>NW_006921636.1:4328674-4361144 GCF_000298275.1 Orycteropus afer afer
TTATCATAAACAACATCCGCATTGGTTTTTTGGCTCTTTGTCTCACAAAGGCAACGCTTGCTGGTATCAAGAAAGTCATTATCTCAAAGGAGTTCAGATGTCACCTTCTCAGAGTAAACTCACCCATTTGCCATGGAGTCAAACTCAGCAATCTTTACAGAAGCAGATTGCCACATCTTTTGCCAATAGAGCAGCTGGTGAGTTTGAACTGCCAACCTTTGGTTAGCAGCCAAGTCCTTTAACAACTGTGCCACCAGGGCTCCTTCTCAGAGTAGCCTCCTTTAACCCATGGGTCCAAAGTGGCTTCCTCCACTCAGGGCTGGCTACGTGGGCATACAACTTGAGCAGTCACAGAAGGCCTGGTGTTCAGAAAGGCTGGTCATCTTGCTCTGCTGTTACCATCTTGAAATTCTTAATAGTTTTTAAATTGTTGTGTTAGTTGCTGTCAAGTCAATTACCACTCATGGCAACCCTATGTGTCACAGAGTAGAACACCTCCATTGCTTTTTCTTGGCTATAATATTAATGGAAACAGGGTGCCTGGCCTTTCCTTCCATGGTGCTGCGGGGTGGTTTGAACTATCAACCTTCTTGTTGGAAGTCGAGCACAAACCATTTGTGCCACCTGGGGACCTCAGTTATTTTTAGGGGCCCACATTTTCATTGCACGTTGAGACTCATAAATGATGCAACAGGTTCTGCACTCACTTATTATACTTCCTCTCAGCTAGACAAGTAGGAACCTGAAGGGCAGGTGACAGGTGATTTCATCCAGTGTCCTGGGAGGATGTGTGTGTGTGCTGGGGGTGAGTGTTAGGAAATGGGATTCAGGTGTGGGCATCTCTGTGTAGCCTCCTACCTTACCCTCTTCCACACTCTTCTCCACATCACAGCCAGCGTGGTCTTACAAATTCAGTCAGATCCATTCAGTGCTTCCCACTCAGAGTGAAATTCAAACCAGTGTCAGGGCCTCCAAGGCCCTTTGTGACATAAGCACGGCCCACCCTCGCACCTCAACTCCCACTCTCCCTAACTCACCTTGCAGTGGCCTCCTTTCTGAACCTCACACTCTCCAAGCTTATCCTTCCCCCAAGGCTCTTACTGTTTTCTAGAGAATTCCTCCTCCAGCTCTACAGATGGAAGCAGCTCAGAGAGACCAGTGGTGACCACCAAGCTCAGATGGCTGCATGCTAGTTACTCTCTAATTATATTACCCTGTTTGTTCCCTTTAGGAGTTCTGGTGGTACTGTGGTGAAGGCATTGGGCTGCTAACCAAAAAGTCAGTGGTTTGAACCCACCATCTCCTCCGTGGGAGGAAGTTGAGGCAGTCTACTTCCATAAAGATTTACAGCCTTGGAAACTTGATGGGGGTGTCACTATGAGTTAGAACCAACTCAGTGGCAGTAGGTTTGGTTTTATTCCCTTCAGAACCCATGAACAAGCCACACCTTATTTGTGTGTGTTTACTTGTCCGCCTCCCCTGCTAGGCTATGAGCTCCATGAGGCAGGACCCTCACTGCTGATCCCGGGGCTTAGAACCATGCCTGCTCCCTGGTTGGCAGTCAGACAAACGGATTCAAAGCCTGTTTCTGCTGCTTCTGAGGTGCTGTCCTAGGGATATGTGGGTCACAGCCTCGCCCATCCTCTGCAGTTTCTGTGCCTGTAAAATGCCAATCATAATATCTCAGTTCCTCAGAATTATGACAAGATACTCTGATGGCATAGTGCCTAAGGCATCTCACTGCTAAGCAGAAGGTTGGAAGTTCAAACCCACTAGCCACTCCACAGAAGGAAAACTGGGCAATCTACTTACATAAAGATTTGTTGTTGTTGTTGTTGTTATGTGCCATTGAGTGGGCCCCGACTCATAGCAACCACTCCTTGGGTTTTCGAGGCGGTATCACTATGGACGTAGATTGCCCAACCTTCCTTCTGAGGAGTGGCTGGTGGGTTTGAACCGCCAGCCTTCTGATACCACCTCGGAAACTTAATGGGGGTCAGTATGAGTTTGAATCGACTCAATGGCAGGTAGTTTGTCTTTTTTTGGTTTTTTCAGAGCTATGAGGACAAGGCATCAGTGGACTGTCTTGTGTTTTGTTGGGACTCAATAAATTCTTCTCAGAGGACTTGCTATCCAGAATCAAAATTCTTCTCCCTGGCCACCAACTCCCATCCCTAGCTCTTTTATACCCCCTATAAAAACATCCCAGAGGTATTCAGGGCTTCTGTGTAGCTGTGGAATTTTCATTCAGGGCTCAGATACTGGACAATGGGGGATTGACCCAGATTCAGCTAGCACTCCCTGAATTGATGCTGATCTAGTCAACTCTCCTCCAACGTTTCAGAATTTGAACTCGCTGCTTCTGAGTCACCCAAAGATGGCTCCTTCTGCCATGTGCTCTACCTTGGCAGAAAGGACTCCCACTTTCAAACTCCCCTAAATAGTAATCTTGTCAACCAGGTTTTTATTTTAAGTCCTATGAATAAGGTGCCAGTAATAATACTAATGACAACATCAACAATAACCATTGGCACTGAGCATTTTCTCTACAGAGAGGAGTGAGAATACAGTCCAGGGGTCAGCAAACTTTTCTGTAAAAGAACAGCTAGGAATACTTTAGGTTTGGGCAGCCAAAAGGCAAAGCCAAGGTTTTTATATAGCTATGTAACAAGAGAGAAGACAGATTCCCACACATTTTTAATTGATGAAATTTAAACATAATTATAATAATTGATTACAAAATTTTATCTGATAGGTCTGCTAAAGAGAAGAATGGAATTCTTTTGGGGGGGATAACATTTTGCTTAACTGGGGTTCCCAGTTAGTGTTCTCTGTTATCAGACTGATCACCAAAGCTCGTCTGTAAAACCCACTGTTAGCTTGCGTGTTATACAAACACAGGTGTCAAGTCGCATTAGGCCCACAGGCTACACTTTGCCAAGCCCTGGTGTGGTAGTTAAGGTTGTGTGTCAACTTACTTGGCTAGGCCTGGTTGAGTGGCTGGGCAGCCTGACATAGTTACTCCCCATGGTGAGATTGGTAATTAACTTCATGGTGGAACCTACTGGAGCAGCTGAGTAGCTGCTTTAGGGAGGTGGGCTGCTTCCAGTACAGAAGAAGCAACTTTGAGGAAGGGCTCCAGCTTATGGCGCACTTGAACCCTGCATGCAGCCAAGTCGTTGTTCAGCAGCCTGCCATGCTCTGCTGATTTTGGGACTTTCAATGGACTTGAATCAATGGCCTCCTGTGTGGTTTGGTAATATCAGGACTGTGTCTTTTCACTTGTCAACCTTGGGTTTGTCAGCCTCAGCAGCCAGCAGCCTGAGTGAAGAGATGCCTCCAGCTTCAGTAGGCTGGAAGCAAGAGGCAGACCTGAAGCCCAAGGTCAAGAGACTTTCACCCAGCCCCTAGAGCCTGGCACTTTGAACTTGGACTCCTAGCCTCCAACACTGTAAGAGAATAAACTCCCGTTTGTTAAAGCCATCCCATTTGTGGCATTTCTGTTAGAGTGGCATTAAACCAAAAAACCCAAACTCACTGCCGTCAAGTCAATTGTGAGTCATAGTTACCCATCCTTGGGTTTTGGAGGCAGTATCATTATGGAAGTAGATCGCCCAACCTTCCTTCTGAGGAGTGGCTGATGGGTTTGAACCACCAGCCTTCTGGTTAGCAGTCAGATGCCTTAGGCACTATACTACCAGAGCTCTAGGTGACCAAGACACCTGGTATATTCATGAGGAAGCCGCCTCCTTCTGAATGCCGGCCCTAACTCTCTGAGACCTGGGCACATCATTTACCTTTCTGAACCTCATTCTCCTCATCTAGAAACTGAGTAGGATGATAATTTTAAGTCTCCCTCAGGACTGTCATGAAGATGAAATGATTAGATACCCGCCAAGTGGTCAGAACAGCGCTGGGCACTAAGTTGTTGTTGGGTGCCATTGAGTCATTTCATAGTGACCCCATGCAACAGAGTAGAACTGCCCCGTAGGGTTTCCGAGGCTCTACAACCTTTACAGAAGCCACCTGCCGGGTCCTTCTCCCACAGTCTAGTGTCACTTAACTGCTGCACCACCAGGGCTGTCTGGCACTGAGGAAACAATACCAACTCCCTAATCCCAGTAACTTATCTGACCCAATCTCCAACCTCTCCCCATGCAGCACCCCCGTCCCAGCACTTCCTGAGGGTCTTCCAGGCCATCACGGGAAAATCCCCCATATCCTTACCTTTCTCTGAATGTCCCTGCAGCTTTTGGCCTCAAGTGGTTCTTGGCTGTCACCTAGGGATATCACTTCCCCATTGGCTGTTTGAAGGGGTGGCTGTGTCCCTCTGACACCGCTGCCCACCAGCTAGCAGTCGGAGTGGGGAAGCTGCTTGCTTCTGATTGTCAGGGTTATCCCTCCTTCCTCCTCCAAACCCTTCAGCCCTTTAGGAGCCCAGGCTTTCGATTTTCCCGTCTAGGACCCCTCCTCACTGCATCCTCTGCAGACACTTGACTCTGTATCTTGTGAGGTGCTGTGGAGTCGATTCCAATTCATAGTAACCCCATAGGATGGAGTAGAATTGCCCCATAGGTTTTATTTATTTATTTATTTATTTGAGGTCCAACCATTTCATTGTTTCTGGGGGTCTGAAGGTGTGGGGACAATGACGTCTGATGACTGTGGTCCAGCCAGGATCCCCTGGAACCTGCAGCCACTGTCTGTAGGGTTTTCTAGGCTGTAATCTTCACAGAAGATTATCAGGTTTTGTTCTATGGAGCCGCTGGGTAAGGTCCCACTGCAGTGCCTCACTGATGCGCCACCAGAGCTCTTTCTCGGTATCTTGTTCAGCTACAATTCTCGATGCTGCCAGTGTGTATGCTGACTATCCTTTCAACCCTCTGATGCAGCTCCTTGACCCCCTTTTTCTCACCCCCCCACATCTGATCTCTGAGCAAATCCTATCAGCCTCACAATCACAGTACATTCCCAAGTCCAAGTATTTCTCCCCACCCCAGCCCCATGTCCACCTTGGTCCAAGCCTCTATCCTCTTGATCCTGGAGGACAGCCATACCTTCTTCCTTGCTCTTCCTACATCCCCACTTCCCTTCCCATCCTGGTCTCTCACGGCATTCAGAGTTATCCTTTTAAAACATAATCAAGTCACTCCTCTGCTTAAAACTCTACTATTGCTTTTCATCTTACTAGGAAAAAGGGAGCCAAAAGGGAAGCAGTGTCTTGTACCAGTAAGGCAGCAATTAGCTATCTTACTGCTAATTGTTTTGGCAGTCACGTAAAGATGAAGACGATCTAAATATTTCAGGTCTTGGATGTTTTTGGCACAGGATAATGAAGACTGTATTAAGCCTTCCACTAGTCCCCCCCTTTTGAGTTCTTCTTTAAACCATTGAAATGTCTCTACCATATCTCTAAGGCCACGCGTGCTCCACCTCAGTGCCTATTACACATGACACTTCAGCCCACGGGCCTTTTTATGGTTCCTCAAACCTGTCAGGCATGTTCCTGCCCCAAGGCCTTTGCACTGTCCCTCTTCCTGGAATGCTCTGCCCGCAGTTACCTCTGTGGCTCCCTTCCTCATTTCCTCCAGCTCTCTGCTCACATGTCTTCCACTGATGCCCTGTATCCCATCACTTTGCTTTAATTTTCCTCATAGCACTTGCTCCTAGCATCTGTTAAAGGTATTTCTTTATTTGTGTTTCCCCTTACTAAAATCAAAGTGCCTGCAGAAAGACACTTGGTTTTCTGTATTTCAGCATTTAGAACAGTGTCTGGCAAATAGGAACTTAAGAACCACCACTCTCATGGTGTAGTGGTTAACCAAAAGGTCTGCTGTTCAAACTCACCAGCCACTCTGTGGGAGGAAGACAAGGCAGTCTGCTTCTGTAAAAATTTATAGCTTTGGATACCCTCTGGGGCAGATCTATTCTGTCCTTTTGGGTCACTACAAGTTGGAATTGACCCCAATGGCAGTGGGTTTGGTTTGGGTTTAATGATAAATGAATCAATGAATTGATCTCTTATGGACTTCCACAGTTGCATCTCCCAATGTGCCCTCATTTACTTCATTCATTTATTCAACAAAAGTTAATGAACACGTTCTGAGGTATCACTGAATTGTACATACAGAAACTGTCAATTTGGTGTATGTGCTGCTGTGTATATTCTCAACAGCAAGAAATAATTTTTTTTTTAATGCAGGTTAAGGGAAAAATAAATTAAAATAACCACCCTTCTAAGTGTCAGGCGTGGTTCTGTGCAATGAAGATGTAGTGGACGACATGATGTTCCTGAGCCCTTTGGAGCATCCTTTCTGGAAGAGGAATGCCTTCAAATATGCTTTCATGACCCACTTCACCCAGCCCCATTCTAGCCAGAGCCAGTGCACCTGGTGGAGACCACCATTTCTGCAGGGGCCCTCACTGTCGACATTAAGCTTTAACACTTTCTAGGCTGGTGAAAGGGCAAGTCCTTGACTGCTAAGTGAAAGGCTATGGTTCAAAATCACCAGTGGCTCTGTGGAGAGAAAAGTCTTGGCAGTCTGCGCCTGTAAAGATGAGCGCCTAGGAATCCCTACAGGCAGTTCTACTCTGTCTTATAAGGGTCGCTATAAGTCAGAATGACTTGATGACACACAACAACAACAGTGAACCACTTGAGTTTTTCATCTCTCAACCTCACCCAGGTCCTGGTACAGCATGGACAGAATAATTACTGGTTGAATGAATGAATTAAAGAAATTAATGACCAAATAAAATAAAATAAATAGAAGCACCTTAGATAAAAAATTCATGCTATATAGGAGTTGAACATTTCCCTGAGGTAGATACACTCCTTGGAGAGAATAATCATGGGAGAAAGAAGGGCTGTGTATGCACAGGGAGACAGCTCAGGGGGCAGAAGTGCATGGAGGGATGGACCCAGGGAAGAGGTGACTCTTGGGAGGATGGGGACGGGAGCTGTTGTATTGTGGTGAATTGTAGTCAATGTCATGAGACAAAGTGTATGTGAAGTGCTGTATGGAAAGTGAATTTGCTCTGTAAATTTTCACCCAAATAACAATTTAAAAAAAAAAAAAATCTTGCTATAGCTTGAAATAATTTTTAGGACAACAGATGGTTCCTGAACACCAATTCTATGTCACCCACTTGACACAGATCATGTCCAGTGTTTGCAGCAATCCCGTAGGGATTGTTGTTAGGTGCTGCTGGGTTGGTTCCAACTCATAGCGACCCCGTGTGACAAAGGAGAACCGTCATCCTTATGGGAGCAGGTCTCCAGGTCTTTTCTCTTGCAGAGCTACTCTGTGGGTTAGAACCACCAACTTTCTTTTTTTTTCCAAACACTTAACCATTGTGCCACCAAGGGCTCCTTCAAATAGGGATTAGTCTCCCACTTACTGGGGAAGAAAAATTAGGTATAGAGGACCCAGGCTGAGGTGAGACAATAAAGACAAGAATTGCAAAAGTAAGATCCAAATACAACTGGATCGCAGAATCCTTTTCTCTCAATCCTCTCTAAGACAGCAACGTTCAGAGCACTTGGATGGTGGAAAAAACAAGTAATAGCTTTCCAGTTGTTCTGTGCTTCTCGGTCACTCTTAAGCTGTTCTGTTTCCCAGGGGCTTATTCCTTCTCTTTTGGTTCCTTGATTCTCCTATGCTTTTCACCCTTCCTTCCTCGGTGTTTCGTCTCTTCCGCTCCTGCCCGGATTTCTCTCTCTTGCCTCCAGTTCAGCGCCTCTTCTCTTCCCCTTTGTTGGCCCCGTCACACGAGGCTCAAGTCATTTGTTTATTTGGGAGTCTGGGCTGCGAAAAGAAGTTAAGATCTCTCCACACATTAAAACAAAGAAAAGAACATTTTATATTGCCTTTCATGGTCAAAGGATGGTCCCTCCTTCCCCTTGCCCGAATCCTCTTAGGTGTTTATAGACCGGTGACCCTAACAATGCCCATCCTGTGCTTTTCTCTCTGCGCCAATTGACGTTCTTAATTGCCTTGCTCTGTCTCACTTTTTGTGTGTTGGGTCGAGTTCTCTGACAAGTTTATTTTCAATTATAATTTACACTGCAAAGACAGATAGATATTTATGACAGTAAACGTTCCAGTATGTCAGGCTTTTAGCTCCCTAAGGTTTGATAAACTAAAGAAAGTGTGTGGGGAATTTGGGAGGCCCCTGCTCAGTAATATTTTCTGAAGATAAACCTCCCAATAGTCACTTTTGGTGGGGGAACCGGAGTGGGGGATGGGGTGGTGGGGGGAGTGGGGACAAGATTTGTGCCTAGTAGATAAACAAAAAGAAAAGAGAGAGAGAGAGAGAGAGAGAGAGAGAGAGAGAGAGCGCTCTGGTAGCCTAGTGCCTAAGGCATTGACTATTAACCAGAAGGCTGGCGGTTCAAATGCACCAGCCACTTCTCGGAAGGAAGACTGGGCAATCTACTCTCGTAGTGATACTGCCTCAGAAACCCAAGGAGGGGTCGCTGTCAGATGGGTCTGACTCGACGGCAAAATAACAACAACAACAGATAAACAAAAAGGAAAGAGAGAGAGATTATTTTTTGAGTCTGCTGTTTTGGGAATATTTCAGTAAAGAATTAATCAGGAGCACTAAAACAGGAATGAAATGGGAAGCTTTGTGAGCAGAAAAATTGTTCAAAAGTTGAACCTTCTATTTGCTTTTGAAAATCGATACATTCATTCTGTCAAGTTACGCAATATGTAAGCACATTTATGGGATGACCCATTTATTTAGCTGGATCATTCACGTCGCCAAGTCTGATGTCTTGCATGAGGCAAGGGCCCACAAGGGAAATAAGATACTATTAGAAAACAGCTCGAAGTTTTGTGGGTAGGTGAAACCCTGACATTGATGTCAAAAAGACGCAAGTAAGAAACCTGAAGTTTGGACAGAGCTTTATGAAGAAGGATGCTCACTGAAGGAGTTATGTATGAGAAAGGAAAGTCTAAGGGTGATGGCACTATTCTGCACGATACGGTGATGGTAGATACAAAAACCAAAACCAAACCCACTGCCATCGAGGCGGAGCCAACTCACAGTAACCCCTCCTTGGGTTTCCAAGGCAGTATCACTATGGAAGTAGATTGCCCCACCTTCCTTCCAAGGAGTGGCTGGTGGGTTTGAACCAGCCAGCCTTCTGGTTAGCAGTCAAGTGCTTTAGGCACTATGCTACCAGAGCTCCTAATAGACTTTAGTTAATAATAATGTATCCACTTTGGTTAGTCAGTGACAATAAATGTACCACACTGATGGCAAGACACGAACAATGGGCCACAGTGTATGCAAGAGGGAAGGAGACAGATGGGGACTCTATACATTCTGTGCAATTTTTCTGTAAACCTAAGGCTGCTCTAAAAAATAAAGTGCATTATTAAAAAAAAAAAAAGTCTAAAACAACACAAAGATACGACAACAGAGATTGGGCAAGTAAGCGAAGGGTTCATTCACAGAGTGAAAAAATATAAAACATTTATGAACTTTTTTTTTTGATGTGGTAGAAAAGGCTGATAATACCATGTTCATAAAATAAAAGAGCTCCAAAATGGATTTTCAAGATGATCTCAATTATGTGAAAGTTAGGATATTCATGGAAGAAAGATTAAAGAAAATTTAACACAATATCATCTCTAATCTGCAGGGAAGCAGAAAGATTACTCTGATCATCACATAACGCATGGCGGTTGTGCCGAGGGCTTGAGGAAATGGGTCAGGATGTTGGGGTTTGATCTAGCTGGGGAAGTTGAAAAGACCCCCTTAGAGAAAGACATGGCAATCTGCTCCCATAAAGATTACGGTCTTGGGGTCCTCTACGGAGCAGTTCTACTCAGTCCTATAAAGTCCCTATGAGTCAGAACTGACTGAACAACAGTGAGCAATGGGTTTTAGAGAAGATAAGGAGATTTGATTTGTAAGTTAGTGCTTAAAGTTTTATTAGAAAGTATTTTAAAACCAAAAACCAAACCCATTGCTGGAAGTTGATTCCCACTCATAGCAACCCTGTAGGACAGTGTAGAACTGCCCCATAGGGTTTCCAAGGCTGCAATCTTTACAGAAGCAGGCTGCTACATCTTTCTCCTGCAGAGTGGCTGGTGGATTTGAACTGCCAACCTTTCAGGTTGCCCAGCACTTAACTACTACACCACTTTTCCTTAGAAAATATTTTTACTGTATTTTTAAAAAAGTATTAGGATGCATGGCATACCACACTACACATAAACATTGTTCTACATACTACTTTCGTGAGTAGCAACTGGGATCTTAAAAGCTTGCAAGTGGCCAGATAGATACAACGGTGGGTCTCTCCTCGTCCAACACAAAGAATGAAGAAAAGCAAAGACACATGGAAACAATTAGTCCAAGGGACTGGTAGACCATGTGATCCTCATCCAACATGACCATGAGACCAGAAGTAGATGGTGCCTGGCTACCATTGTCAACCACTCAGAGGGGGATCAGTGCAGGAGATCTTGGATAGAGTGGAGAACAATGTGGAACAAAATTCAAAATCATAAAAAAAAAAAAAAAAAGACCAGGTTTACTGGTCTGATAGAGCCTGGAAGAACCCCTGAGACTATAGCCCCTAGTTACCCTTCAGGTCTGGAACTGAGCTCACTCCTGTGGCTTCCAGACAAACAATAGGACGATCAATCATGGGAGAACAGAACGGCAGTATTTGCACAAGGAGACAGCTAGCAGGCAAGAGTGCATGGGAGGGAAGGACACAGGGAAGATGTAACCACAGGGAGGAAGTGGGAAAAGAGCTGTTACTTTGTGGGGAATTGCACTCAATGTTATGAGAAAAAAAATGTCTATGAACTGCTGTGTGGAGAATGAATTTGCTCTGTAAACTTTCTCTCAAATCACACACACACAAATATTGGGATGCAAACTTGGCCTTGAAATCATGTTACCTGTAGACTTGGTTTCTCAGCATCAGCACCAGTAACAACTCCTTGTTGGAGGGGGAACTGTATTGAGTAGTAGCAGCCTCCTGGTTGTGACAACCAAAAATGTCTTTAGATATTGCCAAATGTCCCCTGGGAGGAGGGACAAAATCACCCCTCTCCACCCCTGTTGAGAACCAGGCTGTAGATTAAATTTCAGGTGCACTCAGAGAATCTACATTCTCTTTGTCCAGCATGTGTGTGCCTGAGACTGACCTGAAGACCATGTGTGCAAGGTCAGCTAGTCAAGTGACAAAGGGACAAAAAAGCCAGCAGCGTAGACTTTTTGTTTCTAAGCCATTTAGTCATTGCCTGAAGGACCACTTGAACCTGCAGGAGAAAGTGTCATTTCTGACAACTCATTCTTGCTTTAACGAACTTGCTGGAATATTTATGCTTAACAATTTTTTTTTTTTTTTTTGCGTACACAGTTGTAGGTCTCAATACAGCAGCTGCTACTAGGAAGACTAATTGGAGCTTGAAATTGTTCAATACCAATTTGGAATTGATAAAATGAAGACAAGCAAATAGATATCAAAACAAAGGGGGATATCTTCAGTTAAGTGGTGATTAGTGCAATTAGCCAGACTTTGCAACCATACATCATCCCAAGAGAGGGGCTTTGAGCCAGGACATTCAGAAAAGTGGACATTTGGCCCCACAGTAAAGCACTCCCAGTGAATTACAAGCATGATTTCTGAAGCAATTTTAGCCTAACTTCTAAATCTCTAGGCTTTGAAGAGTGACTCCCATTTGAGATAGGCAGAGACCGGATCGATGAACATCTATAGCCTCCAGGAGGCCGGTCCATGCTGAGAAAAAGGCCAACCTCTACACTTCCCGAATCCAAAAGTTACATTTCCCAAATTAAAGCAACGGCATCACCATTCAGTGCACTGGGATTCCTGGCATGAGTAGAGATCCACAGTGAGGGTACTCGCCACATCAGATCATGATTTATGGGGACCAACCTCACCACTTTACTCATTTTGAGCTTAAGATGCTGGGAATCCCACATAGGGGGGAAAACCCATATAATCATTGTCTTTTCACTTATAGGGCTAGGCAAGTATTTAATTGGCCTTTAAAAGCAACATCATTTAAGTATGATTTCCATATCATAAAATTCATCCATTCTAACTGTACCAAACCCAAAACCCACTGCTGTGGAGTTGATTCCAACTCATAGTGACCCCTCTTGGGTTTCCAAGGTGGTAAATCTTTATGGAAGTAGATTACCTCATCTTCCTTCAGTGGAATGGCTGGTGGGTTTGTCTTAGGCACTATGCCACCAGAGCTCCTTTCTAAGTGTACAGTTCACCGATTTTGAGAAAATGTATACAGTTGTGCAACTATCACCACAATCCAGTTTGTATTTTGCCTTTTAACATTTTGTTTTATATTCAGTCTCTCAAAGTCCTTCCTTCCTCCCTTCCTCTCTTCATTATTGTGGCTTCTATGTTCCAGTTGAAAGGAGCCTGGTGTGTGCAATGGTCAACTGTTCAAACCCATAAGCCACTCCATGGGAGAAAGATGTGGAAGTCCACTTTGCGTAAAGATTACAGCCTTGGAAACCCTGTAGAGCAGTTCTGTTCTGTCCTATAGGGCATCAGAATCAACTCATCGCAGTGGGTGACAGCTACGCTCCACACGGTGATGACGGTATCCATCCTTATAGAGTCTTCAGTATGAGAAACAAACTACAAACAGACACACTATTAAATCTGGACTTACAAAATCCGAACTGTGCTATAAAAGGAAAGAACTGGCTTCTGGAAGAACAGGCATAGACAAGACCTAATTCTGATGGGGAAGGTAGTTTGAGGAAGGCAAGTTTGAGCTGAGAGTGGAGGCTGAGTGGGCCAGGTGAAGAGAGGTGGTGAGTGGAGAGGAAGAAGGTTCCTGGCAGAGAGGAAGTGGGGTGGGCATGTGGAAAGAACTAGAAAATGTGAGTTCCACTAAAACCTGTACCATGTAACTAGAAAGTGCTTTAATCTGTCCATTCAGCATGTTGAGTTCCTATTTGGTGCTGGGGGGAGGGGAGGCTCTGAGCTTCAGTTTTCCATCAGTGAAACGAATATACAAAAGGGGTTTAACAAGGAAAAACTGAGGTTGTCCGGAGTCCGCCTCCCAACTTGTGAGCGGTGACCCCACACACTCAGCAGGACAAGCTGCCCAGTGCTGAGTCCTCTCCACCATCCTTCACGGATGGATGGTGGCGGGCCATGTCGTTTCATTACCTGATTTCTGAAGTAGATCGCCAGTCCTTCCTTCCTACTCTTACTCTGGAAGCTGCACTGAAACCTGTTCCGCCTCATAGCAGCGCACCATTCACAACACACAGACCTCCACGGACAAGTGTGTGGTGGCCGCACACGTGAGGTGCACTGGCCGGAAATCCAGCCGGATCTCCCGCACGGAGGGCGAGAATTCGACTCCTGAGTCACCTCTGCTTCCATATCCCAAAGCTGCTTGCTGAAAGGTAGGGCGGGATGTAGCAAGCAGCGAATTTCTCAACAATCCCTACCCGAAGCAAACAATGGAAAACAATTGGATTATAGAAACCCTGACAAACAACCTTAAAGATAAAAAGCTTAATATCATCGTCTTCTTTGATCTTTTTAATTTTTTTCTTTTTCCTTAAACTGGTCCCACCCAGATCTTTTGGTTGTTTAAGGAATATTAAATAATCAGAAAACTACCTTCGGTGAGGAACACACCCTCTCCTTGGCTCCTACGCCCTTCAGTTCACTTCTGGGCTTACTCTTGGGTGAGTATGACTTTTACCGCTTGCATGCCAGCCCCTGACGCCATTGCTAAAATTGGACAAAATTGAACGCAGATTCAATACCTAGACCATGTCCTTCTTTTCTCCTTCCATTTTGAAGAAAACTGCTCCTTGACATTATCATGATTGGAATGATTTCCACAGGTGATGGATTTTCCAGGTTAAATGAACATGTTTACTGTGTCCCAATTTTTTGTTTATTCAGATAACTTGTCTGTAGCTGAACGGCAGGTATTGGGGTGCGATAGAAGGAATTTTAGAGTCTGACTTTTGGAATGATCCTCAGCCCAGGCATATCTTAATTAAGTCACTTTATGTCTTAGAGCCTTGATTTCCCCATTTTCAAGATGGAGGTAACAATCTGGTCAACCTCCACAGGGAGATAAAATGAAATTGTGCATTTAGTGCAGCAAGTAGCAGAGGGTCAATCAAATGTTACGATGGTCACTTGGACTCAAGACGGTAGTAATCTTTTACTACCTCGTTCTGAGAAGAAATGGCCGACATGTTTTAACTATCACTTACTAAAATGAAATATAAAACAACTACCTCTTAAATGAAGTTTTCCTTAACTTACTATTGTTTCTTAAGCTATAAGTCATCATCCATTCATTTAAATTTGTAAGTTATGTCTCCTGCCACACTACCACTTAAAGAAAAGGTGTTTGGAATATTAGTAAATTCCTCAATAAGGCAAGTGTTAATTGGCCTTCTCAGATTCAAAATCCTAACAGTGCCTACATATTCTTAAACCAGTCTTACCTTTCCAACTTCGACTGTTGGCTTTAGATCAATCTTATTTTCTTTAGACAACTTACATAAAACAATACAAAACATTCTCAAACAAGGATTCCAAAGATGAAGCTTAACCTTCCTTCAATAAGTTTTTATTGACAGCCATGAATATGGTTCACCAAAAAAAAAAAAAAAAGATCAAGCTTTATTTTGCAAGGTTTCTTTTCTTTCTTGGGTTGTCCAAGCACCCAGGTGAACATATTGATGAGCCTGACATTCTATTTTGCTTGCATTCCTGATTGGCTTATGAGAAACTAGTACAAGCTGAGAACTTGAATAAGTAATCAAGAAGATGCAATGAACAAATGTGGAGGGGTTTGTATTTGCACAGTCCCTTACAATGAAGTAAATGCCCAGTGAGGACACATGCCCAGAGGCCTCATGCAAACTCCAATCAAAGACATAGAAGAATAAAGAAGATTTCATCATCCAGTCTACATTTATTGAGTATTTACCATGTGCAAAGGCAGTTGGTGGAATTAAATACATACAGATTTACTGCAGAGGTATGTACACATATATAATACACACACACAAATAAACAACGTTAGGAAATTCCAGGCATCCTTGTGTTGGAAAGATACAATAACTTTGAACTACATAACTTTTCCAAAATAAAATCGGTATTTCAAAAGATTCCAACAAAGATTAATAACTAACACCCAGTTACCCGGTACCCAGACATTGCCCCGTTTTTAAGCCATCACTGTTCCTCAGATGTCAATTTTCTCTGAAAATTATAGTCTGTTAAGATGTTGGCAGACATTTCTGGTCAGAATGCTATTGCTTGTTGTTTTGATACTATCTGACTACTTTTGCTTTTAACCTCCTTTTCTATATTTAGTAATCCATCATTTTACACAAAACAAAATGAACAAAATCAAGGCTTCATTTTAACAACAAACCAATCCTTGTGAATGTAAGTCCTGGGGGTTATTACTTAGCATTTAAAGGAAGTAAATCCTGGTGAGGGGTACTCTGAAATTATGAAAACTCACAGGTCACCTTAAGTGTTGAGATGTGATGGGAAGGGAAAATAAATCACCACCTACTAGTACTCTTCAGTCATTTCGAAATTCAATGTAAACTTTTCAGTCAAAAAAGAAGGTGGGAAGGAACAAGGGTCACATCGCAGCTTTTGGTTGCTGTTGTTGTTTTTGGTACATGGAGAGTCAAAACCGGTCCACTTAAAAGACCTCCTTCTCTGCTTGCGGTTATCAATTTTACAAAAGTAATTTTTGGAGCCCGAAACCAAACACGCCTTTCCCCAAACCTCGCGTAATCTCCCAGTTCGTAGTAAGTAGACATCTATTTCCCTTTTTCCCTCAAAGGACTCAGATGGTTGAAACAAGGATGGGACCCCCTCACATTTTATCCACGTTCCAGCCATTCTGCGCCCGGATGCTAATTAGCTGCGCTCCCCTGATGAACACGCCTTTGTCACGTGTAGGGCCGGACTACAAAGCCCAGAATGCCTCGCCCCTCCCTGATCAATGAGGGCTTATTTAAATGATCTCTGAGGTCTTGGACCCAGGCCAATCAGCTGTCAGGGCTCATGATAAATCGCAATGCATTATTGATAATAATAATTACTGGGACATGCGCGTTCCGGCCGAAGGGGGGTAAAATTTCCCAACTCCAGGAATTTGTGGCGGAGAGGGCAAACCACCGCGGCTCTCCCGGCGCCCCGATGCTCGCACCATGTCGAGGCGCAAGCAGGCGAAACCCCAGCACATCAACTCCGAGGAGGACCAGGGGGAGCAGCAGCCGCAACAACCGACCTCGGAGCTTGCAGATGCGGCCCCAGTGGCGGCGGGGGAGCCGGGTGAGTGGGGTTGGGCGCCCGCCCGGCCCGGGGAACTTCCTAGGCATTCGCAGGATCCTCGCGGGCGCAGGCTTCGGAGCCCAGATCTTGGGACCCTGGTCTGAGGGCTCGGATAAGTGGACAGCGAGCCCGCCCCCGCTCCCCTTACTCTTGCAATTTTACACTTTTTTTTTCTCTTTTCCCGTCTTACGCAAGTTTCACCTCTCGTCCTCGCCCCTGTTATTGTAAAGTGGCCCCCCACTCTCTTCTCTGTTCCCCTCACCCCTGAAAGCTTCCTTTCCTTCTTGTCCTCTGCCCCTCTAATTGGTTCCACTTCCCTCACTTGCAACCCCCCCCCACACACACACACTTGTAACTTAGGTTCCCCTCCCACTCTGGCGCCGCTTTTAAAAGAACAGAGCCCCCGGGGTCCCCAGGCTCTCCCTCACCCTTTGGGGGCTTCTCTGGGAAGTGGGAGGAGGGGCGCACCCCTGGAAAAAACCCGGAGCTGGGCGATCTGTTGCATGCGTCCCTCCCGGGCCAAGTGGGGGGGAGGGGGCGCGACCTCTCCCCACCCCTGCAGTTGGGGTGAGGGCCACCCGCGCTGCGCACGGGGTTGAGGGCTCGAAGGAGGTGGAGAGGGGCACAAGATTTTCTTTATTTCATTTTACTTTTTGGTTTTCGCCTTTACGCCCTGCACTTCGCCGCCTGCCGATCTTCGCCCTCACCTTTCGGGGCCTGACCTCCAGCCATCTTTGATTTCCGACTTCCTAAAAATAACCACGGCCAGCGCAGGGGGCCGAGCCCCCTGGGCCAGGGTCGCGGGCGCAGGGCAGCCCCGCCGCCGCTGCAGCGGCCCCGCGTTTTGCGTGGCTTTTCTGGGGCGCGCGGCTCTCTTAAATGAGCGCCCGAGAGAGTGGAGAGGCCAGGGGCCGCGCGGCCGCGGCAGGGCGAATTCCGCAGCTGACCCGGCCCACGCGTCTGGCGCTCCGGGGTCTGCAAGAGTTCGGGACCCAGCCCCCAGGAGAGCAGGCCAACCCCTCTCTCACTCAACCGAGGAGGTTCTAGGAGCGAGGCGATGTCCCACTATCTCTGCGCCCTCCCGGCCCGCCAAATTGTCGCCTGATAAGTTTTTAGCGTGGGGGAGGGGGCATTTTCAATCCTCTCTCCGGCTTTTCGGGCCTTGCAGGTCGCCTCCCCGCCCGCTTGCTAATTTCGCGGCGGCTCATAGGGAATAGTGGGGTGCGCGGCAGCCCGGGGCACCGAGCGCCCCGACCCGGACGCTCTGGTTCGCGGCTGCTGCTTCTTGGAATTAACATACCCTCCTGTTTGTTTTCTTTTTTTCGGGTGTGGGGGGTGGAATGTAGTACATTTTCTAAATTTATAATAGACTAATGAAACCCCAAAATAAATATTATTTCCTGGGTACGTTAAAGAGACTGGCGCGATCGAGGGGGCGGCCGCGCGCGTTCCTCGGAAGGTCAGGGCAGCGCGCACCAGAGGCCTCCGCAGCCCAGACTCTTTGTGCCCTCGGCCGGGGCGGGGGCGGGGGGAGCGCAGGGAGCCGAGTCGCCGGGCCCACCTGGAACAAAAGGGTTAACCCTCGGCCAGCCCGCTTCCTCCCTCCGGAGAGGAGGGGCGAGCTCCTGCCGCTGACCCCTCCCTGGTCCTGCTCCGATAGCCCCTTCCCCCTACCGCCGTCCTTTTGGGTGGGCGCACACCGGCGGGGCTTTTCGTCTCGGTCGCTTTGGGGGGGCAGCTTTGTTAAAGGAGCACTTAAGTGAACGCTGGTGGGGATTTCGAAGCGAAGTCACCCTGACCCAGGCTGCTGCAATCTCCCGCCTGGCTGTGCGCTCCCACCATGATTTGGGTGGGTGCGGGTCGCGGGGCGGGCGGGCGGTCCACTATTGATCGCCGGAGGAGCGGACGGCCGGATTGCGCGCGGGCGCCCCCTGGAGGTTCCGCCTGCAGCCGCCTTCTGCTCTAGGAGGCGGTGCCCTTTGCAGGTACCGGCTCACACCTGTAGGTGGGACGGGTTGGAGGGAGGAGGAAGAGGGCTGGGCCCAGGAGGGGTGCTCCTTTGGACTTGTGCCAGCTCCTTGCGCCATTTCTGGCTGCGCCCGTGTTCTCGCCGAGGCTTGGAAATTCTTGGAAAGAGCTGCTCGGTCCTCGAATGGGTTTGCAGATGCCACTTTGAGGCGGAAATTCGTTTTCCCAGGCTGTACATTTTAATGCTGCACTTTGGCTATTTGCCGTTCAGCAACACATATATCTATATATATATGTGTATGTATTTCTTGTCATTTTTCTGTTAAAATTGGGCTGGTCTTGTTATGTAAAGCCATTTGAGACCCATTTCTAAAGAATGTAGTTTTTGGGGGAGGAAAATGAAGTTTGGCGATCAATTAGCAGATCAAAAAATCCGCAGGTGGTCGGATTCTAACTCTACATACAGGAAAATTAGCATTTTCTCAAAAGAGTTTCAAATACCCTTTGTGCTAAACTGGATTACAACCAACAACGATTAAGATTCCCAAGTTTCAAATAATGACCTACACCGGCTGTGGGAGTTCTGGAAATAGGGCAATTGATGCTCTTTATTTTAATTTCGAATAAGGGAATTCCTGATATTAGCACTAGTTGTAGTTGAGAGAGACGCTCTGTGTGAGATTGGTTTCCAAAAGGAACAGGGGCTACACATCTCCTTTGTTCATTAAGAAGAAATTGCATCATGAAACGCAGTGGGTCAGTTTGAAGAATGGAATAGCCCACAATCCAGTACAGGAGTCAAGAGTTGGTGATACTTGGTGGTGCTTCTGTGGGCTTGCTTAGGGAGGGGGGTGGGAAGGCAGGGTTTGTGTTTGATCTTTCAAAAAAGTGAAGTGGGGTTGGTATCTGGAAGTTAAGTGTTACTTTTTTTTTTTTTTTTCTGGTTTAAGTTTTTAGGGAGGTCTCCACTGCCATTCTGGGTTGTATGACTCTCAGCTGTGTGACCTTGAGTGGCGATCTCAGTTTTGGGTTCTTTTTCTACACTGGAGATAAAATGCCTGGATAGCCTCAACTCTACGGGGCTAACGTGCTGGGCTTGTGGTCACAGTCATTATTTTTAGGTAGAATGGTAAGAGGTTCTTAGTTTTTACTGATCCTATTGTGGCAGGCTGACTTGGAGCTGGCAGTTGAGATAATTAATTCTGCCATAACAGTGGCCCACTGGGTGCCAGTTGCCAAGCTAGTGACTAGTGACCTCCAGTCTGATAATTCTCACAACAACCGGTCAGAATTACATTGTTACTCATTTTAGAGCTGAGGGCAGCTCCCACTTGCAGAAATGTTTCCCTTGGTGCCTCACAGGCTTGTTTTCAGAAGCTGGAGGTGGGTTTGTGGTGAATTTAGAATGGTGGCTGATGAGGACATTCTCCTAGGAGGGAGCCCTCTTTGGTGTTTGCATGGGTCTGTGTTGTTATGTGATGTCGAGTCGGACCCGACTCATAGCGACCCCTCTTGGGTTCCCGAGGTAGTTATCACTACGGAAGTAGATTGCCCCATCTTCTTTCTGAGGAGTCGCTGGTAGGTTTTGAACCGCCAGCCTTCTGGTTAGCAGTCAAGTCCCTTAGGCACTATGCTACCAGAGCTCCCTTTGCTTGGGTTTAGCGATCCTATTTCGTTGATGAGATGCATTTGTTGGCCTCCTGGAATTTTTGAGGTAGGCTTTTGTTGGCTTTAGATCAAGAGGGTCCCGTAGAAACAAGTTGGGAATAAAGCCCTGTTTGCATTTGGTTGGTTTCTCTGGGCCCTTGGTGCCTTGGGAAATAAAAAGGGAAAGAGTTGAGAAGCACCCTATCTCATCATTGTTGACCAGTTCCCCCTTTGACTTGTAAAAAGCATGCGCACACTTGTAAGTGCCCATGGAAGAACTGCTTTTCCAGGTATTGCTATCTCTTTTTTTAACAAATAATTTTCATGTTGCTATCAGGCTTTGTGCTCGGAGATTCTCAGGAAAGAAGCAGACAAAAGCCCTGCCCTCATGGAGTGGACAGATTTGCTTAAAAGATGATCTGCTCTAGTTGAGCCACTGGGGAGTGGGGAGCACATCCGTAACCTTGATAGCAGAGCACCCACACACCTGAGCAGCTCGACATCCTTTCTGTCTTTTCCAAAAGCAGAGTCTCTGAATCCTGACCCCAGACTGTTGGAGAAATTTAATTTTCAGCTCCAAATTAACTAGAAACTTATTAAATTGAGCTGTGATCTGCCATCTACGAATTGAGTTGGATTGTGAAATTAAATTCAACTGACTGAATACTGAAGGACATCTCAATTTCCTTTTGTTTTTGGTAAGCAGTTATCCCAAGGAGGGCGTGGAGAGGTAGAAGATAATCTATTCATTGTAGTTCTTTTTAATATTGGAATGAAAAAAAGATAAGCATTGAGTCAATGGTTTATCCAGATAGACAGGTTTTATTTTTTAAGCGTTTTAGTGGCCCTAGCATTTGATTGGTCTCTTGTGATGAGCTTTCTTCCTATACAATAGTAAGAGTATTTTCCATCCATTTGGCAGTGATTGAATCTAAGACCCCTGCTGGGTTTACTGCATTCTTCCAACTTATTGGATAACTAGATGCTGAGAGATAACATTCCTAAAATTCGGGGTGGGGGTGGGGCAGAGGGATGGAAGCAACTAGCCAGAGTGTAATCCCTCTGAACTTTGCTTTTTCCTTTTTGAAGGATTAACCTAAGTGTACCCAGCGGTGGTTCATAACAGAGCCCTTACTCTTTGGCAAATACGCTTTCAGTATTTGCCAACGGTGGTCTGGATGTAAAAGTACTATTTACTGCACATGTAAATAGCGCTGCTGCTGTTTTAAGACTCAAGTGGGGTGTCGCTGGTCTTGCTTGCAGGCTACAGAAGAGGCCAGCTTGTGTATACAGTGAAGGCGAGCTGGTATCCAGGTTGTAAATCACTCTTGGGAACTGTTGGGTCCTTCTAGAGCCCAGGGGTGTTTTAACTGCTTCTGTGCCATTGGGCCACTTTGGAAGTCCTGCAGACCTCTTTTTCAATAAAATGTCTTTGAAAGGATAAAATAAAATAGAATAGCAAGGAAATAAGTTTCATTAAAATTCAGGCATCAAAAACAAAGACGTGGGTAATGTAGTCACACGTGCTTCTTGATAGAGGACAAATAAAAACGCTTGAGCAGCCTGTCAAAGCCATAATTAGCAAGAAATGCAACAACTGTGTCATGATATGGAAATATCTGAATTCTATTAATGAGAAACTCAAAGGATTCTGCTCATACCTCTGTGTTCCCTACATTCATAATGGAGAGAAGCAGCCAGTTGTCCTTAAGATTAGTGAAAATAAACGTCAATTTTTTTTTCCCCCCACATCTGAGTTAGTAGACCAGCTTGTGGTTGCCTGCTTTAAAAGGACAGGCTTTCTCAACAGAGTGAATATTGTTACTGAAGGGAGAGGAAAGAAAGTTTGGCTATTACAGTGGTTGTGGTGTATTTATGGTAATAAAATTTAATGGGGGGGGGTGTGTGTGGCAGAAGAGCCATTAGGATGATAATGAAAAAAAAAAGTTGGAGGAAAACTGCTTTAGAAAAACAATTACACTTTAGGCCAGTAATTTTAGTCTCCCTCTTCCATGGTATTTAAGAATTCCGTTCCTGATTTTCTGTCTTCTAGCAGTTATGTCACCTTGAGCCACTTAGTTATTTCTGATCCTCGGTTTCCATACCTGCAGAATGAGGGGTGATGCTTATTTGCTTTCATGAGTTAAGGTAGAAGAGTCTAAAGTGTAAGTTTTCTGTTCTTTTGGGGGGACGGGGGTGGGGCTTTGGCTTTGGCCATTCCATGGGGTGGGGTAAATGTTTGCACCACTTCTGTTATTGATTCCCAGAATGAATGAGTCAAAGGATACAAACATGCTAATTAAAAAGAAGCGCGGTACAAAACTATATACAATTTAGAGCTTCCCCTTCACCGCTGTCATCCAGACCCACTCGTGCCCTGGGGGGTAGCAACCAGCAACTGTCTCTCATTTACCTCCTTAGAAATCTCCCCTGCATAGCGATGAGGGATGATACCACTGAGGCAGTATCACTAGAGAAGTAGATTGCCCCATTTTCCTTCCCAGGAGTGGATGGTGGGTTTGAACTGACAGCCTTCTGGTTAGCAGTCAAAATCCTTAGGCACTGTGCTACCAGAGCTCCTGCAAACAGGATGGAGGCACCTAATTCATATCCTGTTTTCTTACCGCCCCCCGCCCCCACCACCACCAAAAAAAAGAAAGAAAAAAAAAGAAATTTAGGGCAGCGTCTTAGTTACCTAGTCCTCCTATAACAAAAACCACAGGTGGGTAGCTTTGCCAAACAAAAGTTGATTTTCTCAACAGTTTAGGAGATTAAAAGTCAGGGTGCTAGCTCTGGGGGCCTGCTTCTCTGTGTCGCTGGGGGGGGGTCCTTTTCAGCTCACAGATGATCTTCCTGTGGTGTGGCCTGTCTCTTCATCTCCCCTGGCTGCCCAGCTTGCTCAGGCTGTTCTATCTCAAGACTGACCACACACCCTGTGTTAATATTGCAAAGAAAACCCGTTCCCAAATGGGATTACATCACAGGTATTACAGGGTAGGGTTTGCAGCGTATCTTAAGGGGCACACACAATTCGGTCCATCTCCCTACCCTATATGGCAACACATGCAGGTATGTTTTATTTCTGTACGTTACAAAGTATTCATCATATTGCCTTACTCTGTTTAACCACAAGCTTACAGATGGACCAAGTGCAACATTTTTATTGTTGCTGTTTATTAATAGGAAAAAGGCCTTCCTTGTATGAAACTAAATTCCGAAGGAAGGAGCTGTTGGGGCAGATGAGTGTGTAGCTAGCTCTTGGTTATGATGCAGCTGGGTTGCTCTTGGAAGAAGCTGTGCTATTTGTGTGGGCTTAACCAGCAGTCTGTGCCCGTCCGTCTGTCTCCCCCGAACACTTGTTAAAAAGTGGCACTTTCTCAAGCTCCTTACGTATAATTTTCAGAACTGGCTTTCTGGAAAATTGGTACCATTTAACACCCCTACCCCCCAGCACGGTGTTTCAAGTCTTGGAGAAGCTGTACGGATTAACAGGGGTTCTGGGAGTTGAGGGGTATTCTTCACTTGGTCTCAAATGAGAGAGAATCAGAGCAGTGTTGGGGGGCCGTAAGGAAGGAGAGTGACTTTCCACTGTATGTAGCAGCAAGACAACTTGTCCTAGCAGTTTAAAAACAACTTTGGGGAGTTCCAGGACCAAGATGGCATTCTTGTGCCTCCCCTTCCTAGTCCTCTGCCCTCCTGGGCTTTCCTGTCATCCTCTGGCTTCCCTGAGAGGAAAGACAATATGATCTCCGCAGAAGAAACATTGTATGACAGAAAGATACACAGAAAGGTTCAGATGGGGCGGGGAGGGTATGGACTGCTAAAAGAACTAACAAATCTGTCCTGGAAGAAGTGTAGCCAGAGTGCTCCTTGGAGGTGGGAATGGCCAGACTGTCTCACCTATGTTGGTCATGTTATCAGAAGGGACCAGTCCCTAGAGAAGGATGTCATGCTTGGTAAGGTGGAGGGGTCGATGAAACGAAGGCCCTCAATGAGATGGATTGACAGAGTGGCTACAGTAGGGATGGACTCAAGTATAGCAAGGATCTTGGAGCTGGCATGGGACCTGGGGCGGTGTTTGATTTTGCTGTGCATAGGGTCACTATGAGTCGGGGATGGCTCAATGGCACCTGATAGCAACAACAATCTTACTTCATGAAGGAACCAAAAAATCCAAACTCACTACTATTGAGTTGATTCTAACTCATAGCAACCCTATAATACAGACTAGAACTGCTCCATAAGGTTTGGAAAGCAGTCCAGACTGCCCACCTTTTAAGTATCAGCTGAGCGCTTACCACTTTGCCAGCAGGGCTCCGTCACAGAGAACCATGCCTGGCACAAAGTAAGTTAAAAGTGATCTATTTGTTTTGAAATGTGTTGCTTTGAGCACGTCATGTTTCATATCTGAGTCTCGGCTTTCTGACTTGTCACGTTATTCTGTCTAAATTAGTCTAAAACTAAGAGTTAACCCCGTTTCTCTTAGTCATGCTCTTTAAAGAAAACCGTATTTGATGATCTGGTCTGATCAGATTTTTACTGGTCTTCTCAAGAAAAATGGCACGGTTTCAAATCCTCCCTCCCCTTTGGTGAAAAGCCCCATGGTTTTTTGTTTTGTGTTTTGAACAATGCTTTGCTGTGTTTCCAGTGAAGGTTGTTGTGTGACATTCACGATGTGTGAACATTCTCATTATTGTTTCCGTTATGGTTGTGCTGTTTCCGTGAATGTTCTAGCTCCCTGCCCCCTTACCTTCTCATCTTCGTTTTAAAGTCACTGTTGGCTGTTTGGTGTCGTAGGTGCTTTTTTAAAAAGAGCATAGTATTCACAGGTGAGACCCTTCAGTTTGTAAGTCCATCTGTCATTTAGGTAAAAAGTCACCTTGGACAAGAACCCTGTGGTTGTAAGAAATGTAATCACCCAAGAATTGCTTTACAAAGTAATGATTTATTTAAGACTGATATGAGCCATCCTGGCCCTTTGGCCGTGTGGTCACAGGCTTCCAGCACACAGGCTGCCTGGCTGCCTTTGGTTCTTTGGTGGCAACATTGCACATACAGGCTTTGTTTTAAAGCCGTAAATGTGGTGGACGTCCCTCCGCTCTGCAGTATTTTCCTTTTGCCTTCTATCTGTGTATCCATGTCGGGCCAGAGACTGAACTCTGCGTAGTGTCATACTATGATTGGCCCAGAATTTACTTTTTGATGCTACAAACATTTCTGCAAAAAATACCCCTCTGACACGTGTCTGTATTTTTGTGCGAATGTTGGTATGGTTTAGATTTGTGGACCTGGAGATGCTAGGTCTCAGATGTGCCTGGGTTCCTTTGTCCTTAGGCTGGAGGCTTCGGTGACTTCTTAGCAGGGAGGAGATGCACCTAATAGGATAGTTGGGACATAAAGGACCATCTACCCGACTGCTTATACCCAAGACCAAGTCCGTGAACCAGTCACTATGAATATCACTTTTGCCCAAAATAGCACTGTTTGATTGTACGTATTTACTTTCAGAGAACAAGGATCTAGAGTAATTGTCACAGTCATGGAAGTGGCAGTGGGAGTTCCATCATTCTGTCCCCTCTTCCCATCCCGTGCTTCTCTACAAGGCCTGGTTTGTCCTTTTCGCATCCTAACCATTAGGATGTGCCTGTGGGTTGTTCATAATCTGGACAATAGTGATGCCTGATTCTCTCTGGTCGTTCCTTCCCCCGACATTTGTGAATTTCTTACATTTTCCTGTATATGAGGGTATCCCAAGGAGCAAGGTTGGTATTTGTTTACTGGGCCTCCCTATCTAAATTCACCCAGAGTACTGTTGTTCTGTGTATTTTAAGTGCTTTTACTACTGCTGTAGAGGGTTGATAAGGAGCCCTGGGGGTGCCGTGGCTAGGCTTTCCGCTGCTGACTAAAGGTTGGCAGTGTGAACCCACCAACCCCTGTCAGTGGAAAGATGTGGCTGTCTGCTTTTATAAAGATTACAACCTTGGAAGTCCTGCAGGGTGGCTCTACTCTGACCGGTAGGGTTGCTGTGAATTGGAATCGATTGACAGCAGAATGATGGTTTGTTGATTGAATGAGTGACTTCCTGCAAATGTTCATGATGGGCTCAGGACAGTGTGATGTGAGTGTGTTCAATGTCGTGTTAATTGACTGCATTTCCCTTTGCACGCCACTTAGAAGTAGGGAGAGGGTTTGCGTACAGATGACTTGAAGACGTGATTGATTCATTCTGTGTCTCTGGGGGACTTCCCCTGTACCTGTTGGACACAGATGACAAGGACCGCCGCTACACTAAGTTGCTGTGGTTCTTCCTAAGAAACCACCCCTGTGTCTCTTGTGGGTGAATGTTTATCTGTCTCTCTCTTGTCACAGGTCCTCCAATGAGCCACCCAGGGGCCAATGACGAAGTGAAGGGGGATGAATCCACGGCCAAGCGGCTTCGTCGCGAGGACACCCACATCTGTGAGAAATGCTGTGCAGAGTTCTTTAGCATCTCCGAGTTCCTAGAACATAAGAAAAATTGCACTAAAAACCCACCCGTGCTCATCATGAATGACAGTGAGGGGCCGGTGCCTTCCGAAGACTTCTCCAGAGCTGTGCTGAGCCACCAGCCACATAGCCCAAGCAGTAAGGACAGTCACATGGAGAACAGTGGCAGCTCAGGGGACCTGAAAGAGAAGCCAGGATCGGAGTCTGTAGTGTACTTAAAGACTGAGGCAGCCTTGCCACCTGCACCACAGGACATAAGCTGTTTACCCAAAGGCAAAGTTGCCAACACCAACGTGACTTTACAGGCATTACGGGGCACCAAGGTGGCGGTGAACCAACGGAGCGCCGATACGCTGCCGGCCCCCCTGCCCACTGCCAGCAGCATCCCCTGGGTCCTCGAGCAGATCCTATGTCTCCAGCAGCAGCAGCTACAGCAGATCCAGCTCACGGAGCAGATCCGCATCCAAGTGAACATGTGGGCTTCCCACGCCCTGCACTCTGGTGTGGCGGGAACTGATGCTCTGAAGACGCTAGGCAGCCATGTGTCCCAGCAAGTTTCTGCTGCTGTGGCTTTGCTCAGTCAGAAAGCTGGAGGCCAGGCTGTGTCTCTGGACTCCTTGAAACAAGCCAAGCTACCTCATGCCAACATCCCTTCCACTGCCACCTCCGTGTCCCAGGGGCTGACGCCCTTCGCCCTAAAGCCGGATGGGACGAGGGTGCTTCCAAACGTCATGTCGCGCCTTCCGGGTGCTTTGCTACCTCAAGCTCCAGGCTCTGTGCTCTTCCAGGGCCCGTTCTCCACAGTGGCGTTGGACCCATCTAAGAAAGGGAAAGGGAAGCCACCCAACGTCTCTGCGGCGGAAGTCAAACCTAAAGACGAGGCCATCCTCTACAAGCACAAGTGTAAGTACTGTAGCAAGGTTTTTGGGACTGATAGCTCCTTGCAGATCCACCTCCGCTCCCATACTGGAGAGAGACCCTTCGTGTGCTCTGTCTGTGGCCACCGGTTCACCACCAAGGGCAACCTCAAGGTGCACTTTCATCGACATCCCCAGGTGAAGGCAAACCCCCAGCTGTTTGCCGAGTTCCAGGATAAAATGGCATCGGGCAACGGGATTCCCTATGCAGTCTCTGTACCTGTCCCTGTAGATGAATCAAGCATCTCCCTAGACAGCAAACCTGTCCTTGTACCAGGGACCCCCTCTGCAGGGCTACCTCAAACTCTGTCTTCAGGGACTAACCCCAAGGACCTCATGGGTGGCCCATTGCCCAACGACTTGCAGCCTGGGCCTTCTCCAGAAAGTGAGGGTGGAACCACACTACCTGGGGTGGGACCCAACCATAATTCCCCAAGGGTTGGTGACTTCCCAGGGAGAGGGACCCCAGAGCCAGGGTCAGAGACCCTGAAATTACAGCAGCTGGTGGAGAACATCGACAAGGCCACCTCCGACCCCAATGAATGTCTCATTTGCCACCGTGTCTTAAGCTGCCAAAGTTCCCTCAAGATGCATTACCGCACCCACACTGGGGAGAGACCTTTCCAGTGTAAGATCTGTGGCCGAGCCTTTTCCACCAAGGGCAATCTGAAGACTCACCTTGGGGTTCACCGAACCAACACGTCAGTCAAGACACAGCACTCGTGTCCCATCTGCCAGAAGAAGTTTACCAATGCCGTCATGTTGCAGCAACACATCCGGATGCACATGGGTGGTCAGATCCCCAACACACCCCTGCCTGAGAACCCCTGTGACTTTACAGGTACCGAGCCCATGGTGGTCAGTGAGAATGGCAGCACGAGTGCCATTTGCCTTGACGATGCTGTCGAAAGCATCGATGTGGATGAAGTCGGCTCCCAGGATGCTCCCAGTAGCTCATCCAAGGTTACCATGGTCCTTCCCAAAATTCACCCGACATCACCAACATTAGGGTTCTCCATGATGGCTTCCGTAGACGCCCCAGGGAAAGTGGGTCATGTCTCCCTTGGCCTGCAGCGACAGAACAGCCGGGAGAACAGTTCTGTGGAGAGTGATGGCTTGACCAATGACTCCTCCTCAGTGATGGAAGACCAGGAGTACCAGAGCCGAAGTCCAGAAGCTCTGGAGACCACATCCTTCCAAGCAGTCTCTCCAGCCAACAGCCAAGCAGAAAGCGTCAAGTCCAGGTCTCCCGATGTTGGAGGCAAAGCAGAGAGCGCCGAGAGCAGCCACGGGGAGACGGAAGGTGATAGAGCTTTGGATTTCACTTAATGTCCATTTTGGGCTCCAGGCCATCAAAGAGCAACCTGGGTTGAACATTGCAAACAGTATGGTACAAAAGCAGTTCCATTTTAGGGGAATTAATTAAAGCCTTTGTGCTACTTCTAGGTAGAGGGACATAATAGCAGTGAAACCTGTGTAAGCTGGAACCCACGTAAGGTGGAAACCTGTCACAGAAGGGAAACCCAAGTGCTTTCCACTAAATTGAGAGCGATAGAAAACTGATGACTTAATTAATTCCCTTTAAGAAGAGCTCTGGTAGTGTGGCGGGTAAGTCATTTGGCTGCTAACCAGAAAGTTGGTGGTTCAAACCCACCAGCTGGTCCATGGAAGAAAGAGGAGGTAGTCTGCTTGCATAAACATTTACAGCCTTGGAAACCCATGGGGGTCACTGTGAGTCACAATCATGATGATAGTAGATACACCCGTCAAAGAGAGAAAAACGAAGCAGTCCAAGTGAGTTCTGGCTCTCAAAGGTTTCACTGTAACTACCTCTATTCCAGCCTAAGCATGCTCATTAATGATTAATGCAAATTGATTATTACGGACAGTATAATTTTTGTTTTTATTTTTGTTTGAGTCCCCCCAGGGACCATGTGGGTAATCTTTAAATGACCTCTCTGATAGAAGAATCTTTGAGAAAGTGGGCACTGCTTTTTGGCCACTGAGATAAGCCATAGTTCTTTGATTTCAAGGTCCCACACTCTCATGGTAGTATTCACAAATTGTAACTGTTGAGGGGGAAAATAAAGAACCTAGCCCATTTTAAATGTACATTCCAACCGTAGGGTATCGCTTAATGTCATTCATGGTAAAAGTAGGGGACACAGCTGCATCTTAGAGTCAAAGAAAGATGGTGTCTGGGCACACTTTCAAACTACCTTATGCAGAAATTTGAACTTGCATGCTGCCCATCACTTTACAGACCAAAACAGTAAAATTTCCTAAGGGTTTGACTCATGACTCAAGCTGTTTCCAAGGTATACATCTCATTTCCTCTAAGCCATGTCCAGGCTCTCAAACTGTAAGCCATGTCCAGGCTCTCAAACTGTAGCAGGCAGTTGTTTTAAAGTGCTTTTTGGCTTGAAGGATAGATTGAGTCTTGGATGATAATGGCTTGGGATCTTTTTTTCTCTTGCATTCCTAGGTCGGAGCAGTCTCCCACCAACATTTATCCGGACCCAGCCAACCTATGTCAAAGTTGAAGTTCCTGGCACGTTTGTTGGACCCTCAACCCTGTCCTCAGGCATGACACCTTTGTTAACGGTCCAGCCACGACGGCAGGCCAAGCAACATGGCTGCACGCGCTGCGGGAAGAATTTCTCGTCTGCGAGTGCGCTTCAGATTCACGAGCGCACGCACACTGGAGAGAAGCCTTTTGTGTGCAACATATGTGGGCGTGCCTTCACCACCAAAGGCAACCTGAAGGTGGGCTTCCTGTGCCTTTTAGCAGGGCTGGGTGGTGGGCATCTCTTAGGGGTGCTACCCATGAAGGCCCAGTGTGGGGTAGAGTGTCAAATCTCATAGCTGGCTCTTGAATTAATTTTAATTTTAATTTTTTTTTTAATTACATACATGTTCTTCCATTTTACCATCTCTGCAGTTGGCCTGCCTCTTACACTCGGTGGAATGAGAAGGCATTGCACCTGGTTTAATTGACAGTGTCCTTTCTAATGTATATGCAGAACAGTGTATCTTACATGTGATGCAATTTGGCAGCAGGAGACAAGGTTTCCCTAATGCTCCTTTTTTCTTATGGAGTCCAGCCTGGGTAGTTTTCCCTCCAGTGTTGGTGCCGTTGTTGTGAGGTGCCATTCCAATTCAAAACAACCCTGTGTGCAACAGAACGGAGCGCTGCCTGATTCTCATTGAAGATCTCTTTTCACTCCCCTTCTCTTTTACCAAGCCTGCTATCCTTCTGCAGGAGCTGTGAACGTGAAATAGGATCTACAGATATACTTGAGTTTTGTCAGATGTGGTGGAGGATTGAAAAATCATTCATAGATGAGCTTTATGCTTTAAGACTCAGTGGCAGCCCTGTGTATTGATTTTTGTTGTCCTAGCCTGCTAAATTGAAAGAAATACTATGCATTAAGAGTGTGTGATACTGTACCACTGAGATCAGCTAGGCCAGATTTTACTGTATATTGACCTAGGTATGCAAAGTGTTGAAGAGCAAAGGTGTCACTTTGAATGCTGAGGTGTGTCTGACCCAAGCCATGGTATTTTTAATAACTCGTATGCATTTGAAAGCTAGAAGTGGAATAAGGAAGGCTGAAGAATTGACATGTTTGAATTGTGGTGTTAATGAAAAATACTGGAAATACCACAGACTGCCAGAAGAACAAACAAATCTGTCCTGGGAGAAGTGCACCCAGAATGTTACTTAGAGGCCAGAATGGCCAGACTTCTCATGTTCTTAGGTCATAGTTGTCAGAAGGGACCACTCCCTGGAGAAGGATATCATGCTTGTTAGAGAGTCAGCAAAAAAGGGGAAGACCCTCAATGAGATGGATGGACGGACACAGTGGCTGCAACGAGGGGCTCAAGCATAACAAGGATTATGAGGATGGCGCAGGACCCCAGGCCGTGAGTGTTTGGTTCTGTCGTATGTAGGGTCGCTATGAGTCGGAGCCAACTCACCGGCACCTAACACCAAGGGTAGAAGTAGGATCCACCAAAGATTTCAAGGAACTTTAGTGGCATAGTGCCTAAGGCATTTGACTGGTAACCTGAAGGCTGGTGGTTCAAACCCACCAGCCACTCCACGGAAGGAAGACTGGGCAGTCTACTTCTGTAAAAATATACCACCTCAGAATCCCAAGGGGGGTTGCTCTGAGTTGGAATCAACTTGATGGCAGTGAGTTGTTTGTTTTGTTTGTTTTAAGATTTGACCTAGGAAAGGAAGGAAGGAATGGGCAGTACAGATGCCCTGGGACAGAAGAGTGCCTGACATAAAGAATTCAAAGCCTGTTGGTGTGAGAACCCTGGATGGGAACAGAGGACTTGGGTGTCACCTTGAGTCTGTATCTAATTTTTGCTCTGTGACCCTGGACAAAGGCCATGTCCTCCCTTAGTATTTCTTTACCTTTGAATGGGTAGACTAGTTGAATTCTTAAGTTAGAATAAAGGTTGAAAACTTTAAAATGATGAAAGAACTAGGCACCGTTTTAAAGATGAAAAATATTTATTCTTAAAAATGCAACATTTTTTAACCTTCTTGGCAAAAGGTTGGAGGCGGCAAATGAAATGTGAAACCTGGACATAGGCAGCTTAATTTGCCCACAGGCCCTGGAGTCAGGCTGCGTGAAAGTCTGGCACTGCTGTTACTATGTAAGTGGTTTGGGGAAGATGATCTGCCGGGCCTCACTGCACCATCATTAGCGTGAGGAAGGAGTAGCAATAGTTAGGCACTTGGCTGCTCACCGAGAAGCTGGCAATTCGATCCTGCTAGGGGCTCCCTGGGAGAAAAGACGTAGCCGTCTGCTCCCATAAAGATTACACCCTAGAAAAGTTGATGGAGCATTCTACTTTGTTCTGCAGGGGCGCCATATTTTGTGTAGGGTTGCTGTGGTCCAACGGTACACATCATAGGGTGTTGATAATATGAAGGTATTGACCTCGAGGTTGTGTTGGAAGCTGAGTTGTTAGTGCAGTGTTTCCAATTCTGCTTGAACATCGTGTTATGTGTTAGCTGTTGTCATTACAAGAACTAGCAGTGATAAAACAAGTCACTTCTAAGTGA
>NW_006921636.1:4361689-4379047 GCF_000298275.1 Orycteropus afer afer
TCTCTATCAAGGATCTCCTACATAGATCCCCTTCCAAGTGGATGGCAGTGGTAGCCGGGCACCATCTAGTTCTTCTGGTCTCATAGTTGTATAGGACCTCATAGTCTTGAATAAGAACCTGAAGAGGAGTTTTCAACTTCAAAAGCCAGGCCATGCTGAAGAAGCAGTAGGTAGTCACTCCTCATTATTCATAGATTCTCTGTCTGCAGATTCACTTACACACTCGCTACATTTTTATCTATTACTTTTACTGTGGTGAAATCACTTGCTAAAATTTATCTATAACCTCAAAGTAGGTTCTCACGGTGCTAGACCCAGCTGACGCAGGGTGAGGCATCTTACTTCAGCCACCGGACTATAAGCCGGTATCTTTTCCTGACATCTATTCAGTGCCGCATTTTTTTTGGTGACTGATGTTTAAAACGGCCCCCGAGCGTAGTGCTGATGTCTTGTCTAACCTTACTAAGCCCAAAAAGGCTGCCAGGTGCCAGAGAAAACGTTTTGTTTGGGCATGAGTTTGTACACTGTTAGCCATGAGTTTAATGAATCAACAATAGTTATAAGATAATATGTCTTTGAACAGAAATACACATAAAATGTGGTTTTGTTTGGGTTGATGTAAATGTGACCACAGCCTATAACCTTCAAAGCTCCCACCCCCCACCCCACCCCCAGAAAAGTGGTTTGGTATTCGCTAATTCCATGTTTGTGGTGACTTCACAAAACAATAACTACTACAAATAATGGGAATTGACTATATATGTGTATGATAAGATATAAAATAGCGCAATACAAATGAATACGGTATACCTTCCCCCGAGTTTGAAAAATAGTGTAACCATTACCTTGGAACTCTGCTGTTTGAAGGTCGGCTGTAGGAGGGCCTCCTCCTTAATGAGAAGAGGCTGGCCTTGCCTGCCACCCTGCAAAGAGCGGCCTCCCCTCCTGCTGCTCACTGTGGTTTGCAGTGACCTTCCTAACATGGTGTTTTTCTCTTTGTCAGTTATCATTGATGTACTATAATGTATCTTTAACCTGTGGTCATCCCTCCTCTTCCCCCAAAGTCTGTTTGTTCACAGATTATTTTAATTGAGATATTAGATTCACGTGCAATAAGATACATACTACAGAGCAAAGTCTTGGAGGTTTTGTCCAGTTTTCCACACTGGTAACATTTGACAAGGCTGTAGGTTACTGTCTCTCCAACCTGGATATTGATGCATTGTATCTTAATGGGATTTCCCCAGTTGTACTTTACTCATTTGAGAAAGTGTTATTGCCATAGATTTGTGTACTCTTAGCCCCCTACCCCAGGAACTGTGCTGGCACGTAGTAGCTGCTCACATAATGGGTAAACACGTGAATAATGGGCCTGGGATAAGTTGAAGAATATGTACCCAACCTCAAATCCTTTACACAAATAGAGTGATAGAAAACTGGTAAGTTGTACCTTGTCTTGGCACAATCGGGAAAAATAAGGCAGACCTGTCGTTTCAGCTCTCAAAGGTTTCTCTATATAAGTTATGTTGGAACACCGTTTGGTAGCACCAAACCCATATACAGACTTGAGTTTCCCTTGCCAGCTTCACAATTGAATCAGTGTTTTGATGAAGACCTTTTTGTCCCTGTCCCCATAGGTTCACTATATGACACACGGGGCAAATAATAACTCTGCACGTCGTGGAAGGAAGCTGGCCATCGAGAACACCATGGCTCTGCTGGGGACAGATGGAAAGAAAGTCTCCGAAATGTTTCCCAAGGAGATCCGGGCCCCTGCAGTGAACGTGGACCCTGTTGTGTGGAACCAGTATACTGCCATGCTCAACGGTGGCCTGGCCCTGAAGACCAATGAAATCTCAGTGATCCAGAGTGGCACACTCTCTCCACTCCCCGTGTCCCTGGGGTCCAGCTCGGTGGTGAACAACACCGCCACCACCTCCAAGGTGGACGGCGCCCAGGCCAGTATCAGTGCTAATGCAGTAAAACCAGGTGCTCCTGACAACGTCCCCAAACCCCAATTCCCTCACTTCCTGGAAGAAAACAAGATTGCGGTCAGCTAAGATAAAGAAGGCAGATTGAACGAGAAATGCAGACAAAGTGAAATTTCTAGTCTGTCTGTCTTTTTTTTTTTTTTTAATGAAAGAACCCAGCTCCCCTCCAGCGGTTTGGTTTGGTTTGGTTTTTCCCCCTTCCTGATGTGCAAATGACGTTCACTATGGTTGTGACCGCAACCTTGGGCAGTCCTACAATCACGATGTTGCTATGCTGCTTTGCAGAAAACAAAACAAGAAAAAAGATTCATACCAAAACAAATAACAGACTGGTATTTTTTGTTTGTTTGAATTTTGGAACGAAGCGGGTCTTGCAAAGTAGCTTTCTTACTTGCGACAAACTTTGTATATAGAACCTTTGTACAACCTACAGTAACTGTATCCAAAGACTGCCACCACTTTCAAGGTGGAACGCTTTGAACCCCCTGAACCCCAGTGGAAAAGACAACCATTTCACCTCGTTGGGGGAGGTGGGGAGTACTGTACCCTTCCATCACTGTTAATGCGGGTAAATGGACAAGGTCTGCCGGCTTGTGTTTAAGACCTGTTTGATGCCTCCCAACCCCACATCCATCTTAGGTTTTCTTTTTTGAATGTACTGTTTTTCTTTAAAAACTAAGGTTGTAGAATTAGAAAATTCCTTCAACCTTAGAACCTTAGAGAAGTAGGATGCCTGCAGATGGACTTCTCTTAGTCCTAAGGGAATCCATGTGTGTATTGCTGCTTATTTAATACAGTTCAGTCGGAGCCCCAGAGTGCCAATGTACGCCCCGCGCATTCCTGATGCCTCCATCTTCCTGAACATCAGAAAGACGGAGTACCTGTGCAGGGGCTCTCAGGTGACTTAAATTTAGCTCACCAGTGCCTACTCCACTCTCTTAAAGAACTGGGTTTTCATTCTTGAGAAGACACTCATTGGAAGGTGTGTCTCTTATAAGTTCACATACTCCATACTCTTCCCCCTCCCCCCCCATGACTTATGCCAACTAATTATGAAGATTTTTTTTCTGAGTATTGCATGAAGGCTGCGAAGTTGGAACAGGCAAGTCCTGGGTATGAAAGCTTTAATTTATCTACCTCATTTTTTATTTTTGTAGCCATAGTCTATTTTCCTATTTTTAGGACCGCTGAGCTGTTCCCAGGCCCTGTCTTAAACCTAAGAGCTGATGTATTGTTAGTGGGAGCAGTTGACATTTGAGATGTTTTTGTGGTTTTTTGTGGTTGTTGTTTTTTTTAAATCCCTTTTGTACTTGTAATATAAAGTGGATGATGAAACGTTGCTCTAATGGTTTAATGAGGAGGGAGAAGGAAAGACCCTAATTTCAGGGCAGACAGATCTTTCCCCTCACTGTGGAAGGCCCACAAACTGAAATATGGATCCAGGATTGTTACCAAATTTGTCTTGTTTGTTATTGCACCTGACCTTTTAGGATCCAAAAAAGTGTTGCTTTTGTTTTTGCCAAGTTGTGCCTTTCCTTCTGGAATTGTTAAGTGACCGCAGTAATTAGTACCTGTTGCCACTGAAGTGGATGTTGTCACGGAACACACCAGGGGCTGTCACCATAATAATGCCTTGTGAATGTATGACCTATGGAGAAACCCCTGTACTTGAACCTGCTGACGCGGTCTGTCTGTTGGAGAATAAATCTGGATTTTTTTTCCCCCCCGACAAAGTGTCTGTAAGTTTTTGTGGTAGTCTGTACTTCATACCTGAGACTCTGAACTTGGCAGTCATTCCCAGCCACCCTGTAACCCTCTGGATCCTGAGGCCAACATGCACATCTGGTTACCTCTGTACTTACCCACTTCACAAGCTTTTACAGAAACAGCTCTGCCTGCTGCTTGTAACAGTGACATTGCCTGGTCCTTCATTCTTGATTGTAAGGAGTAATTTCATTCCGTGGGGACAGCAGTGGTCCTTCGGTAGAATTCTCACCGTCCCTGTGGGAGACCCACATTTGATGCCTGGTCAGTTCACCTTGTGTTCAGCCACCCCTCGTGTGTTTCTGATGCTCGGCAGGTGAACAGGTTGCAGCGGAGCTTTCAGGCTAAGAGGGACTGGGAAGAAAGATCTGATGATTACTGACAATCGGGCAGAGAAAACCCTGTAATAGTGGTCGGCTCTGCAACCAGTCATGGGCACGGCACAGGACGGGGCAGGGTTTTGTCCCATTGTCTGTAGCTTAGGTGGGAGTCCTGGGCTGTCTCAATGGCAGCTAATAGTCTTATCCTAGATAACCTGGCCTTGGCTGGCTTGTCACACCCTAAGCAATCCTGTATCTTACCCTGGAGTGTTTCTCCATCTCAAGAGTCTCAGGCAGAGATAACAGGGCAAAACTGAGTCAACGCCAGCTGGTAAAGGACCCTCTTCCTCTCCTTTTCATGGTGCTGGGTCTGCTGCGAGCCCAGTGGCTAGCACCCAGGTCAGGGTCCAAGTGCATCTGCTACAGAGGGGGCCATCACAGCATCCTGGGTTGGACTCTCCTTACTCTAGGGGAGTGTTGGGAGTTGTGGCAGCCTATGACCTGGGTACCCGAGTTCTGTGTTACATGGCATCGTCCTTCACAGGCAGGTCCCCAAGGTTGCCCGTCTTCTGAGGGCAACTCATAACTGAGGTGAAGCATCAGCATATTAACTGAGCAGGGCTAACTCAGTAATTTAAATGAAAGCATTTAATTTGAAGACTAATAGACCCAGAAACGGGGAGTGACAATACTGCGTAACGACAAGGATGCAATCAATGTCCGTGATTGTGGAGAAATGGCAGAATTGGCGTATGCTTTGCTGTGTATGTGTTCAACAATTGAAATCATAATGATAGAATAAAAATCCCTGTTCCAAATTCTCTGTTTTATGAGTCTCTATCACAGCATAAAGTATCCTAGAACTAAGACCAGTGGACACTGGAGCACAATTTTGCATCTGATAAATTCTCAAACTAGCCTTAAAGTTTAACTTGGCTCTTTGTAAATAGACTCTGCCATTCATTCGGAGGAGTGGCTGGTGGGTTTGAACCTCCAGCCTTCTGGATAGCAGTCAAATGCCTTAGGCGCTATGCTACCAGAGCTCCCCTTTGTAAATAAGGTTTGCTTTATTTCCCTTACAAAACAACTAATCCAGTCTGTTGCCAGCTATCTGCTATATACATCCCAACCCACTCCCCTTCTCCCTCTTAATACTATTCTTTGTCCTTAGTGATTTTTTATGGCTATTTTATGCCTCTCTAGATTCAATTGACTCTTTTTTTCCCTGGTGTCGTAGTGCCTAAGGCATTTTACTGCTAACCAGAAGGCTGGCAGGTCAAACCCACCAGCCACTCCTCAGAAGGAAGATTGAGCAATCTACTTCTGTAAAGATAACTGCCCTAGAAACCCAAGGAGGAGTCCCTGTGAGTCGGGCAGTGAGTTAACATATTTCAGACATCTTTAGAGGTATAACCCATTTCTGGCTAATTCTTGTTCAATATCTGCAGTGTTCACTCAACTCCTGCTACACACGGGTTTATTACATGATTTTGACCATCCCTTCTTACATATCTTTTCTTGTATGTTAAAATTATCTCCTGAGTAAATTGCTTTTTGAAAAATTATTAGGGAGGAAGGATATACCGCCTGTTTTCATGAATGCTTGCCTGCTGTTTGTGTGTATGTATCTGATATATTTGCATATTTCCTAGGCTCTCGTCCCTGAAGCCAGCTTTCTTTTAAGAGCAGGTCTTGAGTACACCACTGCGATCATAGCAGTTCATCTCTGAGTTTATGAGGCATAGATCAGCAGTCAGCTGGTGAGCTGGTCTTGCTTCTTGAGACCTGCCTGTCTGCTTGTGTCTACAAAACCAAACCAAACTCAACTGCTGTTGAGTCAGATTCAACTCACAGCAACACCCCCTTGGGTTTCCAAGGCAGTATCACTATGGAAGTAAATTGCACGACCTGCCTTCCAAGGAGTGGCTGGTGGGTTTGAGCTGCCACCCTTCTGGTTAGCAATCAAGTGCCTTAGGCACTAGGCTACCAGAGCTCCTTGTGTCTCTACAGGGGTTGTGTATTCAGAGCTGTTTATTTGCTACTTGGTGGGTGATTGCAGGTATCCCCAAACGTGGTCTTTGTGACATAATCTTTGCCTTTCACACTGATTTTAAGAAGTAACTCCCCTTCCACCAACCTCTCTGCCTCAGTTTGGGGCACCCACATAGGTCCCTGTGTGGTGCAGACCACACGACTACTAACCTGGGAGATTGGCGTTTCATTGCACCTAGCAGAGCTGTGGAGGAAAAACCTGGCAATCCACTTTAAAGATCACAGCTGAGAGAACCCCACGGAGCAGTTCTACACACGGAGTTGCCCGGAGTCAGAACTGTCTCTAGGGCGTTGGTTTTTTTTTCTGTTTTCAGCCTGTTTAAATAAAGAACTCTGGTACAAAATTGTCCCTTCTTTTGGGGTGAACAAGAGATGGCTTTGAGGGGTGGGGTTGTAGAAAGCTTGTGGAGGGCTCCTTCCTTTTGCAGGTGCTTGGTCCTGTCACTTAGTCTGCCAGACATAATATAGCCTGCCAGAGCCCTAGAGAACTGATTGAAGTGTGAGGAAAGTGGTGTTCCATCCCGTTAGGCCCAACTGCCCCAGGTTGAGCCAGGTGACAGTTTAGCTAAACCACAACATCAAGGAAGGTGTTGAAATAACTGCATTTTTACCGGAAGCTCTTCAACAGAATTTCAAAGGCAATTCCCACTAGCAACATAACCTGTTTACAACTCAGCAGATTGTTTGAGGCCAAACAGGAAATTTAGCCCGTGTCAGCATACAGAGGAAATCCAGAAAATTAGTGAGAACTTACAGGACAGAGGTGCAGTCCAAAGCAGCGAGGGAGAGGATGGGTTCATGATGTGGTCACTGGCTTCATTTGTGAAAGACCTGGTTTTAAAGCCCCTGCTTCACACTTTGATTGGGCATCCTAGGGCAAAATAAATTTATCTTACAGAACCTCCATTACCTCGACTATTAAACAGGGTACTAGGAGCCCTGGTGGTGCAGTAGTTAAGAGCTCTGGGTGCTAACGGAAAGGTTGACAGTTCGAACTCACCAGCCACCTTGGGGGAGAAAGATGAGGCAGTCTGCTTCCGTAAAGATTTAGAACCTTGGAAACACTATGGGGCAGTTCATCAACTTGACAGCAATGGATTTGGAGGTCTGGGGTTCATGTTGGTGAAGATGAAATATTGGTGAGATCATCACGATGCGTAGTCTGAGACACGGTAAGCATTCAATATGGTGGCCATTGCTGTTTCTTGTTAATTCAGAAAATCCATATGTCCTACTTCGGCAAATTTTCTCTCAATCCTGAGGCAGACAGCATCTTTTGGTTCAATCAGGTGTGATGGAAGGAGGCAGGGAGGAGGTCATATGGGCAGAAGGCCTTTAATCTAGAAGTGACCTGGGGATTTTACAGATTATAAACCAGGGGGCATCGATGAATTGACATATTTAACCATTTCTGATTGTGTATGTGTGTATATGGTGCAAAAAGAGAAAATAGGTTGGAGTGGTAATTTTTAAGCTGGGTTTTCCATGTGTCTCTTCAAATAAGGTCATATTGCATGGGTGACCCCATTTGCTTGATTCTCAAATGTCCCCGTCACCATTATCACCAACAAAGGCCCTAGGAGATTCACTTGGCTGTAGTTGGACATCACAATAGAAATGGCAGAACTCTGTCAGTTGTTGGTGTTGAAAGGCTCATTTTGAGCCCATCAAGGAGCTGTGTTTGGCCACACCATGCTTTTGATCTTGTATTGATGGTTTAGATTCAAACCTAAATACTGCATCAGCTAATTTACACTGTTGAGTGTAAATTAGTGTGTCTTTTTGGTATCACTTTATGCCTTATGGCTCTGTACACATAATGTATTCATTAAAAATAATAATAATACAATAAAAAGTAAAAAATAAAAACAATCAAACCCACAAGTCTTTCTCACTTAGAGCTGCTGGGTAGGTTTGAACTGCCAACCTTTCTGTTAGCAGCTGAGTGCTTAATCACTGTACCACCAGGGCTCTTGTTCATGGAAGGAGGGTTCTTTTTCTAGCAGAAAAGGTGTGTGCTTCTTGTAAGGTAATTATCCCAAGTCCTAGTGGCATAGTGCCTAAGACAAAACTATCAACCAGAAGGCTGGTGGTTCAAACCCACAAGGCACTCCTTGGAAGGAAGATTGGGCAATCTACTTCTATAGAGATGTTGTTGTTATGTGCCGTCGAGTCGGCCCCGACTCATAGCGACCCCTCCTTGGGTTTCCGAGGCAGTATCACTACAGAAGTAGGATTGCCCAACCTTCTAGTGCTCAGAAACCTAAGGAGGAGGGGTCACTGTGAGTCGGATCCGACTCGGTGGCAGTGAGCTTGGTTTTGGTATCAAGTCCTCCAGATCTGTTCTCTGTTTCCAAACAAAATCATTAAGCACTTCAAACAAGGAATGCTTGTTTCCATTCAAGCAAAGAAAATGAGTTGGTCTTCAAGGCTGTCAAACCACAGCACAGACCAGGCCTAAAGAAGCTATTGCTTCGGTCAAGGAAGGCTGTGCAGGCATTTCTGCCCTTGGCACTCATGAAAATCCACAGCAGATTTTGGCCTAAAAAAACAGAAACATTTCAGGTCTTTATCATTTTGTTGTCACCAGTTCCAACTATTTCTAAATATCAACAGAAAAAAGGAGCACTTGCTAACCTTGGCAGAAATGAGGATCAGGAAGTAAAATTTACCTCTAATAAAAGGGCCCCAGATTGAGGCATGGAGATTCTTCATTTTAAGGTTTGGTGTGTGAGAGTAACTTTCTGTCCAAAGAATGAATGTCCCAAATGTGACTTGGATTTCTCTCTTTCTGTTCTCCCAATCATTCCCACCCTCCAGCCCCTTGTAAGCAACCTGTTGTTTTAAGTAAAGGAGAAGTAAATTGAAAGGAATGTGGTTGGGTGCCATTGAGTCTTTCTGACTTGTAAAGTTCCCTTTCGACAGAGTTGACCTGCCCCCATAGGGTTTTCTTGACTGTAATCTACTTGAGGGGCCCGGGTGGCACAGTGGTTAAGCACTGGGCTGCTAACCAAAGGTCGTCAGTTCAAACCCACCATTGGTTCTGTGGAAGGAACATGCGGGGAATCTGTTCCTGTAAAGAAATCATAAGGGACAATTCTACACTGTCCTATAGGGTCACTGTGAGTCAGAATCGATTAGATGGCAAAAAGTTGTTGATTTCTTAAAATCTTTGAGATTCCACAAGCCAATGAAAAAAAATTTTTTTTTAAACGATAGAACAATTAACTATGTAAGATCGAAAAGCTCAGCATTTGCCTAGGGATAAAGCTCAGAAGGCCGGAATGGATAGGAAAAGAGGGATGAGGGAAAATCATAAACACAGGAAGGAGTACCGTTACATCGTGGCGGTTACAATAAACTGCACAAAAGAAAATATATATGAACATTGAATGGAAAACCAGTTTGCTCTGTCAACTTTCACTCAAATCACAATAAAAAGTTTTTTTTTAAATAGGGGGAAATAGGAGGGAACTCTGGTGGCGTAGTGCCTAAGGCACTTGACTGCTAACCAGAAGGCTGGCGGTTCAAACCCACCAGCCACTCCTCGGAAGGAAGATGGGGCAATCTACTTCCGTAGTGATACTGCCTCGGAAACCCAAGGAGGGGTCGCTTTGAGTCGGGTCCGACTCAACGGCACCTAACAACAACAACAACAACGGGAGGGAACTGCTTAAGGTTGCCAACTTGATTTCATTGAGTAAAGGTGATTAAGAATGACAGCAAAACCAACCTCTCTGTCAACATCCTGTCTTATACCCACTTGGCATATTGCACCCTCTAAATGTTATTTTCTGCCTACCCCATTAAAACACAGTCTTTAAAAGAAGAGAAACTCCTGACTCACACCAATGTCACATAAACGTGTGTCGAGTTCAACAGATGTCCTATTGGGTCAGAGAAGGCGAGCTCCCGAGCTGCAGGAAGTCAGAAATGCTGAGATGAATTTACAGGTAGAGAAGCGGCAAATATCTACAGGGTAACATTTAACTGCATTCTGAGTTCCACTGGGGGGAAATTTGCATTTCTATGCATAAGGCTCATTTGCATTACTGTGGGTTTTCTACAATTTCTTGGGCTGTAGGACTTCATGATTGGTCAGGTAGAGGATCATCAAAAAAGAAAGGAAGAAGACTCGCAATGAGATGGACTGACAAGATGGCTGCAACAGTGGGCTCAAACACAGCAAGGATTGTGGGAATCGGGCAGAACCTGGCGGTGTTTCCTTCTGTTGTACGAAGGGTGCCCATGAGTCTGAACCTACTCAGTGGCGCCTAACAACAACAAAGTAACTCAAAAACAACGAAAGGCACAAATAACCAGGAAGCGTGTGTTAAGTGATCCGGTCAACTTTTTTTGTCCATTCAAAGTCATGTCCAACCCTCTCTAGTAGGTCATCTCCATGAAGCAAGGGCTGTGTCTATTTTGTCAACTGTAACCCAGTGCCCAGAACTTTGTAAGGAGTCAGAAAGGATTGTATTCGATTTTAAATTCTAAAGCACTTGGTTTGTGGAAGGCCGCTGTTGACAGCGGGAGCCCTAATTCCATTTCAAGTCTTGACATAAATTCAGATGCCATTTGAGTTCCATACGTTGCTTCTCCAGTGCTTCCTCACCATTAAACCAGCAACATGGCTGTGGTCAGGCAGGTCTGGGGCAAGCCCAGGGAAGGGCAGTATGTCTTCAGGAAGAGCGTGCTTGGAAGCCCATTAGCAAGTATGCAGAGGGACACTCACACCGAGAACTACGGGATTCGCCTGGTCATTTATTCTGAAAGTAGCCAATCAGACCGCATGGTATTTAATTTAAAGGTTGGGGTCCTGGTTCCATGACTCAGGGTCTCATGATCTTGAGTCAAACCCTGACCACCACTGGGCCAGGTGGTCAAAACCCCAGCACCAACCCTGTAACTTTTTTATTTTGTATGTCTCCCAATCATGGCCCTTTTCTGCTCAGGACAGTTAGGTCTGCCACCGTCATGATCTGGTGACAATTCCCTTTGCTCACCGTCGTTTATAGTGAACTCCATGGCTGTGGCTCAGCGGATTCTATCTGCCTCTGTACTGGGGACGTGCCCACAGTCTCCTTCATCCTGAAGACTGTGTTTGTTTTGTCTCGTTTATGACTTAATTAATCAGTCTGTACAGAACAGTTTTGAATTGAGGGTCTTTTTTCCCCCTAGCATAAGATAACTACTCGAACACATGAATTTTAGGTGATTTTCCCTAAACTTCCTACTGTGGTTTTTGGAGGTAAAAACAGAATTTAATACAAACAAAATATTATTAAATCCTAGCTGGTTGCTTGTGGAAAATTCTTAACCAGAGGCCTTCCCTTTCTTTCTAAAAATAGTGGATGGAATTAGTGTTAGAGATACAGTCTTACTAGAGGTTTTAAAAACTGCTGTCCTCTAGGACAGTAATCCAACTGTGTCTCTGTGTGTGAGAGAGACCTACCCTTCAGGGGACATTTAGCAATGTCTGGAGAGATTTTTGGTTGTCACAGTGGGCTGTTGTTGTTGGTCGAGTCAGACCCGACTCATAGCGACCCCTCCTTGGGTTTCCGAGGCAGTATCACTACGGAAGTAGATTGCCTAGTCTTCCTTCAGAGGAGTGGCTGGTGGGTTTGAACTACCAGCCTTCTGGTTAGCAGTCAAGTGCCTTAGGCACTATGCTACCAGAGCTCTCATCACAGTGGGCAGAGAGGGGTTACTCAAGGCATTTAATGGCTGCTGCTAAACATCATACAATGCGTGGTATACCCTGCACAACAAGGATTATCCAATCCCAAATGTCAACACTGTTGAGGTTGAGAAACCCTGTTGAGGTTGAGAAACCCTGGTTTAGGGAATACATAGAGCAGTCAGTCATTCAGACAGAAGGCTCCAGGCACAAGGCACTTCATTTCTTCCCTCCCTAGCCTGAGCTTACCTGTTGTTAGCTGGTGTCGATCCCGACTCAGAGAGACCCCATGCTTTACAGAATAGAACTGCTGTAGTCTTTATGGAAGTAGACGGCCAGGCCTTTCTTCCACAACACCTCTGGGTGGTTTTGAACCACCAACCTTTCAATAAGTAGTCAAGCACTTAACTTGTACCAAAACTCTGAGCTCCCATCTACCCTACCTCCCCATTTCGTATCGCTGCTAGCACCCTTGACTCCTTGCCCACTGTCCACCAACACCTTCCTTACTGGCAAAGCTAAACAACAGCAGTCAGCTTGGAGATCTACGAACAAAAGGCTTCACTGTGAGGGAGCACTGTATTGAGAGTCTTAGGGTATATTCTGGCCACTTCTGCCACCTGCTGAAAAGGTCAGGAAACCTCTCTGGGTTGTAGACTCAGCCGCCCTAGGCATCTGAAGTCAGTGGCTGAGGCCAGGGCTGTTGGGTGCAGAGGGCTGCATTGGCCCCTGGGGAGGGCTGACCTTCAGCAAACAGCACCCTGGGGCGGCCATTCCTGGCACCACAGAAAGAGTGCAGGGCTGGGCCAAGCAGAAGGGTGCTCAGCTTCTCCTAAGTAGGGGCCCAGGATAACTAACTCTCCATATCCCACCACCACCCTGGCCCTGTTCCTCTCCCAGACTCTGGCACCCCTCCACTGGCCCCAAGGACCTGTCTCTGTCTCAAGCAGGCGTCTGGATCTCTCTTCAGATGAGATAAAAGCCTCCAAGTGCCTCACTTCCTGTGGGATTGCCTCACTGGAAAGGATTCTTTTAAAAACGTGGTTTCTTCTCCAGATTATAACAGTGCACTGGAGAAATTTATAAAATGCATTTGAGCAATAAAACCAACCTGTGATCTCCTCCACCTTTTTTTTTTTTTTACATGAAATGTTGTATTACCTTTAGAAGTTTAATAGGCTGACTCTGTGTTGTGTGTGCATGAGTGGGAAATATACGTATCACAGAGTGTTCACCATTTCAACATTCTTCACGAGTACAATTCAGTGACCTTGTATCCAATATGCTGTGCAACCATCACCATTATCTGTTTCCAGATTTTTCCACCATCCTTAACAAAATAATAGGGGACTATTGGGGCTTAATTTTTTTTTAAAGAAAAAAAATTATTTTGAAAGCTAAAAATATTTAAAAAGTAAAAGTATTCACTAGAAACAAAAGTGGAATGCATAGACAAAGCAAAAGGAAGACAAAATTTGTCACAATTAGCTGTTTACTGTGATTTGGGTGAAAGTTTACAGGGCAAATCAGTTTTCCATTCAACAATTCACACACCTTTTGTCTTTGATTGCAATGCTCTCAATGTAACATAATTCCTCCCACTTCCTGCCTGTGTTTCTTGTTTCCCTTCCTCCTTCTCCCCTAACCCTTCCTGCCTTCTGAACTTTGTCCTTGGGCAAATGCTGCCCTTTTGGTCGGGAATGGTTGATTGTTCTAAGGAGTGTCTCCTTTCTGAGAGTTAGTGTTCACCTTGTAGACCTGTCTATTGCTGGAAGAAAATTGAGCTATGGGAGTTCAGTTCCAGGTCTGAAGGGTGACTAAGGTCATAGTCTTGGGAGTTCCATCAGTCTCTATCCTACCAGTAATCTGGTCTTTTTTTTTTTTTTTTTTTTTTTACCATTTTGAGTTTTGTTCCACATTCTTCTCCCCCTCTGTCCCTGGCCTTCTACTGTGGTCCCTTTCAGAGCCCTTGGTGGTGGTAGTTGGGCATTACCTAGTTCTTTTGGTCTCAGAGTTGTGGAGGCCGGAGGTTTGCAGTATCCATTAGTCCTTTGGGCTGATTGTTTCCATGTGTCTTTGATTTTCAGGAAGACGCAATTTAAAACCCACCTGTGTATTTCACACTAATGCAAACTGTTCATAACAAAGGAATCCTTTGCACAACTCTTTCATGATGACCTTTAAGGAGTATTTCCTCTGTGTGCCTGGTAGCAAGTAGTTGAATTCTTGCAAGAATTCTCAGAGGCTAGTGCTGTCCTATCATGATCACTATCTTACAATGTAGGAGAACAGGGCAGCAGAATTGGGTAGCTTGCCTCAGGTTCCACAGCTAGGAAGGTGACATTGGCTCCCAGATGAAAAGCCTCTACTGTTACCCCATGTTTTAGAAAATAGGGTGGTTGTTCTGGTTACCTAGTGCTGCTCTGACAGGAATATACCACAAACAAGATGGCCGTAACAAACAGGAGTTTATTCTTACAATTTGGAGGCTTTAAGTCCCAAGTTCAAAGTGCCAGACTCTAGGGGCTGTGTGAAAGCTCCTCAACCTTCTGGGCTTTAGCTCTGCCTCTTGCTCCTGGCCCACGGAAGCTAGAGACAACTCTTCACTCACACAGCTACTGGCTGCTGAAGCTAACAAGCCCAAGGTTGACAAATAAAATGGCACAGTCCCAATGTTACCAGACCACACCGCAGGCTGTTGATCCAAGTCCATTGAAAGTCCCAGGGTTGGCAGAGGATGGCAGGATGCTGAACGACTTGACTACACGCAGAGTCCAAGCTACAGCCCACACCCCAAGGCTTCTCTTTATATACAGGAAGCGGACCACATCCCTAAGGCAGCTACTCAGCTGCTCACAGTAGATTCCACCATGGAGTTGATGACCAGTCTCATCATGGGGAATATTACATCCAGCTGCCCAGCCACTCAACTAGGCCCAGCCAAGTTGACACACAACCTTAACCACCACAGTAGCCTCACCCCAGGGGGGCTCCACAGGGGCCAGAGGGAGCTTGTAAATACTTGGAATCAGGTGAAGGAGGTGCCTGAAGTGTCTTGAAAATGGGTGTTTAATTGATCTCAGGAGGTCTTTTTCCTTGCTTTCTAGAGGGCAAGAGACCAGGCTTTGAACTAGTTCCGTCTAGCCTCTTCCTAACCACATAGCTTGGTGTAGGCTGCTTAGACACTCTGAGCTTCTATTTCCTCACCCGTAAAATGGGTATGAGGAGGCCTGGTGGGACAGTGGTTAAATGCTTCTTAGCTGCTCAACAAAAGGTCAGCAATTTGAACCCATCAGCTGCTCCGTGGAAGAAAGATTTGGCATTCTGCTTCCGTAAAGATTATAGCCTTGGAACCGTGTGGGGACAGTCTGACTCTGTCCTATAGGGTTGGTATGAGATAGAATTGATCAATTGCAGTGGGTTTGGTTTTTGGAAAATGGGTCTGATAATGTAGACTTACCTGGCAGAGCTGTTGGAAGTATTAGTTCTGGTTACCTAGTGTTGCTCTGACAGGAATATACGATAAATGGGATGGCCTTAACAAACAGAAGTTTATTCTTACAGTTTGGAGGCTTTAAGTCCAAGTTCCAAGTACCCAGGTCTAGGGTCCAGCTCTGCTTCCTGCTCCCAGCCCACTGAAGCTAGAGGCTTTTCTTCACTCAGCTGCTGGCTGATGAGACTGACAAGCCCAAGGTTGACAAATAAAAAGGCACAGTCCCAACGTTCCCAAACCACATGGCAGGCCATTGATTCGTCTATTGAAAGTCCCAAGGTTGGCAGAGCATGGCAGGCTGCTGACCAACAACTCGGCTACATGTAGGGTTCAAGGGTGCCATAAGCTGGAGACCATTCCCAAAGCCACAGAGGGGGAACTCCACGTAGGCTTTAGGTGCTTGATAAAACAAAACAACAGCTTACTTTTATTAAACACCGGCTGTGTTGCTGCTCTGAAAGTTGTTTCCCCTCTCAGTGGTCTTCTCTGGAACCCTGCGTGGCAGAGGAAAGGCTATGTGCAGGGTTTGCAGCTGATCTGAGGTGGGGTGAAGTTTGGGAAGGCATACCAGGGGACCAGTGCAGAGGATGGGGCCTGCTCTGATGCCATAATTGGTCGGTTCGGGTGTTTACTTTTCATCCACTCAACGTGCAGGTGTTGAGGGCCGACTGAGCCAAGCCATGTGCCAGGTGTTCAAGACCTAGAACACAAAGCAGACCAGGTCTGTTAGGCAAAGAATGCTGTTTCCCCACCATGTTGACAATGCAGGCACTTCTAGTGGCATGCCTCTTTTCTTGAAGAGCTTCATTGGGACATGAGATAAGTCACACTGCTTGGTTTGAGGTCCTTCTAATGGTCCTCCTAGCTCCTCCTTCCTCCACCCAGGGCCTTAGACACTCAGATCTTTGGTGGGGCCACCTGGTACCATTGCAAATATGCTAAAAGACACCCTCTCCCCAATGTGAAATATGAGCTGTAACCATTTTCACTTTAGTAGAAACTTTAGTTGCAGTAGATTCATTTCCATCATATTATAGTTTCAGGCTATTATTTAATTACATGTTAATTCCTCCCTTCCTTCAGCCTTGCCTTCTTCTGACACTATTTATTTGTTTTTCTGGCTTCAAAACTTGTATCTGGCTTTGGAAAGTTGGTGGGCCCTAGGCCCTGTGTGGAAGAGTCCTGGAATGAGGGAGTGGGGAGTGGGGAATGAGGAGTGGGGAGTGGGGAGGAAATGGCAGTGGAAGTGATGTGGGGGGAGTAGGTGGATTCATGTGTAAGTGATGATGCAAGAGTGGGATGGGGGAGACAGATGGTGCTTCCCATGTGATACAAGGGTGCCATGGGGGTCGGGGTGAAGTTGAGTGTGCATGAGATTGTGAGTCACAATGCAAGATGGTGGCTTTGCCACTTAGTGTGCCTGGGTGAGAATGAACATGTCCCAGGACTCAGAAGGTGGTTGAGGAGTGAGTATGACAGTTAAGGGGTGTGTGTGTAGGGGGACGGTGTGAGTGAGAGCGTTGGAAATTGGAGTGATGCAGCACACGTGTGTACATGCCCGTGTGTGTGTGTGTGTGTGTGTGATTGTGATGCTAGTTTGAGGGAGGGAGAAGATGTGTGAGAACTGAGTGTGACTGTAAGCTCCAGGGGCACATGTGTGTAAGGCCCAAGGTCCAGGGTGGTGGATTGAACATGACAAGTAGGGGGTGAGTGTGACAGGGTGTGTGTGCACACAATGCCCTTGTGGTAGTGAGTGTCTGACCCTGGAGTTGGCATAGCAGGAGAGACAGAGAGACAGAGTGTGATGAGGAGAGTAGGGAAAGGATCGCAGGGTATGTTGGTGTGTGCAGGGTGCGTGTGAATGGGATGTTGGTGAACGTGAGTGTGTGAGAGAATGAACGTGGTTGTGATGGAGGGAGTGTGGCAGGGTGTGTGTGAGTGAATGGTGAAGAGTGGCAGTGGGAGAGGATTCATGTGATGTGTGTGTGTGCAGGTGTGCGTGTGTGATTGTGCATGCGGGGTGCTGGCCGGCGACTGCGGTACTGGGCGCGCGTGCGC
>NW_006921636.1:4379663-4393279 GCF_000298275.1 Orycteropus afer afer
GCCCCTTGCGTGTAGAGACCCGGAGAAGCCACGTACACGCGCGCGGAATCAGGGGCAGCCCGGCCGGCGCGCCGCTTATTGTTTCGGGGTTCCTCCTGGTTGGAACTCTGATTTGGTCATTAGCAAATCCAGCCCTGCGCGACACGGCTGTGCCTGGCGGATGGGGGTGGACGGGGGCCAGCCTTCTCGGCGGACCCGCCTTGGGGGGCCCTCATCTGCGCCTCAGGGCGCTGCAGGCCACCTGCGGCCACTTTGCCCACCCGATCCTGGGTGGGCCCGCACTAGCAGCTCTGTGGGGGTGGGGGTAAGGGCCTGCGGGCACATTGGTGGCAACCCCTCCCCGCCATTTGGGGGAACGAGCCTCCGGGTAGGCGCTGCCACCTGCTGTCCGCTTCCCCCAGCGGCAGACTGTGGACAGTCGAGGCGTGGGTGTTCCTTCTCTTGGAGAAAGCAGGGGGACGTTTGGGATATTTTTGCGTCCTGCCATCTTCCTACTCGGAGGCTGGCTGTAACCTGTTGAGGTTTTGAGGGATTGTTGCGTCGCCTGCAACAGACTAAGCTGGGGTTTTGGGAAGCTGGCTGAAATGCAGATTCCCCGGCCCTGCCCTAGACCCACCAGCGAGAGTTCTTGGGGGTAGGGCGCGACCTGAGGATGTGAGCAGGTGAGGCTGACGCCCACTGAAGGATGAGAAGGACAGCCGGGCGGGGCCTGCGCCGGTGACCAGCCTTCCCCTCAGCTTCGCCTCTGGCACAAATCTGTGGCTGACGCTTGTTGCCCCATCGGGTTGCCTGGGACTGGAGGGGCAGCAGCGTGGGGACGATGAACTCCAGGGTGGCTTCACCAGGTATCCGTGGAATGTAAGAAAAATGGAATGATTCCAGCTGCCATTTTCTAGAGGTTTTGTCCCCGACTTTCTTGAGTCTGCCGGTGAGGCGGTCCTATTGATGTTGTTTTACGAAGAGGAGGAAATGGAGTTCAGTGAGGGAAAAGCTGCAGGATGGAGATGGAGGTGACGTCACTCTTCACCTGGCTCTAAAGCCTGACTACACAGGGCTAAAGAATGGTGGCAGTTAGCCAGAATTCTTTCTCTGGAATGGGGCCTGGCACGTTGCAAACCCTTACCCAATATGTTAATGAATTCATCGGCTGCATGGACACCAGAGGCCTGCAGTCATTAATTCGTGCCACAAACAGTTATGCCTACGATGTGCTGGAACCCTGTCAGGTGATAGGACCACAGAGGCGAATGAAACCCTGCCCAACAAGTGTGTGGGGGAGGGTTCTAGCCTTGGCTGCACATTGCATTCACCTGGGAAGCCTAAACAGCTCGGACTCTGACCCTTCCCGGACCGGTGACATCATCTCTGGGAGTCAAGACAGATATTTTAAAAGCTCCCGAGATCATTTTAATGTGCAGGCATCATGAAGAACCTCTGCCCTAGTGGGTGAGAGACAGACAAATAATTATTCACAAGTGGTAATTGTTGTGGTGATGGAAAGTGCAAGGCTAAGAAGTTAGTGCAGACGAAGCAGTGTGGAGATTTGGAAAAGCCTAGGGTTTCTGTTGATGGACGGTTACAGCCGCACTGGCGTCTGTCAGCTTTGGAGCCACTTGATGCCCTAAGTGGTGACAGAGACTCAGATTTAAGACAGCGGCATCTGTGTTGTCTTCAGTCTTCTTTTTCAGCAGCAGCCGCGTCGAGGTGGGAACCTGGTGTTTGAAGACACTTAGATGCACAGAGAGGTGGGAGGGTTTCCTGAAACATGATGATGGAGACAGTCCCTTGAAAAGGGCAGCGTGTTTGGTAGAGGCTGTGAAAGCAAGGGAGCCCTCGGTGAGATGGATTGACACAACAGCTGCAACAATGGGCTTAAACACACCAAGCGTTGTGAGGATGATGCAGGACCCAGCGGCCTTTCAGTCTCTTCTATGTGAGGTTCCTGTGAGTTGGAGCCGATGTAACTGCAGTTAGCAACCACATAGGGTGAAGACGCTAGGATGTGGTGAGATGCTTTAGGTTCATTAGGTGACCTTTATAAAGGTTACCTTTATATGGATTAAACCTCAAAACAGCCCTATTAGGTAGGTATAATTATCATTATCCCCATTCACAGATGAAGAAACTGGGACCCAGAGAGGGAAAGTAATTTAAATTAATAGCCCTATTTAATCCCTACTGTAGTTTTATGTGTTTGGGGGGGGGGTTAATTTGCCCCATTTTGTAGATTGGGAAACTGACTCAGTGATGTTGCATCATTTATTTGCTCAGGGTCCTAGAACTAGTGGGAACCCCCAGCTGCTCATCCCACCCAGTGGCTCTAGGCAATCAGGCCACTAAGGGCTGGAGGTTTTCTGGTTAACAAAAGGCCCAACCCATAGGTACCATGTGTCCCAGGAGACAGTGTAATTAACACTGGGGTCATTCAGCATACCTTGCCAAGGAATGCAACTTATGGGCCCAAAGCCCTTGAGAAAGTTACCACATTCTGATGTTGAGAAACCGACTGAGTTGGTGTAGTTAGGAAAGGAGCCATTTGCCCTACATCTCTGGGAATGCTTAGCTTACGTCATGTGCTTTGCTTCTGGTTGAATGGGGTTTTTGCTCCTGGTGAAGTGCCAGAGGTTGGTTGGTGGGACTCAGGAGTCAAGACGCTGGCACTAAGCCCTGGCTCCACCACTTACTAGCTGTGTGACCCTGGGAAAATTATTTTCCCTCTCTGGGTCTCAGTTTCTTTATCTGTGAATGGGGATAACAGTAATTATACCTACCAATAGAGTTGTTTTGAGGCTTAATCCATATAAAGGTTAGAACAGTAATCTTTATAAAAATGAATGAAACGCACTGCCGTCAAGTTGGATCCGACTCATAGCAACCCCTCCTTGAGTTTCCAAGGCAGTATCACTATGGACATAGATAGCCCAACCTTCCTTTTGCGAAGTGGCTAGTGGGTTTGAACTGCCAGCCTTCTGGTTAGCAGTCAAATACCTTAGGCACTACGCCACCAGAGCTCCTACCTTCATAAAGGTTGCTTAATAAACTGTAGGTGTTTACTGGGGGCTAATAGTGATAGTTAAGGTGCTCTGGTGGTGTAGTGGTTAAAGCATTTGGCTGCTAACTAAAAGCTTGGTGGTTTGAGCTCACCAGCTGCTCTGCGGAAGAAAGATGAGGCAGTCTACTTCAGTAAAGATTTACAGCCTTGGAAATCCTCTGGGGGTCGCTCTGATCAGAATTGAGTCGATGGCAATGAGTTTGGTTCTGGTTTTTGAATGGTGATCGTTAGGTCTTAGCACGAGTTTTGCTGTTGGGGTGTCTTCCGAGTGCTCCTTTGAGAGGAGGTGGTCTTTGGTGGTGAGAAGTCAGAAATGGGAACTTGATGGCTGGCTCTTGTGATATATGGGAAGGTGTTTAAATGTCTGAAGTATTCTACTGGGTGCTGTGTGAAGGCTTGGAGTGATCTTGTAGAAAGAGCTGGGAGCTTGGGCTCTGGCAGACTTGAGACTTTGCCTTGTCTTCATGATAATTGTGGGGTTTGTGGCTTGAACAGGGGTGCTTTGATGTTTAATGTATTTGGGCTTGGGGAACCGGGAACTTTTGGTTATGAACTGAGCTGAGAAAGAAAAGCTGCACGTTGAGATACGTGTTCTATGACAAGTTTGTTTTTCTAATATCTTCATTGACGTGTAATATACATGTCATGAGATACAGCCATTTTAAGTGTGCAATTCATTGATTTTTAAAGTAAATTTATAGTTGTGCACCCATCACCACATCCCATGTTCAGATATTTCCATCACCCCAGAAAGTTCCTTCCTGCTTGTTTGCAGTTAATGCCTACGCTTACTGTAGCCCTAGGCAACCACGGATCTGCCTTCTGTTTCTATAGGTGTGCCTTTTCTGGAAGTTTTATGTTTTATATAAATGCGATCCTAGAATACGTAGCCTTTTGTTTCTGGCTTCTTTCACTTAGAGGATGTTTTTGCAGGTCCTTCTTTTGCTCAGTAGAATTCTGGTGGATGAATCCACCACATTTTGTGTATCCATTCACCATGATGGAATGTGGGTTGTTTACTTTGTGTTATGAATAACATTGATATGAACATTCAAGGACAAGTCTGTGGGTTGCTGTATGTTGTCCTTTCTCTTGTCACCCATGAGATTTTGGGATCCAGTTTGTCAGTCTTTCCTGAACCTTCCATGATAGTGCTGTGGAGTTCTCCTGTTTATCTCACCTTACTTTTTCCAGGCACTCAGTGTTGCAAATTGCTCAGTATTTGGCCCTAGGACACCCCCCCCCCATTCCCTCCTCTGCTCTCTTCCTGGGTGAGCTCATCCATGTCTGTGGTGTCAGTGACCAGGGTCTAAAACCCTCTGTCCTCCTGACTGCTCCTCTCAACCTGACCAAAACCAAACTCCTGGTCTTGTCCCCACAGTGATCCTGGTCTTCCCCAGGGTTGCTGAGCTCAAAGAAGGAGAGTCCTGTCTGTTTAGGGAAAGAATGTTGAATCTCAGGTATCATGGTGGATGGTGCTCCCTTACTCCTGTTGCTTATCTGTCACCAGGGTCTCTCCGTTTTGCCTCCTGGGTCTTTCTGTATTCTGTCCCCATTTCCCCTGGCACTGCCATCACACCAGTCATTATCACCATCACCATCACCGCCTCTCTTACTGCATTCATACTGTTGACTGTCCAGTGGGGTCTCCACCTTGTGCCCAGAGCAGATGTAGCCAGATGTTGACCTGACCATGACACTTTTCTGCTTGAAACCCTCAGCTGACTTCCCCTTGCCATGAATGATCTGGCCCTGCACTAACCACTAGAGTAGTCCATAGCCCCACGTGGCTTTTTAAATTCAAATGTAAAATAATAATCACAGTGAAATAAAATAAAAAATTCAATCCCTCAGGAGTACTAGCCTGGCTTCACTGCTTGGCATCCACATGAGACCAATGGGGGCTGTACTGGGCGGTGCAGAGACACTGTGTCCATCATGACAAAAGTTCTGTTTCCAGGGCTGCTAGAGCTCTGCCTGCTTCCATCCTCATGTAATATACTGGGGCCCCTCCCACATCCAGCCACATACCCTTTGCTTAGTGTGAATTTCATCCAGTCTCTCTCCTGACTCAGGGCCCTTGCACACTGCTCTCTGCCTACAGTACCCTTCCCTCCCTCCTTTACCCAGTTCACGCTCTTCCACTAAACCTCCTCCAGGGAGCCTCCCCTGGTATTCCTGACTAGAGGTCACATCCTCTCAGAGCATCCGACCCTCTCCTTTCTTGCACAGCTACAGTTTGACACGTGCACGTGACTGGGAGCACTGTGAGGTCTGGGACAGTGACATCTGAGTCACCATTACACAGGGCCTGCCACCTTCTTTTTTGAGAGGAAGTACAGTTGGAGCCTGTCTCCAGATTCATGAAAGAGAAAGAGTAAAGCCTCTGTTCCTGGGAAGTAGGGGAGGATAACTTTCCTCAGTAGTCCAGGCAGAAGTCTGTCGCGTGTGCTCAGATGTCTGCTTACCTAGTCTGACCACATCTTCCTGGCTCAGCGTCCGAGGGTTGAAGGTGCCAAGCCTGCATGTCTTTACCACATGCTGGGACAGTGGTGGAGGGGTGGGTGTCTGAGGAACTCGGGGAGAAGGGGGTGCCAGGAGCAGGGAACAGCTGCTTACAGGCAAAGGGAAGACAACCCTAGACCCTGTCAGTCCATGTTTTTCTCTTTCTCAGCCCTGAGGGGTGTCAGGTCATTGTTGGGCTTGTGTTAAGTGTCATCTTTAAATATGAGACCCATATTACAGTGAAGTTTTATGTTTTGGTGGATTTATGTGAACATCTTGACAAAATATACTGATGAAAACACGAGAAGCCATGCACTTAATGGAAAAGAATCAAATAATACGGAGTCGGGATTATTCCCAGAGATTACACCATGGATGGTGTGGATGGCTGAGTACTTACTGCCACACTGAGTTGATTCCAACTCATAGGGACCCCTGTTGGCTTTCTAAGGCTGTAAATATTTACAGAAGCAGACTGCCTCATTTTTCTTCCACGGACCAGCTGGTGGGTTTCAACCGCCGACCTTTGGGTTAGCAGCCAAATGTCTTAACCACTGCACCATCAGGGCTGAATACTGATTCCCAAAGATGTCTGCATCCTGTCTCCAGAATGTGGGAATTTGTTCTTACGTGTGAGCACGTTCTTCATGTGAACATGTTCTTCCATGCAGAAGGGACTTTGTGGATGTGATTTAAATGACTGGTTTTGAGATGGGGAAACGATTCTGAGTTATCCAGGTGGATAAGGGACTTTCTCAGGAGGAGGAGGGAGGAGGGTTGGAGTGAAAGGAGAGATGTGATGGCAGCAGCAAGGGTTGCAGGCAGAGATTTGAATATGCTGTGTTGCTGGCTTGACGGTGGAAGAAGGGACCAAGGAATGCAGGCGGCAATTTCTGGAAATTGGAAAAGACAAGGCAAGGAATTTTCTCCTGGAACCTCCAGAAGGAATAGAGCGTATAGACACCTTGATGCTAGCCCTGTGAGACCCATTCTGGACTCCTGACCTCCAGAACTGTCGAACAGTAAATTTGTGTTGTTTTAAGCCACTAAGTCTATGATGATTCGTTACAGGGGCAGCAGGAAACAAATGCAGACAGGTGTAGACCATGGACCTTGGGATTCTCACACCAGCCTTTACCTCCCCTGAAGGTGCTCGGGCTCCAGACAAGGAGCCACCTGTCTGGTGGAGGCAGCAGAGGCATCTCTGGGCTCATGATGTCACTTTGCTTGAGAGTACAGAATGTAAATCCATGTGTGTGTGCCTCCTTACCTGGCCACGGAGGAGAACCAAGCTCCCCAGCGTTTGGCTTGAACTAGTGTGCACAATAGCCCTTTGATGTTGGTATTTTTGTATCCTTGATTTACTGATAAGGGAACTGAAGCTCAGAAAGGTTAAACGATTAGTCAAGGTCACAGAAATGCCTTGGAACTCAGATGAGTGACTCCAGTTTGGGAGCCATGGTCCAGGGTCTCTTTCATGAGCACCCAGGACTGCCGGTGGGGGGCGTTTGATCAGCTCGGCCCCCAAAGTGTTGTTTTTCTCAGTTTAATCATTCAATCATTTATTTGTTTTCCCTCTAATAATAGTAGTAGTAATAATAATAATAATAATAAATATATATATGTATGTGTATATGTATTTGCAAAGTACCTGTAGGATAGAAAAGATGAGAGTTCTTTGTGAAATGTCACATTTTTGAAAAATGTGGTATTAAAAACTAGAAACAAAAAGGTAGTATTTTGGACTATTGCTTTCAGTAAGGGCAGGATGCTGGCTCGGTTGCCTTGATTAGGAGTTTAGATCAGACCTAGGTTGATAGACCAGTTTTGTCATTTTACTGCCTGTGTGACCTGGGGCCACAACCTTACTCGAGGATGCCTCAGTTTCCTCTTCTGTGCTGTGGGGACATAGCAAGAGTGCCTGTGTCTCGGGCTTGATGCCTGCAGAGTAGCACACGAGCCCTTGGAGAGTAGCAGAAATTGTTACTCTCCCAGCCTGGAGGGCCGGACTGGGTCATGCTAACTCCTCTTTGCAGAACTTGGTAACATCTAGTGGAGGAGGGACTCTGGGCAGGGGATGATCACAGAGAACCCCAGTGAGAACAGTGTTGAATCCCATCAACTACTCCCCCAAGTACTGAGCTCCAGGTGCAGTGGCCACCGGTGACCATCTGTAATTCAGTTTTTACGATTCATGTGAACTAATGAAATAACGACAGTGCAGGGAGTTCTTTATGCATTTTATTTAATTTAAAGATCTGATCTTTTTTTACTGAAGTTGTCACTTCTAGTTTGTGGTGGTAAAAGGCCTTTTTTTTTTTTTTTTTGGATATGATGGAGGTAGTGTTACTGTGTAGTGTATATGGGGAGGGGTGTGTGTGCATGTGTGTGTTAATCATCCTTCCTCTGACGTGCTGGAGGTAGTATGAAGTATACAAGTATAGAGGTATGTGTGAGATACTTACTGTTGTTGTTAGGTACTGTTAAGTCAGTTTTCAACCCATATTGACCCCATGTGACCAAATAGAACTGACCCGTAGGGTTTTTCTAGGCTGTAATGTTTATAGGAGTAGAGCCCCAGGTTGGTATCCCATGGAGCCGCTGGGTACGCTCAAACCACCAAACGTTCTGTTAGTGGCTGAATGCTTTGCATCACCATGCATCATCATGGCTCCTTATTGATACTTGGAAATGGGGTAACTCTGTTGTGAGGGGCTGTTCTGTGCGTCATAGGATGTTTAGCAGCCTCCCTGCCCTCTGCCTGTTGCATCCCGGTAGTGCCGTGTGCACACGCGTGTGCTTGTGCACATACACACACGCACACACACAGAGCTGTGACAACCAGAAACCTCTTTAGACATTGCTGCATTGCCCCTGGAGGCCAGATCCCACCTGGTTGAGAGCCACTGGACGGGATGGAGGGAATGAGTGCACTAGAGTGGTCACTTGTCACAGTGACTTTTAAATGCCTCAGCCTCCAAGTAAAAAACACAACAAAGGAAACCTGTTGGGCAAGAAATGCACGTTTGGACTGTTGTTCTTGACTCTGAGTGCTTCCATTCAGTAACCCAGGAAGCCTTCCCTGGTGGGAGAGGGCATTTGGGAAGCATCTCATTTTGGCAGGGTGGCGGTGGCAATGGTGGTGATATCTTTTGCTGTTATTAGTAAACCTGTATTTTAAACACATGTGGATGAGGTTTTTTTTTTTTGTTTGTTTACAGTTTTAGTGAGACAGAATGCTCCTGAGCTCTCAGATGCAAAGTCATTTAACTGGAGCTGAGCTATCTGACTCAGTGAGCCCTCCTTGGGTTTCCAGGGCGGTATCTCTACGTAAGTAGATTGCCCAACCTTCCTTCAGGTCTCTCCTTAGGATAAATCCCACCTGCCCCAGGGGGCGGAGGCACCCCCCCCCATGTTTGCTTTCCCTTAAAGGCTTTATGGCAGTTTCTTTTCCATATTGTGTTTTGTGTGGCTACTTGTTAAGTCTTTTTAAATTTTAATTGCTAAATTTATTATTATTGTATAGTAGGTTTTGAGATTGGGGGAACATATAAAATTTTAACCCTCAGAAAATCAGGCATTTCTCTTGAATTGACAGCACATCTCATGTAACTCATAACACATTAAATAAACCCTATTTATTTATTTACTTCAGTAGCTGTTTTTGTTGTTGTTATTGTAAATATATCTAGCACATTTAAAAAAAAATTCTTCGCCTGAGTTAGTATGTGTCTAAGCTCTAGTTGGTGGTTTACCCTCCCTTCCCCACCCACCCCTGGTAACCATCAAAGAAAGTTTCTTTTTTTGTGAAACCCTTTTCTTGACTTCCTGCAATACTGGTCTGATACAATATTTGTCCTTTAGTGATTGGCTAACTTCACTCAGCATAGTGTCCTCCAAGTTCATCCATGGTATGAGATACTTCCTACATTCATCATTGTTCTCTCACACTGCAGAGTATTCCATTGTGTGTATGTACATAGTTTGTTGATCCATTCCTCCACTGATAGGCATTTAGATCATTTCCATCTTTTTGCTATTGTGGATAGTGCTGCAGTGAACATGGGTGTGCATATATCTGTTTGTGCCGTGAGTCTTATTTCTCTGGGAGATAACACCTCGTAATGGGATTGCTGGATCAAATAGTATTTCTAATTTCAACTTTTTAAGGAATCGCCATACTGATTTCCACAGTGGTTGTATCATTTTACAGTCCCACCAGCAATGGATGAGAGTCCCAATCTCTATATCCTCACCAGCCTTTGTTATTTTGTCTTGTTGAGCTTTACTATTAGTGCTGGGGTGACGTGGTGTCTCATTGTTGTTTTGGTTTGCATCTCTTTAATGGCTAATGGTGGTAGCATAGTGCCTAAGGCATTTGACTGCTAACCAGAAGGCTGGCGGTTTAAACCCACCAGCCACTCCTCAGAAGGAAGGTTGGACAATCTACTTCTGTAGAGGTACCACCTTGGAAACCCAAGGAGGGGTCTCTATGAGTTGGAAATGACTTGGCAGCAGTGAGTTTGGGTTTTTGAACTTTAATGGCTAATGATTGTGAACATTTCTTCATGTGTTTGTTGGCAGCCTAAATATTTTCTTTGGTAAAGTGCCTGTTCATGTCTTCTGCCCATCTTTAAATTGGATTTTGTCTTTTTGATGTTGAGGTGTTGGAGTTTTCTGTAAATTTTAGACATACATCCCTTGTCAGATATGTTGTTGGCAAATATTTTTTCCCAATTTGTAGGTTCTCTTTTTACTCTTTTATAGAAGTTTATCTTCTGCTGTTTGTGTGTTTTGGGTTATGCTTGATAGTCTATTTATGCCATAAATTAGGGTCCTTATGTTTGCCTCTTATTTTTTCTTTGATGAACTTTATATAGTTTCAGGTTTTACAAGTTAGTCTTTGATCCATCTGGAGTTAATTTTTGTGTATGGTGTGAAATAGGGATCTTGTTTCGTTTTTCTGCAAATGGATATCCAGTTTTGCCAGCACCATTTATTGGAAGCTATCTCTTCCCAGTTTAATGGATTTCAGCCCTTTGTCAAAGATCAGCTGACCATAGGTCGATGGATCTGTTTCTGGGTTCTCAGTTCTTTTCCACTGGTCTATGTGTCTGTCATTGTACCAGTAGCAGGCTGTTTCGACAACTCTGGCTGTGTAGTAGCTTTTGAAATCAAGACTGCTAGACCTCCTACTTTGTTCTTCTTCAGTAGTGCTTTGTAGAGCTGATGATTTTTGATGAGAGGACAGGAATTAGGGGTTTTCAAGGCATGAGTTATTGGGAGAGAAGTATAGGTGCACTCTGATACCTGGTTGGGGCTGATGACTAGTAGAAATGGTGTGATGGAGGAAAATTCTAGAAACTTCAAATTATCTTCAGAAACATAGTATCTGTTTTTAGAATTAGTTTGCATATGGATCCTTATATCCTGTTCCTTTCTGTGTATGAGAGATGTTGATACAGAGCAGAGGAAGTGGCAACATTATTTCCAGAATCCCTTAGGACTAGTCATGTAAACAGAAAGCATTTGAACTTGAATACTTGTGAGCTTTTTCACAGTCAGCCCCTAAACAAATTTTAAAACCGGGGAACTTGTCCCCTTTTGTCTTCTCTCGCCTTCGCAAATTAAGGCAGTTAGTTCAAGGAATGAAAAGACCAGGTAGTAGCAGATAAGATCACTTGACTCATCTGGCCAGGTTTTTTTTTTTTAATCTAATTTTTTGTGCATAAATAATGCATGTTGCTGCTATTACTGCCATTGAGTTAGTTCCAACTTATAGTCGCCTCATGTGCAACAGAACAAAACACTGTCCTGTCTTCACCATCCTCACATTAGTCACCATGCTGGGGCCCACTATGTCAACCCACTTTTTGAGGGTCTTCCCGTTTTCCACTGACCCTTTCTCTGCTTTCCCAAGCCTGAGGTCCTTCTCCAGCGGTTCCTCCCTCCTGATAACATGTCCAAAGTGTGTGAGGGAAAGTCTCAGCATCCTCACATCTAAGGAGCGTTCTGGCTGTAGGTCCCCGCCCCCCCAGATCTGTTTGTTCTGGCATCCATGGGATATTCAGTATTCTTTGTCAATACTATTATTTAAAGGCAGCAGTTCTTCTTTGGTCTTTCTTACTCATTGTCCAACTTCCACATGCATACGAGGCAACTGAAAGTACCATGGCTTGGGTTAGGAGCACCTTAGTCCTCAAATTGACATCTTTGCTTTTAACATTTTAAAGAGGTCTTTTGTAGCAGATTTGCCCAATGTAATATGTCATTTGATTACTTGACTGCTGCTTTCGTGAGTATTTGTGGATTCAAGTACATACATAAATATATGTATGTATATGTATACATATTCAGACACAGAAAAGTATACAAATCGTAAGTGCATGCCTTGTTGAATTTTCATAAAGGGAATGCACTCGTGTGATCAGCACCAGATAAAGAAATAGGCTGTTATCTCAGGAACCCCCGTGTGTCTTTTCTAGGTACTACCCCTTTCCTCCCAGCAGCATGATAAAGAAAATCATGGAGCATGTTCACTTGAAACAGGCTTTTTGCTGTATGTGTTGTTTGTAAGTTTCAACCATGTTGTATGTGCATGACTGTTTGTTCATTCTGGCTATAAATGAGTCATGCCACTGTGAGCTTATCTTTTAATATTTGTATTATGTGGCTTTGCTGTGTGTGTGTGTGTGTGTGTGTGTAGCTGTAGTAGAAAATGGCAGCTTGCCAAAGTACTTGAACTCTTTAGCCCTTCCGTCAGCACTGGGAGCTTCAGTTGCTCCACATCCTCGCCAACACTTGGTGTTATGTGTCTGCTTTCCTTTCTGCCCTTGTGATGGGAGTATAGTGCTGTCGCAAAAAATGTATTTTAAATTTGTGATTGATTTATTTGAAAGAGGCCCTTTTCTTGATCTGAGATTGTTTTAGGTTAGCCAGGTCATTGTAACACTAAACCTAAATCGGGCAAAATTGTCACATCACGGTGGCCTTTCCTTCTCTGGGTCTCCAGGTTCTTCCACCTGACCAAGTACTCCCTTGTTGAGTAATGCAGCAGTTTTTTTTTTTTTTTTTTTTCAAGTATATATATATATATTTTTTTTAATTGTAAAAGGAGTGCACGCTTATGAAAGACTACTGGAGGACACAGAAAACTGATACAGGAAGTTTTGCTGTTACTTTTCCACCCAAAGGCAATCAGTCACCATTATAACTAACATTTTAGCATGTTAATTTCTTCCTATCCTGTTTCTGTGTATACATTGTTTTATGAATTATAACAATGTAGCACATGTTGTTTTTCTCCTTTGGCATTTTTTTCCCCCTTAATGTTTTAATAGGAGGCATTTTCTGCATCATGGCATAATGTAACATTTTAAATGGCTACCTATTATTTCTTTGCATAGACATCCCCTAATTTATTTAACCAGTGCCCTTTTCTCTGCAAGTTGATTCATTCCCCCCTCCCACTTTATAAATAACAGCTGCATTTTAATTTAGGCAGGCATTGCTCTTTCTTTATGATTTATTAATTATTTTTTATCATTTATTGTATTTTTGTTGAGAATATACACAGCAGAGCAAACACCACAGGTTCTAGTGTGTACACTGTAGTGTCATTGGATCCAACTTTCATACTGAATGCGGTCACTCTGAAGGCAAGCAAAGGGAAAGTTGAGGAAGGCAGAAGCCTGCAGCCTTGAGAGTTCATCTATTGAAAGGGTATTTCGATTGCCCAGTTGTACCCATTCACAAAAAAGTTAACAGAAATCAATAGCAAGAAGAATAACTAGTGTCTTTCCTTCATTGACTCCATAAGTACTTACTCTGTCCCTGGAACAGTATTAATATTGGAGATAGGACAGTAAACATTAAGAGACAAAGTTCCCTGTTTGTTTGGAGCTTACATGCTGGTGACATAATATGTGCTCTGGGAAGTTGTTGTTGTTGTTGTTGTTATGTGCCATCAAGTCAGCCCTGACTCATAGCGACCCCTCCTTGGGTTTCCGAGGCAGTATCACTACGGAAGTAGGATTGCCCAACCTTCCTTCCGAGGAGT
>NW_006921636.1:4393379-4402560 GCF_000298275.1 Orycteropus afer afer
CCCCTCCTTGGGTTTCCGAGGCAGTATCACTACGGAAGTAGGATTGCCCAACCTTCCTTCCGAGGAGTGGCTGATGGGTTTGAACCGCCAGCCATCTGGTGAGCAGTCAAGTGCCTTAGCCACTATGCTACCAGAGCGTTACTAATTCTGTGGGTTTTTTGGAGGCATCACTGTTGTCCTGGTGTTTTAAGTGTGTTACCTCACAGCGTCTTCACGGAGCCAGGAGTGAGTGCTGTCACTGATCCATTTTCCGGGAGGCTGAGTTTTGTTGTTGGTCACCATCAAGTCAGTTCCGACTCCTGGCGACCCTGTATGTGTCAGAATAGCCCTGTGCTTCAGAGCGTCTTCAGGGCCTTTCAGAAGCAGGTCACCAGGCCTTTCTTCTGAGATGCCTTTGGATGGGTTTGAACTGCCAGCCTTTTGGCTAGCAGTCAAGTGCTTAAAGATTTGCTCCACACAACTGAAGGGTTAAATGACTAGCCCTGAGTCACACGGCTCATGAACTTACTCTTTCTTGTCTCTTGGAACTCAGCTCAGTTTTCTCCTCAGAGGGGCGTTCCCTGACCACCTACTGTAAAGGAGCCACCTCCCATGGAATGACATGTTCTTGTTTGTTTTCTCTCCCCATCTGCCCACCTGTGGAATGTTGGCTCCATGGGAGCAGTGCCTCCATTTGTCTTATTCACACGTGTCCCGCAAGCTTAGCACAAGACCAGCTCGTAGAAGGTGCTCAGCAAATATTTGCTGATGGAATGAATGAGTGAGTGGATGAAGCATGGGAGGCTTCCACAGTTCCACCCAGGTCTGCCTGCCTCCGGCACCCTTCCCTTTGCTTTCTTCTGAAATGTTAATTAAAAAGCCAGGGGCTTTGCCTTATTGATTTCTCAGGGGTGAGCGGGGGCCCTGTGCACAGCGCACTCTCAGGAAGGTTTGTGTTGAACATTGGAGTCAGAATGAGGAGAGACACTGAATCCGTTAACGCACAGACCAAAGGAAGCCCGGGCCTTGCCTTCCTTCTCTTCTCCCTCCGCCTCCCTCATGCACGTAGCCCATGACTTCAAGTGACTTCAAAGGAGTGGCCACAGAAGCAGCTACCATTACAGATCTCAGATTGATGCGGATCTGCTTCTTGGCTGGAGGCCCCCATTACGGTCCTCCCGGGCACTCAGCCGCTTCCTTAGAACAGCTGTGTCACTGTGATTCTGTTTCCAAGTGACCATTAACTGGGTCTGGGCTTCGTCAGACCGTCTCCGAGTATGATAGGCCGTTTTGTGCCAGGTGACAGAAGAAGGGGCTTGTAGGACCAGAGTCTTGCTAGAGAAGGACCCCCACTTAGCCCAGTCATCTGCTGTGCAGAGGGCCAGTGGGGCCCAGTTAGGATACAAGATATTCAGCCTCAGAACCTGGCCCCACAGTTCTCCCCAATGCTGGGGCCTGGCATGGGATTTTAAACACTAGTTGCACACACCCCCCAAAATAAAAACACTAATTCCTGCTATAGAAAAGTAATGCTCCCTGTTAAAGAAAAGTTAGATGTGCAGTAGCTAGAATTATTTAAATTATGTGTTTCCTTCTCATTTGCATATCTATTGAATAGTCACTAAGTGACAGTATTTCAGTTCCGTTTTGCTACAGTGAGTTACGCTGTAGTCTCCAGGGGGCACTTGGTGCATAGACTTTTCTGCATCTTGGCGAGTTCTCACAGGCTAGATTCCCAGGTCACTAGGTGGAATGGACCGTGTGAGTGTTCACGGACTCAGACTGCCTGCTACTAAGTGCTTTCTGGAAGGAAGGGCTCTGTCATTTTACACCCTGTATAAGCTTACCCAGAGCTCTGGTGGTATAGTGCCTAAGGCAATTTGACTGCTAACCAGAAGGCTGGCAGTTCAAACCCACCAGCCACTCCTCAGAAGGAAGACTGGGCAATCTACTTCTGTAGAGATACTGCCTCAGAAACCTAAGGAGGGGTTGCTATGAGTCAGATCAGACTTGACAGCAGTGAGTTTGGTTTTTTTGGTTATAAGCTTACCCCGGAGCTCTGGTGGTATAGTGCCTAAGGCACTTGACTGCTAGCCAGAAGGATGGCAGTTCAAACCCACCAGCCACTCCTCGGAAGGAAGTTTGGGCTTCCGTAGTGATACCACCTCAGAAACCCAAGGTGGGGTCACTATGAGTTGGAATCTAGTTGATGGCAGTGAGCTTTTTTTTTTTTTTAATTTTAATAAAAGCGTTTAAGGCACTAGGCTGCTAACCCAAAGTGGGTGGTTCGAACCGACCAGCCACTCCCGGTGAGAAGGACGCGGCAGACTGCTTCCATAAAGATTACAGCCCTGGAAACCCTAGGGGTAGTTTGCCTCTGTCCTGTAGGTTGCTGTGGGTCAGAATTGATTCAGTGGCAATGAGTTTAGTTTTGTGTTTTATAGGTGTTACCAAAAAGAAACATCCCCCAAAACCCAAATCTGTCGCCATGAATGGATTCCAACTCACAGCCACCCCACGTGTGTCAGTGTAGGACTGTGCTCCATACAGGTTTTTTTTTTTTTGCTTTCTCAATTTATTTATTTTGTTGCTGAGTATACACATAGCAAACATACACCAATTCAGCAGTTTCTACATGTATAATTTCGTGACATTGATTACACTCTTCAAGTTGTGGCACTTTTTGCTGCATAGAGTTTTCAATGGCTGTAAACGTAGGGAAGTAGATTGCCAGGCCTTTCTTCCACGGCGCTGCTGGGTGGAATTGAACCACCATCCTTTTGGTTAATAACTGAGTGCAAACCATTTGCACTACCCAGGGAACCTGTATAAACCTTAAAAGCTAAACTGTTGCCTTCAGGTTGATTCTGACTCATAGCGGCTCTGTAAGGGCAAAGTAGGCCCATAGGGTTTCCAAGGCTGTAAGCTTTATGGAAGCAGACGGTCACATCTTTCTCCTGCGGAGCAGCTGGTGGGTTTGAACTGCTGACCTTTTGGTTAGCAGCCAAGGGCTGAACCATTGTGCCACTTGGGCTCCTTGTGTTAAGCCTTAATGACTCCATATTCCAGGGTCAGGATTTGGACTGTGATCTTCTATGCCTATCACTTTAGTGTTGCCTTTGCAGAGGGCATGCTCATGAGATTGGGAAAGTTTAAGATCAGAGAGAAGGAAGCAAAGGCCTCTGCTGCCCTTCCTGTTTATTACTGTGGGATACTGGCAGGGAGGGAGGGAAGAAGGGGGCTAAGGTGCATATAGATGTACTGGGTGACCCTTCTTCTCCTGGTGCATGTTTGGTAGCTATTTGGGAGTTTGTAAATAATCAGTAAATATTTGTCAAATGAATAAAAGGAAGGCTTTCTTTTTACAATGTCTTATTGCTAAACTGTGTAAGGAGCCCTTGTGGGAGCCCTCGTGGTGCAGTCGTTAAGTGTTTGGCAGCTAACCAAAAGGTTGGCGGTTCGAACCCATCAGTCACTTGTGGGAGAAAAATGAGGCAGTCTGCTTCCACAAAGATTTATAGCCTTGGAAACCCTATGGGACAGTTTTCCTTGTCCTACAGGGTTGTTGGGCGTCAGAATCGACTTGACAGCAGCAGGTACGCTGTGTGATGCCTGGCTTCCCTATCAAGGGTGGAGGTTTGAAGTGCGTTTGCTGAAGCCCAGTATGGCATTCCTCTGTGGCAGTGAAGTTAGGAAAGGTGTAAGCCTGCTACCTGGTGAGTGCCCTTATAAACCTGAGCCGTCAGCACCTCCACTACCCGTTTCTAGAGGTAAACTCCTCTCCAGGAACAGGTTACTGTAACCTTTGGTATTTTATCAGTGCCTTTGGAAACATCTCCCATGGTCCTCCTGGGGCTCTCACAGTGCCAAAGGCACACCCAGGCTGGAGCGACGCTGCAGCAGTGCCACTTGCTGCCCAGGTCTCCATGGGAACTGGGGAGGAGCCAGAATCAGAGAAGGAGAAGGCTTCCTGGTGGCAGGGATGGCTTCCCAGGGTAAAGGTTGGCTGTTGAGGATGTTGGAGGTTAAGAGCATGGACCCGAGTCACACGGTCTCAGTTCAGTTTTAGGAAAGTGAGTTCACCTGTCTGAACAGTAGGCATGGTGGTCGTATCTGTGCATAGAGCAGTTTTGAGGATTAAAGACGTTAGTGCGTACCCAGTGCTTAGGACCCCAGCACCTGGCACTGCAAGGTAAGCAGTGGTGTCAGCTGTTGGTAAAGGTAACAGTGGGAGGAGGGGAGAGGGCAGTGGGGCCGCGCCATTGAGGCCTCTTGTTGTGCCCCTGCTTGTCCCTGTCATCCAGGGTCCTCCCTAGGGAGCCATTTAGATAATTCAGAGCTATCCCTAATATTCTACTGAGGAGTGAGTAAGAGTCTCAGTGCTGTGCTTGAGACACTGGCTCTTGGAGAACCTGCTGGACTCATAGCCTGGCCCTGCCCCCCACCAGCTGCAGGGCCTCTTCGAGGTGCAGTCGTCTCATCTGCTAGGTGGGGCTGAAGAGTACCTGCCAAGAAGGGCTCTTGTGAGGACTGAAGGAAGTACTCCACGCTGAGGGCTTCGCCATGGCACCTGGCACACAGTAAGTGCTTAGGAAATGTTCTTGCTTATTGTGTGGTGTCTGGGGGTTGTCTTCCACTGAATTCTGTTTGATTCTTGGGCTTTCTGGAGGACACGGCTGTGTTCCTGGCGCTGGCTAGGTGCTGTGTTTTGGGGAAAATTCGGTGGCGCTGGGCCTGTTTTGGGACCTGTGACCGAATGGCCTGGGTAAAGTGTAAATACAGGAAGTCAGGTGAAAGGGCCTGGGATGCTGAGTGCCAGGGCGTGGGAAAGACCTCAGGAGAGTTAGTCACTAGGCCACACATAGTGGCTGGGCACCTTCTGTGTGCTGAGCTGTGGGGACATAAATGCAGGTGGTATCTAGTCCTGACCTGTGAGCTTGTGGCCCAGATTGGAGGCTGTCAGGGAGAGCTATATACTGTTTGGGCAGCAGAGTATGATATTTGTCTTATTTTTCCATTAAAAAAATTTAGTCAGCCATAGAGTCACAGAGTTCAGTGTTTATAAGGTAAAGAAGTATATATGTTCCAAATGTATAAGTGGTGGTTAGTTAGACTGCCCTCCTTTCCCCACCACATGCCTTTCCTGAGGCGTGAACTCTTTCCAATTTCTTCTCTGTTATCCTAGAGAATTTTTAAGCATTCACACAGGTGTATGCGTTTTACATCAGTATAGATAGACACACACGTAGATTTTCCCCATTTTTATACCTACGGATCACAGCAGTCAGACCCTGTTTTGCATTGGATCACCATGAGTTGAGGCCAACTCCGTAGCAGCTAACACCACCACAATTGGTAGTATACCTTACACAGCCCAGCATGTGGTTTTCACTGAATGGTGCATTGTGAGACCCATGCCACAGCATTACATAAAAGCTTCTTCCCTCCTTCTTCACCTACCATTGTTATTTAAGTAGTGTTCCTCTGCTGGAGACATCTGTTGTTTCTCGTCTTTGCTGTCACTAGCTGTTTGTAGTGGATAACCTTTAGCATCCGACTTTGTGTACCTGTTAGAGTATGTGGACTGTCGTGAAGTGACTCACTGCGTGAGAGGGAACATGCATTAGTAGTTTTGATAGCAGTCTTCAAGTTGCCCTCTGTGAGGTGATACTGACTCACACTCCTCCCAGCTGTCCAGGTGCCCGTTGGCCCACATCCTGACCAGCACTCGTGTTATTAAACTTTTTGATCATGGTCACCATGCTAAGTTAAAAATAGGTGCTCAATACAGTTTTCTTTGTGTCCAAAAACCACCAAACCCACTGCCTTTGAGTCAATTCAGATTCATAGTGACCCCACAGGACAGAGTAGAACTGCCCTATAGGGTTTCCAAAGCTGTAAATCTTTACAGAAGCAGACTGCCACATCTTTCTACCGTGGAGTGGCTGGTGAGTTTGAACCACTGACCTTTCAATTAGGAGCCACATGTTTTAACAACTGTACCACTAGGGTGTCTTCTTTTTATATAAATATTTAAGAATTAAATTAGTGCCAACATTTAACAATGGAGGATTTGCATACCAGACTCAGTTTCTGTCTTTGTTGTGAAGAGTCAGGGGGTTGGAATGGTGGGCCTGGGACCTGCCTCCTGGCAGCAGCTAGGGACTGCCACTTCCTTCCCACAGTGTCTGGGTCCTTTGGTGTGCCCCATCTTACCAGACCTTGTGTTTGCTTTTGACTGATTGATTTTTTTGTTTAAATTTGTATTGTGATTTGGGTGAAAGTTTATAGAACAAATTCATTTTCCATACAGCAGCTCACATACACTTTGTCTTATGACATTGCATGCAATTTCCCACAATGCAACAGCTCACCTCTCACTTCCTCCCCATAGTTACCTCTTCCCTGTGTCCTTCCCTCCCATGCACTCCTGCCCCCCTGAGCTGTCTCCCTGTGCACATACAACTCTTGTATTCTCCCATGACTGATCTCTCCAAGGAGTGTATCTACCTAATGTAAATGCTCAGCTCATATGCCTATCTTTTGTTTGGCTGGAGGCCACAGGAGTGGGTTCAATTCCAGACCTGAAGGGCAGCTAGGGGCCGTAGTCTCAGGGGTTCCACAGGCTCTATCAGACCAGCAAACCTGGTCCTTTTTTTTTTTTTTTAAATGTTTGAGTTTTGTTCCACATTGTACTCCCACTCTGTCCAGGATCTCCTACATACATCCCCCTCCGAGTGGTTGACAGTGGTAGCCAGGCAGCATCTAGTGCTTCTGGTCCCATAGTCATACAGGCTGAGGATCACATGGTGTACCAGTCACTTGGACTAATTGTTTCCATGTGTCTTTGGTTTTCTTCATTCTTCTTTGCTCTGGACGAGGAGAGACCCATCATTGCGTCTAGGTGGCTGCTTGCAAGCTTTTAAGATTTTAGTCGCTACTTGCCAAAGTAGGATGTGGAACCATGTTTTTGTGTAGTATGTTATGCCAGTTGAGCTTGATGTCCCCTGTGACCATGGTCCCAAGCCCACAGGTCCAGCTCCTTGCTCCCTCTGGGTAGCTGGCTGTTACCATGAAGTGACTATAACTTTGTCCCTTGCCAGCTCTACCGTACACCTGGAAATTCTTATAGAACATAAATATACATTTGTAGAAACATTGTATGCCAACCCTATACATGGTCATGGGCACACTCCCCCCTGCTTAGCCATACCTAATCGTTCAGCCTGCCCACCCATCTATCCACACATATATCCATGTTTGCCATCACTGACAACACAGTACTGTATGTACAAAAGGGTTCACCTTTGTTGTCTGTACCTCCCATGCACCTCTCTATGTCTTCCTCTTCCTCAGTGCCAACATGTAGATCACTCACATTAGGTACATTGCCCTTCCCTTCACCCAAATCAATACTTATCTCTACCTGTCTAACCGTGTTCCCTTCCCTCCCTTCCCCTCCCCCCTGGTAACCAACAAAGAAAATTTCCTTTCATATATAAACCTTTCCTTGACTTTTTATAATAATGAACTAATACTATATTTGTTCTTCTGTGATTGACTTATTTCATTCAGCATAATGTCCTCCAAGTTCATCCATCTTCTGTGGTGGTTTGCAGATTCCACATTAATCATTAGTGTTACATAGTATTCCATTGTGTGTATGTACCATAGTTTGGTTCCATTCTTCTGTTGATGGGCATGTAGGTTCTTTCCATCTTTTGGCTATTGTAAATAGTGCTGCGATGAACATGGGTGTGCATATATCTGTTCATGGCCTGGCTCTCACTTTTTTAGGATATATACCTAGTAACGGGATTGCTGGGTCAAATGGTATTTCTTAATTCCAGCTTTTTAAGGAATCGCCATACTGCTTTCCACAGTGGTTGCATCATTTGACAGTCCTACCAGCAGTATAGGAGAGTTCCAATCTCTCCACATTCTTGCCAGCATTTGTTATTTTCTATCTTGTTGAACTTTGCCATTAGTGCTGGGGGTGAGAGGGTATCTCATTGTTGTTTTGATTTGCATCTCTCTGATGGCTGATGATTGTGAGCATTTCTTCATGTGTTTGCTGGCCACCTGAATATTCTCTTTGGTGAAGTGTCTATTCGTCTTCTGCCCATTTTTTAATTGGATTGTTTGTGTTTTTGTGGTTAAGGTGTTGGAATTTTCTATAAATTGTAAGATAAGTCCCTTGTCAGATATGTCATTACCGCGAATCATTTTTTCACAATCTTATAGGTTCTCTTTTTACTTTTTTGGAGAAGTCTTTGGAAGCACATAAAAAATTAATTAAAAATTAATTTTTAAAAGGGTCCCATTCATCTAGTTTATCTTCTACTGTTTGTGCATTTCGGGTTATGTTTGATAGTCTGTTTATACCGTAAATTGTTGTTGTTATGTGCCATCAAGTTGGACCCTAAGTTTTCCCCAGCTTTTTCCTTGAGGAACTGTATAGTTTTAGGTTTCACATTTAAGTCTTTGATCCATCTGGAGTTTTTTTTTTTTTTTTTTTGATGTGAGATATTGATCTTGTTTCATTTTTCTGCAAATGGATATCCAGTTTTGCCAGCACCATTTATTAAACAGACAATCTCATCCTCATTTAATGGATTTCGGCCCTTTGTCAAGGATCAGTTGACCATAGGTCGATGGATCTATTTCTGGATTTTCATTCTATTCCTTTGATCTATGTGTCTGTCATTATACCAATACCAGGCAGTTTTGACTGCTGTGGCTGTATAGTAGGTTTTGAGATCTAGCAGGGTGAGACCTCCTACTTTGTTCTTCCTCTTCAGTAGTGCTTTTCTTATCTGTGGTATCTTTCCTTTCCATATAAAATTAGTGATTGGTTTTTCCATATCCTTAAAAAATGTTGATGGGATCTAGATTGGGGTTGCATTGAATGTATAGATTGCTTTGGGTAGGATCGACATTTTCACAATGTTCAATCTTCTATCCATGAGCATGGTATGTTCTTCCATTTATGTAGATCTCTTATGGTTTCTTGAAGTAGATTTTTATAGTTTTCTTTGTACAGGTCTTTTGTGTCCCTGGAAAGATTTATTCCCAAGTGTTTAATTTTTTTGGTAGCTATTGTAAACATTATTGATTTCCTTATTTCTCTTTCAGCAATCTCTTTGCTGGTGTAGAGGAATCCAACTGATTTTTGGATGCTGGTCTTGTGTCCTGACACTGT
>NW_006921636.1:4409704-4410834 GCF_000298275.1 Orycteropus afer afer
CTTGCTTCTTTGTGTGGACTGTGATGCTCTGTTGTCTCCGAGGCATTGTGATGTTTTTGTGTTTATATTTAATTGGTGATTGTATGTTGGAATGACTTGGCCACAGTTTTCATTTTCTTTGTATGTTATCTATGCAAACAGGGTACAGTGCTGTGCTCCTCTATTTGCTAGTGGGCAGCACTTGTACACTCACCACCTGTCTCCTTTCCTGTTGTCAGCCTCTCATATGTCCTTGCTGACCTTGGCAAACAGAGCCTATTCTTAGGTACCTGGAATCCGAATGAGAATGCTATCACTTTAAAATCCAAAATGGTTACTACTTGTAAATATTCAAAATGGCTGCACCCTTGATCACTTTAAATATCCAAAATGGCCACTGCTTGTAAACATTCAAAATGGCTGTGCCCTCGGTCACTTTAAATATCCAAAATGGCTGCCATGTGTAAACACTCAAAATGGCTGCACCCTCCAGACAGCGGAAAGTCAACAGCTCAGATTGTCTCCCACCTTGCTGTTTCCTTTCCTAGTCATAGGCCACCAGTTCAGTCGTCCCGGCAGCCTTTGGTGACCACAGCTGATCTTTAGGTCAATTCTCAGGTCCCAGTACCACTTGGAAATATTCAGGCTGTTGGTCCTGTCAGAGTAGCTGACAGTCTGCAGCTCCAGCCATCTCTGTATTCACTGTTTTTGTTCAGGTTTTCCCACTAGTTGGTGCCTAATCCACTTCTGTATAGTTCCTTTCAAAGCTCAGGGCTCCAGGATTATCTTCTGTATCGCTGTCATTTTTTTTTTTTTTTTTAATTGAAGAGGGTCTGTATCGCTTGTCTGCCTATTCTTCCATCTTACCGGAAGTCTTTGTGTTTAGCAGTGGTTTTGAAGTCCGTGATTAGATATGGAAAGTGAGTCTACCCAGTTGTTCTTAAGGAGGTTTGCTTAGTTTCCATTTGTTTGCTCTTTTTCTGTTGATCTTCCTATTGTTGATTTCTAATTTGATAGCATTGTGATCTGAGAAGATGCTTTGCAGTATTTCAGTGTTTTTAAATTTATTAAGGCTTGCTTTATGGCCTAACATATGGTCTGTCCTGGAGAATGTTCCATGTGCACTGGAAAAAAATATATATTGTGCTGTT
>NW_006921636.1:4411509-4415622 GCF_000298275.1 Orycteropus afer afer
TATTTTAAAAAATATTTTACTGTGTTTTTGGTGAAAATTTACATGGCAAATTAGGTTACCATTAGACATTATAAGTTGTTCAGTGACATTAGTTACATTTTCCATAGTGTGTCAGCATTCTCTTAACTTGCTTTCTGGTTGCTCTGTTTCTAGTACTCTAGTTTCCCTACTTATTCTTTATACTGTCTGTAGGCTTAAGCTTGCCAGCCCTGCTATAGAGAACAACAGACAAGTCAAGTCTAAGGGAGCTTAGGGCTCCTTCCTCTTCTCTTTGTAAAAAGTAGGTTGTTTTTTTAAAATATGTATTTAATTTTTGTGAAAAAAAGAGAAATATATATAACATATATATAAATATACATATATTTATATATATAAAACTCAGCTTTTGCCAATTCAGTGTTCTTCACATGTACGGTTTAGTGACACCAGTTATATTAATCATGGTGTGCAATCATCACCCCTATCTGTTGCCCCGTTTGTGTTTTGAAGGATAAACAGAAGGTGAATGGGGAACATTCTAGAACATGGTTCTGTCGCAGGAAGAGGGGAGAGCTACAGTGTTTTCCAGGCAGACAGTAAGAGACCGGAGGCCAGAGAGACCTTGCAGCTCGGGATGTGGGACAAGCAGGAGAAAGGGTGATGTGGGCCTCTGCTGGCGGAAGGTTTGGGGAGTTGGAGAAGAGTGAAAAGGGCTGGGAGGGAGGAAATGAGAACCCTGAGAACTCAGAGCTGTGCAGCATTCTGTCTTGGTCGTAGCAGGGTGGCCTGGGATGAGAAGGTGAGAGGCAGGGCTTGGGTCCTGTGATTCTTGGATCCTCCTGTGGATGGGATGCACTGCTGAACAGCAAGAGGCCCAAGGGGAAGAGACTGAGGCAGGGCCCATGGGGACAGGAGATGTTTCCCAGGGTCTCTGGCTGCCTTCTTCCTGGCTGTTAACTGGTGTTAGCAGTCTGGGGGGGTGTGGTGTATTTGTTTCTCAGGATTTTCCCCTGTGCATATGTTAACACATTGTTTTGTGTATATATATATATATATATATTATGTATTTATGATCATACTGCTTTGCTTATGGTTTTCCCCACCTGGTCACTTAGCCACCTCGCCCTGCCAGTGCATAGGCTCCACCTTGGTCCTGTAATGGCTGTGGGTCCATGGCATGGAGACCTCTAGGCAACAGGTCTTTGACCATTTCCGAGGGCTTGCTCTCACTTTGCTGCTGTGAGCTTCCTTGTGCAGTTCAGTTCGCTGCTTTCTGTACCAGCGTTTGCATAGGACACATCCCTCCAGGTGGGCTGACTAGGTCAGAGCTTTCCATTCAGAAAGAACCAGCCACGTACGTTGGCTTGGCTTTTCTCGCAAGGTCGTTTATTCTGGGGGCCAGACACATGTTCAGACTTTGGTGAGTTCCTTCTTTGCATCCTTCCTGACTTCCGATTTTACCTTCTCTTGGGACCCACCATTAGGAGACATCGATCCCAAGAGAAGAGCATCAAGTTTGGTGAAATAGAGGGCTAGAGAAAATGAGGAAGACCCCCAGTGAGATGACTTGGCACAGTGGCTGCCGCAGTGGGCTCAAACACGGCTGCTGTTGTGAGGATGGCGCAGGACCTGGTAGCGTTTCATTCTGTTACCCGTGGGGTGGGTTGCTCTGAATCAGAGCCAGTCCAGTGGCGCCTGACGACAACAACGGTTAAAAAAAAAAGCACAAATTTCCCAGCATACCTTTCCTTCAACTCCTTCCAACTTCCCTCTCTGACCCAAGGCATCTATACTTAACAATTTGGGTTAAAACCTTCTAGACTGCTGTCCAGTGTGGTAGTTGCTAGACATGTGTGGCTGTTTAAATTAAGAAGTAAAATACAACTAAGGAAGTAAAATGAAATTAGTGACATAAGTCAGTTTCACGTTTTGGGTGCTCACCAGTGACACGTGGCTGGTGGCTGTGGTACCGGCAGTGCAGACGGAGCATGTCCATCATTGCAGGAATGTACTGGACATACTGCTGTACCTCAGAGGTTCTCAGTCTATGCGCTGTTGACGTTGGTGGCTGGATGGTCTTCTGTCATGGGGGCTGTCTTGTGCACTGTAGGATGCCAGCAGCATCTCTCGCCTCTACCCACTTGATGCCAATAATACCCCCTACTCCAGGTATGAAGGAGCTCTGGTGGCTTGGTGCCTAAGGCCTTTGACTGCTAACCAGAAGGACAGCAGTTCAAACCCACCAGCCACTCTGCAGAAGGAAAGATGGGCCAATCTACTTCCATAAAGATTTACTGCCTCAGAAACCCAGAGTGGGTTATGAGTCAGAACCGACTTGATGGCAGTGGGTTTTTGAGTTTCCCCTAGGAATGACAACCAAAAATGTCTCCAGACATCACCAAATGTCCCCACATCCTCAGTTTTGCCCCCCATTGAGAAGCACTGCTAGGAACTGTTTCCCCCATATTGCTTTTATTTCTTCTTTGTGTTCTTTCTCCATCTCCCCAGTGTCAACGTGGAGACTGTCACTTCCTGGACTCTCCAGCTTCCCCAAAGCATTGTGCGTCATGCAGGCAGTTGAGCAAATATTTACTGAGTGCCTGTTGATTGCCTTGGGCCAGGCAAGTGAAGGGTGACACCTTGGTATGTTAGTTACATTGTTCAGAAGCATTGTTGCCCTGGTGCCTCCCCCACCATATTGCTTTTCTCTCAGAATTCAGCCAGATTTCATGAGACCCTTGCAACGTTGGCCAACAAGCTATTGACTGTCAAAACTTCTATTTGTTTTAGAGTGAGATGATGACAAAACTGTGGCTTTTTCTCTGTGTAAGTGTTCCAAACTGGAATCAGTGCAAACTAAATTATTTCCAGCCTTGCACTTAACCTAGTTGAATAGCTGTTGGTATCAACAGATGAGAAAGTTCTTCCATGTTTTCTTTTTTTGAAAGTGGACACAAGGGAAATAATGTTTACTGTTAATTGTGTGCTTGTTACGTGCCAGGTGCTGTCCTGGGCCCTTTATGAATACTGACATTTCCAATTCTGATAATAATTCAGCAAGGCAGGTCTTACTAATGTCCTTTTATATGTAAGAAAGAATGAGGATCAAAGAAGATTGAGGAAGGATGATGGAAAAATTCAGGCTCAGTGAAGGGTGATGATTGGACAACAGGATGGACATACTGAAAATCACTGAACTGTGCAAATGAAGACTGTGAAATGGCTCATGTTTTGTTACCTGTGTATTTGTGGTTGCCATTAGGTGCCATCAAGTTGGTTCCGACTCATAGTGGCCCCATGTGGCAGAGTAGAACTGCCCGTAGGGTTTGCTGGGTTGAAATCTTCACAGAAGCAAATTGCCAGGTCTTTCTCCCATAGAGACTCTCAGTGGGTTCTAACTGCTAACTTTTTGTTTTGCAGCTGAGCACTTAATCGTAGCACCAGTGAGGCTCTTTCCTATATTCTTGCTGTTGTTAGCTACCACTGAAGTTGGTTCTGACTCATAGACACCCCTGTTTATGTCAGAATGAAACACTGCCTGGTGCTGTGCCAACCTCACAGAAGTAGGTGTGTTTGACTCATTGCTGCGCCCACTGTGACACTCCATCGTGTGGAGGGCTTCCTCTTTTACTGACGCTCTGCGTTACCAAGCATGATGGCCTTCTCCAGGGCCTGCTCCCTCCGATGACATGTCCAGAGTCCTTGAGACAAGTCCCACCATCCTCGCTCTTAAGGAACATTCTAGCCGTACTTCTCCCACACAGATCTGTTCATTCTTCTGGCAGCCCGCGGTGTACTCATTATTCTTTGCCAACACCATAATTCAAAGGTATCAGTTCTTCCGTCTTTATTTGTTGTCCAGCTTTTTTGCATGTTTATGAGGCACTTGAAAGCACCATGGCTGAGGTCTCCTGTGCTCTTTAGTCTTCAAAGTGACATCTTTGCTTTTGGACTTTAAAGAGGTCCTTTGCAGCGGATTTGCCCAATGCAATATGTCCTATATATTTACTACAATTTTTTTAAAAAAGGAAAACAAACAAATCTATTGTGATTAAAATTAAATCAGTAGCTGCTTAAAGTTGGAGGTAGGAAGTCCTATGGCAAAGCAGCTTTTAGGATGTTGGCTGTGTTCTG
>NW_006921636.1:4417127-4419115 GCF_000298275.1 Orycteropus afer afer
GATGGTTAAGTGCTCGGCTGTTAGCTGAAAGGTCAAGGCTGGAACCTACCAGTGGCACCATTGGAGAAAAGACTTGGAGATCTGCTCCCATGAAGATGACAGCCTAGGAAACCCTATGGGGCAGTTCTGCTGTGTCCTGTGGGGTTGCTATGAGTCAGAATCTACTCAACAGCACATAGTAGCAGCCAGAGCAACAATCTTTACGGGGGCAGATAGCCAGGCCTTTCTCCTGTGGGGCCACTGGGTGGATTCAAACCACCACCCTGTGGTTAGGCAGCCAAGCTGTCAGCATTGCACTAGCAGGACTCCTCCCATTTATGGTACTGATATGAAATTATCTTTTACAAAAGCTCTATGGGAGTGAAGTGAGTTGGTTGAGAACAAATACTGTCAGTAAAACCTGGGATAAGCATTCTCAGCCTTGACACCCTTGACATTCTGTGCTGAGTCATTCTTCCTAAGGCATTTGACTTCTAACCATAAGGTTGGTGGTTCAAACCCACGAGCTACTCTGTGGAAGGAAGGCTGGCCATCTACTTATGTAAAGATTTACCACCTTGGAAACCCAAAGCAGGTTGCTGTGAGTCAGAATCAACTCTATGACAGTGGGTTTGGTTTTGGTTTGTCCTGTGCAAGAAGTTCTGGTGGTACATTGCCTAAGGCATTGGACTGCTAACCAGAAGGTTGGCGGTTCAAACCCCTCAGCCACTCTGCAGAAGGAAGAGGAGGCAATCTACTTCTGTAAAGATTTACTGCCTTGGAAACCCAGTGGGGGTTGCTGTGAGTTGGAATCACTTCGATGGCAGTGGGTTTGGTTTTGGGTTGGTCCTGTATGTCATAGGATGTTGAGCGGCATCCCCGGACCCTGCACTCCCCCTTCCAAATGGGACAAGCAAAATTTGCCAGATATCTTCCTGGTGGATAAAATCACCCCTGTTTGGGAACCACTGATTTATAGTATGCTAATGTGGCCCCGATCATGAAGGTGGATGTAGTTGGGTGTCACAGAAAGCACGTATGTGGCGTGGAAATGGCTGAAGCTTGGGAAGCCTTGCTTAGATCGGGGTCCCTCAGTTGCAGGTCTGCTTGCTGACGTTCCTGTGTGTGTCCTTTAGCATCAGCGCTGGCTCAAGAGTGAGGCAGAAGGCCGTCCACTAGAACTTGATGCCACGATGGAATGTTCTACACCCACATGGTCCAGGGTGGTAGCTTCTGGCCCCATGAGGTCTGGAGCCCTCAGAACATGACTAGCGAGAAGGGGGAAGTGAATTATTTTATTTTGGTTCATTAAAACTTAAATAGTCTATGTGGCTAGGGGCTGCCATGTTGACCAACATACATATGAAGAAGTCATGGAGAGGGCTGGGTGATAACGCATAGGACTTAGGGTGTAGCTGACACTCTTCAGAAGTTTAGAATTGAAGCTAAAAAGGCAGAAACTGTATGATCCCACTTACATGAAATATCTACATGAGGCAATGGAGAGAGACAAGTTGATTAGTGGTTACTAGTGAGTGAAACAGACCAGTTACCGTCAAGTTGGTTCCAGCTCATGGCGACCCCATGAGTCAGAGCGGAACTGTGCTCGCACGGTTTTCAGTGACTGATCCTTTGGAAGGAGACCACCAGGCCTTATTTCTGAGGCGCCTCCAAGGGACTCAAACCCCCAGTCTCTTGGTTGGCAGCTGAGTTCATGAACCGTTTGTACCCCCAGGGCTTCTGTTTGGGTCCCCATAGGACCTGAAAAAGTACTTTGTACCGGGGTGAGTACGTAACAAAATACTTATGAACTTAGCCGAAAAACAAAAAGAAACTTAGACTCGATAATATATGTACAAGGTAAAGAATTCAAGTCTTACTAGTAGATATATGGAAAGGTCTCCCTCCTCCCCCGACGGCCGGGGGAGAATTTGTCGGCGTGTGTCCCCTTGCTTTCACGCAGTCATATCATGAACGTACCGTTCAGTCCCTTGCTTTTTTTTTTTTTT
>NW_006921636.1:4419350-4442158 GCF_000298275.1 Orycteropus afer afer
TCGGATCCAACCTGATAGCAGTGAGGTTGTTTATGGTGTTAGGTGTACATGCTGGAAGAGTACAAAATCCCCACTTTGCACTTTTTTTGCCATTTCTGTTCTGACATCTGCTGTACTTGCAGCACTTCCTCCTCTGACACCACCCGGAGCGAGGCCAGAGCTCCCAAGTTACAGGGTACAGTCCTCCAGACGGCCAAGTTGGCCCCAGTCCTCAGATGCCAGCCACAGGCTCGGGGTTCCCCATGGCACCCTCACTTCTGACCTGCTGGCTACAAGTTCAGAGAGGTTCTTTCTATTCTCAAGGTACCAGCTGTAAATAAGCTCAGGGGCCCTCAGTGCCCCTCATTTCAGAGCTGCTGGCCCTCACTACTCTCTCAGGTGCGATAATTTACTAGCACACCTGCAGAAGCTACGGAAAGTGCTCTGTTTAGGATTACAATTTTATTACAAAGAAAAAGATGCAAAGGAAGAGACACACAGGGCCAGATCTGGGAGGGTTCCCATCCTGGAGAGGACTGCTACCCTCCCATGTACACACGCTACCCTCCCATGTGCACAGGTGTTTTCCCAACCAGGAAGGCCTTAGAGCTTTCATTGGGGGTGTGTCTCATTAGTAATTCAGTTTCCAGCCTCTCTCCCCTGAGGTTAGTTGATACCACAAGGTGATTAACATAACCTGTTAGGTTAGGTGCGGTCTGGAGCCCTCATCAAAATATTTAAGATTACTGGGGAAATGCCAAGGTTTTAGAGGTTATCTCTCAGGATCCAAGGGCAAAAACAATTCTTTAGATACAGTTCTCAGCCCCACAATGTAACTCAGTGACCTTAACTGCATGTGCCATGTTGTACAACTTTCACCACTGACCCAAAAGTTTTCATCACCTCAAGTGGAAACTCAGTGCCCTTAAGCAATCACTCCCCGTTTTCTTCTCCCACTGGCCCTGGTCACCACCTCAACTTTCGTCTCCGTGTGTTTGTCTGTCCTAGACGTTCCATGCAATATTTGTCCTTTGGTGTCAGATTTATTTTCCTGAGTGCCTAGTGTTTCCAAGGTTCGTCTATGTTGTAGCATGTATCAGAACTCCGTACCTCTCTCTGACTGAGTGATAGATACTCCCTTGTATATCTCAACCACATTGATCCTTTCTTCCCTTTGTGGACACTTGGGTAGCTATTTTCCATAGTGCTGCCATGAATATTGGTTTCCTAGTATCAATTTGGGGAGCTCTGGTAGCATAGTGGCTAAAGCACTTGACTGCTAACCAGAAGGCTGGTGGTTCAAACCCACCAGCCACTCCTCGGAAGGAAGGTTGGGCAATCTACTTCTGTAGAGATACCACCTTGGAAACCCAAGGAGGGGTCGCCCCCCAGCCACTCCTCGGAAGGAAGGTTGGGCAATCCTACTTCCGTAGTGATACTGCCTCGGAAACCCAAGGAGGGGTCGCTATGAGTCGGGGCCGACTCGATGGCACACAACAACAACAACAACAGTATCAGTTTGAGTCCGTGATTCCTAGTGTTAGCTCTTTGATTTTTTTAAGTCCAAATGGCATTTATTTGCTTTAAGAAAATAGCAACAGTCAGAGGACACACACTCCCTATTGGGGGCAGTTCTACTCTGTCCTACAGGGTCACCATGAGTCAGAATCATAGCTGGAAGGCAATGGGTTAGGGACACCACGTTGTTGTTGTTGTTATGTGCCATCGAGTCGGACCCCCATAGTGACCCCTCCTTGGGTTTCCGAGGCAGTATCACTACGAAGGAGTGGCTTTGCACTTTGCACTCCTTCGTAGGCACTACACTACCAGAGCTCCCAGTAACACCACAGACAGTACATACAGGTAACAAAGAAGGTAGGAAATCAAACACAGACAAAAGACATCAAGCTGCCCTGTGAGAGTTAACAAAGGACGCAGACTGTTATTTATTATGTTGAGTCTAGTGATTTGTTTACTCTTTGTCTTCTCTTTAAGGTCCTTGATGACTTCAGAGCATCACCTTTCTCTTACTCATCAGTGTGTCCCTCAAAGTCCAGTGTAGCACTTAGGGTTCATTAGGCGTTCAGGAAATATTTGTTGAGTGAAAGAAAGATGACTGTGTCCTCAGTCTTTGGTCTTTGAAGACAATTCCAAAAGCAGAGTTTGCACACTGGAAAAATGGTTGGTAATTGTTTTGAAAGAAATCATACCTAGTACACTTGTTTTCAAGTTACACAAATGCCCAGACAGAGGAGTCCTGGGTGTCGCGGATAGGTAAGCACTCTGCTGCTAACCAAAGATTGGTGGTTTGAATCACCCCGAGGCGCCTGTGAAGAAAGGCCTGGTGACTACTTCTGAGAGATCCCAGCCACTGAAAACACAGTGGAGCCCGTTTCTGCTCTGAGACCCATGAGCCTGTACGTCTTGGTTGAACCGGTCTTGGAAATGGGAGCACTTTGGTGCACAGAGCCCTGCCTCATCCTTTCCAGGCTGCCAGGAGGTCCATTTATTGAATAGTCCACGTTTACCTGAGCTACCCCTTGTCTAGCTACTGCAGTCTTGACCAGGCAGCTTAACCTGGTAACTTGTTGTATGGAACCTTCTGCCAAAGCAAAACAGAAGAAACTCATATAAGCAACCAACTTGACTGTGTGGTTCTCTTAAATTCATTTTCGGTCTTCTCTTAGAAAGATCTATCACTGTAGGATGATTATGGGATGGAGGAGAATTAGATTTCTGGGAATAGTGATGGCTTCCTGTGGAATAAAGCCCCCCTCCCTTCCTCTTCATCCCCCCACCCTCCCTGGCTTCCTTCTCTCCTTCCCTCCCTCTCCTTCTTTATTCTCTTTCCCTTTCTCTCTCTTTCTCCCCCTCCCCCCTTCCCTCCTTTCCACTTTCTCCTCCCTCTTTCCTCTGCCTTCCTCCCTCCCCTCCCTCTTGCTTGTTGTTGTTGTTATTTGCCATCTAGTCACATCCTCCTTGCTTGGGACACTCATTCACACCTGAGTGTCTGCCTTGCCTTGCGCCTGATTGGCCAGCATAGGCCTGGGTGGTGGTTTGCTCCCGGAAGCTGGGATGGGAAGGAGGGATGGGCTCCTCAGGCCTCCGTGTGTCTCTGGCCTTTGTACAGATACAGACAGGTGCCAGCAGGAGTGAGTTACTAGAAGTGAAACTTGCCCTTAGCAGCGGCAGTTACTGGAACAAGGATGCCATTAAGAAGGAGCATTGTGTCTCCTCATGGAAATTTGAGCTGCTGAGGCAGGCAGCTCCCTGGTTCGCTCAGCTGTAGGTTAGTGATGCGCAGGGACCTTGTCTGCCCAGCTCTGTGTCCCGTACCCCCCCCAGGGGCCTGGCCTGCAGGAGGAAGGGGACCAGGAGGGTCTGCGGGGGACCAGTAATTATGTAAGTTGTAATTGCCTGTCGGCTTGGTTTCGCTTCACCGGGCGTAGTCTCCAGGGTCTGGCATGGTTGGTCTCGTCCTCCTGCCTGCGGGCTCTTGTCATTGCAGCGTTCAGGGGACTTGTAATCCCAGAAACGCCTTGTTTATACGTTGTCTCAAAGTCCCAGCTGCCTTTTTTTTTTTTTCTTTTGAGGGTTCTCAGGGCAGCTTTGTTGCTTTGTTTTGCCGTGTGGTTCAGCATCCTAGGTGACCCGGGAAGGATGTGTGGGTGGGCTCTGGCAGAGACTGAGGTGAGGGGCACTTGGGGTCAGGCATGCTGACCCTTTGCTGGGTTATATTGGCTCTGAGGTACCATCTTTCTAGCTTGGTCGTCTAATGTGTGCTGAAAAGGAGAGCCAGGGGTGGAGAGATCTTAAGCCCCTTCTCCTTTATGTAATAATCTTTGGGGATAACCGGCAACTTGGACAGCACGGGGTGGCAGAAAGACACTCGGTGATGGACTAAGACAGGTACCGCTTGAGGCCAGCCACGGCTGTTTCTCACATCACCGTACATGGGTGCTTCATTCATTCCCTTTTCTCACCTGTACAACTGGGATAATAATAGTCCTGCCTATGTATTTACCTTTGAAACTTAAATCTTATTATTTTCAGTTGAATCCCACTTCTAAAAAGAAATAATTCAAGTTCAGGGAAAAAACATCTTTTAATTGGACGACCGCTTTTTAGCAGCCTCATGATTCTCCACCCCAGGCAAGGGTGAAGCCCATGTACGGTCCTGACTGCGTGAAGACCTTCTAGGAAAAAACCATCCTTGATACAGATTTCCTGGAAAGGAAGATCGTACAGATGTGGGCATGGCCTTGACAGTGTGGGTTGTGTCTTCCCCACAGGTGCTGCGAGTGGCTGAGATGCTGTGGTGGAGGGGAGCCCAGGCCCCGCACGGTCTGGTTGGGGCACCCTGAGAAGAGGGACCAGCGGTACCCTCGAAATGTCATCAATAACCAGAAGTACAACTTCTTCACTTTCCTTCCTGGGGTAAGTACAGGCAGAGACCATGCCCTTTTAAACCTCCCACTTCAGACACACGTGATGGGACCAGTCTGATGTTTTATAAACATCTTGGGTCTTCTGCATGCCTCTTTAACCGCTGGCCCCCCATCTTTCCTGAGGACCTAGACGCGGCTGGCATCTTTCTACAAGGCTGCGAGACTCCACCTGGTCAGTCAGAATAACCTCGTATTTATTTATTTGGAGTGAAAAAGATCTTGGAACCTGGCATTATATCCAAAACACTCAAAGAAGAAAAAAGTGATCAGTGCTTGAAATTATTTTTCCTTATCATCATGACACACGTTAAATATAGAAAAGTTAGGAAATAAGAAGAGCTAAGGTAAATATTAATTGTACCACCTAGAGAGGAAAGAAACAAGGAGCTCTGGTGGCCTGGTGCCTAAGGCACTTGACTACTAACCAGAAGGCTGGTGGTTCAAACCCACCAGCCACTCCTCGGAAGGAAGGTTGGGCAATCTACTTCCTTAGTGATACCGCCTTGGAAACCCAAGGAGGGGTCGCTATGAGTTGGGTCCGACTCGACGGCACATAACAACAACCACCCAGAAAGGGGATTTCTGTTACCATTTTTGTTAGTGTAAGTTTATTATTATTTCACTCTGGAGTTTTAGCATCCCCACGTTAAGTCAAACAGATGCAGATACGTGTACTGAGCAAACCTTCCCTCAAATGCACATATAAATAAAATGCCTGGTGTTACCCAGCCTGGTCTCCAAACACAAGGAACAGCAGCAGCAGTTCCAGTGCTGGAAGGAAGAAGCCCACAGTGTCCAGTATTGAGTGTTAATACACATGCACAAATACTTCATCTTGTAGTTGAAGATCAATGTAGATGTTTATTTTAATGGTGACTTTGTCCAACTCACTGCTCGTTGTCTCAACCCACAAACCCCCAACTCTCAGCATCTGGAGACCAGAAAAGGTTTCTTTCTCATTCAGAAAGGGCTGTGGCACTTGGAACCCATGGCCACCAAGCTCTCTGCGTGGCTGGGCGAGAGCAAGCGCCCCGGGCACACCAGCTCTTAACTGCCTTAGCCTTGAGGAGATACATTACTTCCTCTCATTGGCCAAAACTAGTCACGTGGCATCAGTATCAGCCGCCGCCAGGAGATGGGAAATGGAGGGAGCACGGAAGGATGGTCAGACCTCTGCCAGAACTCAATTACCGTATGAGCTTCTGCTGTATCCCTTTAATAGGCTTGACATCATTTTGTGGGTTTTGGATTTTTTTTGCTTCAGCCTTACAGCATAAGCATTTCCCACTAAAACCTCTTGTTATACAACATTTTTAATGACCTAACTGTACTTGAAGGAGGCCAGGTGGCACAGTAGTTAAGCCCTTGGCTGTTAACTAAAAGAAAGGTTGGTGGTTGGAACCCACCATCCGCTCTGTAGGAGAAAGATGTGGAGCCTGTTCCCGTAAAGATGACATCCTTGAAAACCCTGTGAAGTAGTTCTGTCCTGTTGGTCTGAGTTAGAATCATCATGATGGCAATGGATTTTTTTTTTTTTAATTGGGGATTTTCGTGAAAGTTTACTGAGCAAACTCATTTTCCATACAGCAGTTCATACACATTTTGTCTGATGACATTACAATTCCCCACAACGTGACAGCTGTCTTCCCACTTCCTCCCTGTGGTTACTTACCTCTTCCCTGTGTCTTTCCTCCCATGCACTCCAGACCCCCGAGCTGTCTCCCTGTGCATACACTGCCTTTCTGTTCTCCCATGATTGATCTCTCCAAGGAGGGTATCTGTCTAATGTAAATGTTCAGCTCATATGCCTGTCTGTTATTTGGCTGGAAGCCACAGACATGGGTTCAATTCCAGACCTCAAGGGCAGCTAGGGGCCATAGTCTCAAGGGTCTTTCTAACCAGGCTCTATCAGACCAGCAAACCTGAACTTTTTTTTTTTAATTTTGTTCCACATTGTTCTCCCTCTCTATCCAGGATCTCCGGCATAGATCCCCTTCTGAGTGGTTGATAGTGGTAGCCAGGCACAATCTAGTTCTTCCGGTCTCATGGTCATACAGGCTGAGGATCTCATGGTCTACCAGTCCCTTGGACTAGTTGTTTCCAAGTATCTTTGGTTTTCTTCATTCTTCTTTGCTCTGGATGAGGAGAGACCCATGGTCGCTTGCAAACTTTTAAGACCACAGTTGCTAGTCACCAAAGTAGGATATAGAATAATGTTTTTGTGTAGTATGTTATGATGGCAATGGATTTTGTTTGCTTACCTGGACTTAGAAATTACATAGGTTAAGAAATACAATGTAACAGATGTTGGGATGCTCCCTGGGTGCCCTCCTGGAGCTACACCCCTTCTCCTGCCTTAAATTTGGTATTGATAATTTCTTTGCCTATTGTTAACTGAGTTTTTTTATTTTTAACTTTTATGATTTATATTTTTGTTGATCTGTATGTTTCTCTAAACAGCATATGTCCATTTTTAAGCTGTGTACGAAAGGTATCATGTCAGTTGTACTGTGGTGTGGAAATGCTTCTAAGTATTACTCACCTCTCTCAACATGTTAAACCCTGTTAGACGGAGCCCAAGTATAACATCTCTCCCCCTGACTCTTTCTGCATCCCAGGTGCTGTTCAACCAGTTCAAGTACTTTTTCAACCTCTATTTCTTACTTCTCGCCTGCTCCCAGTTTGTGCCTGAAATGAGGCTCGGCGCTCTCTATACCTACTGGGTGCCCCTGGTGAGTAAATCGACGTTGCTCTTCAAACCACAGAAGTTTAGAAGCAGGAATTTCTTGGATTCTCTGACATGAGTGTGTGGGATAGACTTTAAAAAAAGAAAATTACATTTTCAGTGCGTGGTTACACAGTAGGTTCCCATTTGACAATTTCGACACAGGTTCAGTGACATTAGTTACACTTTCCACAATGTGTCAACATTCTTTAGTTGGATTCCAGTTCTTCCATTTCCAGTTTCTAGCTTCCCTGTCCTCTGGGTTCTCAGTTTTGCTTTAGAGTAATTGTTGACCTTTTGGTTTAAACAAATGTTTTTCGAATAGAGCTACATGCTCATGGGTAGTAGTCTTTATTTTGTCTGCCAATCTTTTATTTTGCTACGAGGTGATAGTTTCAGTGTGAATAGGCTAGTGACTTTGTAAGGGAGGAGATGCACTCAAGGTAACACACTGGGAGTCCCTGAGACTTTAATGTTGAAGCTTCATGCTCTGTACCACCAGGACGGCAGTGTGGCAGAGCCTGTGCTGGTCACGCTGTATCCTGTCTTACGTGACTTCAACATGCATTAAACTGTGTGCTTGCTTTTGTTGTCAAGGTCCTGGGCTCTGAAGACATGGGTGAATGAGGGAGACGGAGGGCCTCAATGAGTTGTGTTATTGGAATGTTGTCTGAGATAGTGTTTTCTGTTTACTCTGTTTAGAGTATTTCTGTGTGAAGGGTTGGCGAAGTGATGGGACGTTGCTTTGGTGTGTGCTGAGGGTAGCATGGTAGACCAGCTGCTCTGTTCCTTCTATCACTTCCTTTTTTACCTTCTGTTTTGGTTATCTTGTGCTGCTCTAACAGAAATACCACAAGTGGGTGGGTTTAACAAACAGGAGTTTATTCTCTTACAGTTTGGGAGGCTGGAAGTCCAGGTTCAAAGTGCCAGGCTCTAGGGGCTGGGTGAAAGCCCCTCGACCTTGGGCTTCAGCTCTGCCTGTTTCTCCCCACCCATTGAAGCTGGAGGCGTCTCTTCACTCAGGCAGCTGCTGGCTGCTAAGGCTGACAAACCCAAAGTCGACAAGTAAAAGGGCTCAGCTTGATACTACCAAACCATGTGGCAGGCCATTGATTCAAGTCCATTAAGAGTCCCAAGATCGGCAGACAATGTGGCAGGCTGCTGAACGGCTCAGCTCCAGGCAGGATTCAAGCTAAAAGCTACAGACCATTCCTAAAGCTGCTGCTTTTATCCTGGGAGCAGACCACATCCCTAAGGCAGCTACTCAGCTACTCACAGTAGATTCCGCCATGGGACTGGTGACCAGTCTCATCACGGATAACTACATCCAGCTGTCATGCCACTCAAAACCAGGCCCAGCCACGGTAGCACACAGTCTTAACTACCACACCCTCCTTGCCTTTGACAAATGGTTATTGAGCACCTAGTGTGTGCTACACACTGGACTGGCTACCAGAGATGTAGCAGTGAGCAAAAGTCCAGACATCGTGTCCTCGTGGAGCTGTCATTTGAAAGGGGATAAACAATAAGCAGATAACTGAGCACGGTTTTAGGTTGTGAAGAGGGTGATGAAGGGAGTAAGATAAGGTCATAGGATACGCAGGGTATCCCAGGTCCATAGCCAGTGTTCTGGTGATGGATGAAGGTGTATGTGTATATTAGGTGCTGTTGAGTCAGTTCCAATAGCAACCCTGTGTACACAGAACAGAGTGTTCCCCGGTCCTACATCATCTTCACAACTCTTGCTGTGTTTGAGCCCATTGTTACGGTCACTGTGTCGGTCCATTTCGTTGAAGGTCTTCCTCTTTTTGCTGACCCTCTGCTTTACCAAGCACTGTGTCTTCCTTCAGGGACTGGTCCCTCCTGATAAGATGGAGGGAGGGGTGGGAAAAGTAAAGGACAGCCTTGGCCAAGGTGCCTGTGAAAGGTGTTTTGAGGTGATCTGGGAAAGGGATAGCAGAGTGGGGAGTGTTCTAGGCCTAGAGAACAGAGATGCAAAGGCCCTGTGGTAGACATGCTTAGAGTCGTTCAGCAACAGAGAAGTCCAGGGTTGCCTGGGGTGTGGAGAGAGTGGAAGTGATTGTTTCTTTCTTTCTTCTCCAAATAGAGACGTTAAATATAATTGCTGCTTATTTCTAACCAAGTTCAAAATTGGATTCTTTGTTTACAAGCCTTGTTAAATTTTAATCAAGATTTTTAAAGTAGAAAAGATTTAAGACTTTGTTTTGGTTACCTTGTGCTGCTCTAACAGAAATGTAGACGGATTTAAGGGAAGGAGGGTGTGGTAGTTAAGACAAACCAACCCTAGGTGGACAAGTGATACGGCACAGTCCCAAAATTATCAAACCACATGGCAGGCCACTAATTCAAATCCATGAACGTTCCAGGATCAGCAGACAACATGACAGGCTGCTGAACGATGGCTTGTCTATATGCAAGATTCAAGCATGCCACAAGCTGCAGAGACTGTTCTCAAAGCTGCTTCTTATATATGGGAAGCAGACCACATGCCCAAGACAGCGGCTCCAGTAGATTCCACCCTGGAGTTGATTCCTAATCTCACCGTGGGGAATAACTACATCCAGCTGCCTAAAACCAAAAAACCAAATTCACTGGCCTTGAGTCAGACCCGACTCATAGCAACCCCTCCTTGGGTCTTTGAGGTGGTATCTCTACAGAAATAGATTGCCCAGCCTTCTTTCCCAGGAGTGGCTGGTGGGTTTGAACCATCAGCCTTCTGGTTAGCAGTCAGATGCCTTGGACACTACACCACCAGAGCTCCCTAGTCACTCAAAACCAGGTCCAGCCAAATTGACACACAATTTGACTACCACAGACTTCCTTAAACAAAACAATTTTTTTTAACTTATTTTTTTGGCAGTAGATGGGAGATTATAAAGATTTGGTGGAGAGGCATTTGTGGAGTGGGGGTGGCCAGCCGCTGAGGGACCTGTGAGCAAACGTACATAGACCACACATGCCAGATGAGTGGACAGGTTGACTTAGCGACCAAACCCATTGATTGCTGTTGAGGCAATTCTGACTTAGAGCAACCTTGTAGGACAGAGTAGGACTTCCCCATGGGGTATCCAAGCTGTCATCTTTTTTTTTTTTTTTTTTTGTGCTTATTTTTTTTTTTATTAGGATTTGGGTGTAGATTTACAGAGTAAATTCACTTTTCATACAGCAGTTCACATATACTTTGTCTCATGTCATTGACCAAAATTTACAATGCAGCAGCTCCCCTCCCACTTTCTCCCCATAGTTACCTCCTCCCAGTGTCCATCCCTTCATACTCTTCGAGAGGCCCATTGTCTGCCAACCCTGTATATGATCTTGGATACACTCTCCATTTAGACATACATAATTGTTTAGCTTGTTCACCCATCTATCCGTCCCTACACCCATGTTTGCTTTCATTAACAACTCAGTATTGTATTTACAAAGGGGTTCATATTTGTTGTTTGTACTGCCCATGTAACTCTCTCTGTCTTTCTCATCCTCAATGCTGCCATATTGGTCACTCACATTTGGTACATTGCCCTTCTCTTCACCCAAATCAATATTTATCTCTATCTATCTAACAGCATTCCCTCCCCTCCCCTCCCACCCCTGGTAACCAACAAAGAAAATGTCCTCCAATATATAAACCTTTCCTTAACTTTCACAATAACGGACTAATACAATATTTGTCCTTTTGTGACTGACTTATTTCGCTCAGCATAATGTCCTCCAAGTTCATCCACGTTATGCGGTGTTTTGCAGAGTCTACATTATTCTTTAGCGTTGCATAGTATTCCATTGTGTGAATGTACCAAAGTTTGGTTATCCATTCCTCAGTTGTTGGACATCTAGGTTGTTTCCAAGTTTTGGCTATTGTAAATAGTGCTGCGATGAACATCGGCGTGCATATATCTGTTCTTGTTATGGCTCTCACTTCTTTAGGGTATATACCTAGTAATGGGATGGCTGGGTCAAATGGTATTTGTATTTCCAACTTTTGAAGGAATCGCCATACTGCTTTCCACAATGGTTGTACCATTTTACAGTCCCACCAGCAGTGTATGAGAGTCCCAATCTCTCCACAACCTCGCCAGCATTTGTTATTTTCTGTCTTGTTGAACTTTGATACTAGTCCAAGCTGTCATCTTTATGGGAGGAGATGACCAAGTCTTTTCTCCCACAGAGTGGCTGGTGGGTTTGAACTCCCGACTTTTAGGTTAGCAGCCAAGGGATGAACCACTGTGCTGCCAGGCCTCCTCCTGAGAAGAGAAGGGAACTTGGTTTTCTCCACAAAGACAACAGATGTGCTTTTGGGTTGTGAGAACATTCTTTCCTGCTCTGATTAATCTGTGGGTGAGATAAGGTGCTGGACACTGGAGAGGAGGTCCAGCCTGGCCTTCATCCCATTGGATGGCAGACATTCTTGTCTGGGTCAAGCAAGTTGGTGGGCCCATAGACAGTGAGCCTTGTGATTGTCACAAAGCTGTTGTCTTCACCGTGCAAACTCGTGTGTCCAAGCCCAACCCACTACTAGCAAGTCGATTCTGACTCATAGTGACCTGTGAGTCAGAGTAGAACTGCCCTGTAGGGTTTCCAAGGCTGTGGTCTTTATGGACGCGAACTGCCTCATCTCCTGCAGAGTAGCTGGTGGATTCAAACTGCCGGCCTTTTGGTTGGCAGCTAGGCACTTTAACCAACGCGCCACAAGGGCTCCTTTATCTGACAATAAGGGCGAATATATGTTAAATTTCTCTGTTAAAAACAGCTATAACTATATGGGTGGGAAGGTGTGGGGGAGTATAAAACCTCTTACTGTCGAGTTGATGTTGACTTAGAGACCCTGTAGGACAGAGTAGAACTAACTGCCCCATAGGCTGTAATCTTTACAGGAGCAGAGTGCCACATCTTTGTCCCATGGAGTGGCTGGTGGGTTTGAACCACCGATCTTTTGGTTAGGAGCCGAGCTCTTAGCCACTGAGCCACCAGGGCTCCTAGGATGTTCCTTGCAGCATGGTTTATATTACTAAAATGTTGTTCGCTGCCATCCAGTTGGCTCTTGACCTGTGGTGACCCAGGTACAACGGGGTGAGACGCTGCCCAGCCCTGCCCCATCCCTGTGGTTGATTGCATGTCAGACTGTTGTGACTCCGGGGTTTTCACTGGCTGACTCCGGGAAGTACGTCCCCAGGCCTTTCTTCCCCGTCCATCTTAGTCTGGAAGCTCTGCAGAAGCCTGTTCAGCATCAAAGCAACACACGCCTCCACTGCCACGTGGGAGTGGGCTGTGCAGGAGGTGTGCTGTGCTTGGCCAGGGATTGAACTGGGGTCTCCTGCATGCAAAGCAAGAATTCTACCAGTGAGCCACGCATGCTCTTACTAAAACATTGGAAACAAACAAAAGGCCGTCGTAAGTTACCTGAAGGCTGGTGGTATTTGCTGTACTATGGAATGTTGCCCTGTACTTAGAAAGAAGAAGTAGCTACATCTGAATTGACTTGGAAGGATGCAGATCTTATTTTCCGTTACATGAAAAAAAGTAAGTTACAGAATACCATAAATAATAGGATCCATTTTTTTTTTTTTAATTGTGATTTGGGTCAAAGTTTACAGAGCAAATGCACTTTCCATACAGCAGTTCACATACACTTTGTCTCATAACATTGACTACAATTTACCACAATGCAACAGCTCCCCTCCCACTTCCTCCCCATAGTTACCTCTTCCCTGTGTCCTTCCCTCCCATGTACTCCTGTCCCCCTGAGCTGTCTCCCTGTGTATAGGCAATACTTCTATTCTCCCATGATTGATCTCTCCAAGGAGTGTATCTGTTGTTGTTGTTGTTGTTATATGCCGTCGAGTTGGCCCCGACTCATAGCGACCCCTCCTTGGGTTTCCGAGGCAGTATCACTACGGAAGTAGGATTGCCCAGCCTTCCTTCCGAGGAGTGGCTGGTGGGTTTGAACCGCCAGCCTTCTGGTGAGCAGTCAAGTGCCTTAGGCACTATGCTACCAGAGCTCCTAGGAGTGTATCTACCTAATGTAAATGTTCAGCTCATATGCCTGGCGTTTGTTTGGCTGGAAGCCACAGGAGTGGGTTCAATTCCAGACCTGAAGGGCAGCTAGGGGCCATAGTCTCAGGGGTTCCACCAGGCCCTATCAGACCAGCAAACTTGCCCTCCCCCCCCGCCTTATGATTTTGAGTTTTGTTCCACATTGTTCTCCCACTCTGTCCAGGATCTCCTACATAGATCCCCCTCCGAGTGGTTGTCAGTGGTAGCAGGCACCATCTTGTTCTTTTGGTCTCCTAGTCATACAGACTGAGGATCTCATAGTGTACTAGTTGCTTGGACTAATTATTTCCATGTGTTTTTGGTTTTCTTCATTTTTCTTTGCTCTGAACGAGGAGAGACCCATCATTGCATCTAGATGGCCTCTTGCAAGCTTTTAAGATCGTAGTCACTACTTGCCAAAGTAGGATGTGGAACAATGTTTTTGTGTAGTATGTTATGCTAATTGAGCTTGATGTCCCCTGTGACCACAGGTCCAGCTACTTGCTCCCTCCGGGGAGCTGGCTGTGACCAAGAAGTGGCTACAACTTTGTCCCTTGTCAGCTCTACTATACACCTGGGAATTCTTACAGAACATACAAATATACTAGCAGAAACACGTCTGCCAACCCTGTTCATAGTCATGGGCACACTCCCCGCTGCATAGACATACCTAATCGTTCAGCCTGTCCACCTGTCTGTCCACCCGTAGGTTAGTGTTTGCCATCACTGACAGCGCAGTCTTGTGTGTGCAAATGGGTTCATCGTTGTCATCTGTGTAGGGTCCAGTTCTTATCCCCCTCTCTCACAAGAAATACTTCCACAAACTTGTTGTTGTTAGGTGTTGTGGGGTTGGCTCCGTCTCATAGTTGCCCCATGTACCACAGGATGAAACACTGCCGGACCCGGCACCGTCCTCATAGTCCCTGCTGTGCTGGAGCCCATTGTGGCAGCCACTGCGTCAGTCCATCTTGTTCAGAGTCTTCTCCTTTTTCGCTGTCCCTGCAATTTACCAAGTGTGATAGCCCTCTCCAGGGGCTGGTCCCATTTGATCACATGACCTACGTAGGTGAGATGAACTCTGGTCATTCATTCTCACTTCTAAGGAGAATTCCAGCTGCAGTTCTTCCAGGACAGATTTGTTTGTTCTTCTCGCAGTGCGTGGTATTTTCAGTGTTCTCTGCCAGCACTACAACTGAGAGGGATCAACTCTTCTTTGATCTTCCTTATTCATTGTCTAGCTTTCACACTGATATGAGGCAACTGAAAATACCATGGCTTCAGTTACTCACACCTTAGTCTTCAAAGTGACATCTTTATTCCTTAACTCTTTACAGAGATTTACGCAATGCGACACGACATCTGATTTCTTGACTGCTGCTTCCATGGGTGTTGATTATAGATCCCAGTAAAATGAAATCCCTGACAACTGCAGTCTTTTCTCCGTTTATCATGATGCTGCTTATTGGTCCAGTTGTGAGGATTTTTGGTCTCTTTAGGTTGAGATGTAATCCATACTGAAGACTATAGTCTTTGATCTTTATCAGTAAGTACTTCATGTCATCTTCACTTTCAGCAAGCAAGGTTATGTCATCTGCATATTTCAGGTTGTTAATGAGTCTTCCTCCAATCCTGATGTGTTCTTCATATAGTCCAGCTTCTTGGATTATTCACTTAGCATACAGGTTGAATAAGTACGCTGAAAGGACACAACTCTAATGCACACCCTTTCTGATTTAAACCAGGCAGTATCTCCTTGTTCTGTTTGCATGACAGCCTCTTAGTCTATGTACAGGTTCCTCATGAGCACAATTAAGTGTTCTGCAATTCCCATTTATCTTAAGTCGCCTCAGTGCCTTGCCAGAATTCAGTGTGTTACAGGAAATGAAATAGATCAGAAGTACATTCAGGCTATTAGAAGCTTTTAGAGTAAAGTTGCTCCCTACAGTGGAGGCAGGGTTGGTCCTTGGGGTTGGTGAAAGAGCACCCAAGTGTAGCCTGCTGCTTTACCTCGGATGCTGTTTCCCTGTCCATTACAAGGATGCGCTCTCTCTTAGTCATGAGTGGTGACTGCTCTCGTGTCTGCCGAAGCCCCTTAGGACGCAGGATTGAGCAGGCAGGTGGGTTGGAGCGAGTGGTGCAGCCTCTGACGAATTGGGGGTGCTCACCCTTCTGAATAGGGCCCTAGCCCTCAGCTCCAGCCAGTTGTCTCCTCACCGAGACATCACCTGGTTGGGATGGTGCCATTCTCTGATTTTCCAAGGGAAGCCCAGAAGTCCTGACTTAAAATGTAGGTGATTATTTTGATTTTATTTCTTACACACTAGACCAAAATGAAATATCACCCAGTGTGGGACCCTGCCTGTGGGTGACAGCTTTGCCACCTGTGTCATCTCCCAGGTAACTGGTCTGGTCTCCCTCTGACTGTGGCTTTAGATGGGGGTGGTGGTGGTGGTTCAGTGGCAGAATTCTCACCTGCCATGCGGGGGCCCTGGATTTGGTTCTGACCAGCGCTCCTCACGTGCGGCCTCCACCTGTGTTGGTGCAGGTTTGCGTTGCTATGATGCTAACAGGTGTCGGTGCAGCTTCCAGATTAAGAGGGACTGGGAAACAGGCCTGGCGAGCTACTTGTGCAAATTACCAGTGAAAACCTTAAGATTGGTAACTGATCGTGGAGATGGCATGGGACCAGGCAGGTCGCTCTGTTGTGCATGGGGTTGGCTAAGTTCAGAGCCAACTCGACAGTAGCTAACAATAACAATAGCATGGCTTTAGGTAGAAGCTGGACAGGTTCACAGCAGGTACCTAACTCTGCATCAGGGGCTACTGTGATGGTTAAGTGAGGGTACCAACCAAACAACCAGTTATTCTGATTCACACTGACCCCGTAGGACAGAGTAGAGCTGCCTCATAGAGTTTCCAAGGCTGTCCATCTTTTTTATTTTAATTTTTATTGTGATTTGAGTGAAAGTTGCTTTTTGTGTGTGTTCACATACAGCAGTTCATACACATTTTGTTTCATGACATTGACTACAGTTCTCCACAATGTAACAGCTCTCTTCCCACTTCCTCCCCATAGTTACCTCTTACCTGTATCCTTTCCTCCCACCCCCCTCCCCCAGCTGTCACCCTGCGTAGACACTGCCCTTCTGTTCTCCCATGATTGATTGCTCCGAGGCTGTCAGTGTTGACAGATGCGAACTACCTTATCTTTCTCCTGTGGAATGGCTGATGGGCTTGAGCTCCCGACCTTTCTGTTAGCAGCTGAATGTTTTAACTTCTCCACTAACACAGCTCCTCTTAAGTGAGGGTAAGGGGAGAGTATTTGGCTCGTTTTTCTGCTTCTCTTCCGAGGGGCTAAAGACAAAGAAGGCTTGAGGTTAAAACAAATCAGAGAGTATCTATTCCTAGGTGACAGTCACTGATTTCAGGAGCTCTGTGGTGCTGTGGTTAAAACATAGGGGTGTTAACCAAAAGGTTGGTGGTTCAAACCCACCAGTTGCTGCATGGGAGAAAGATGAAGCACTCTGTCATCGTTAAGATTTACAGCCCTGGAAACTCTATAGGGTAGTTCTACTCTGCCCTGTAGGGTCACTGTGAGTCGAAATTGACTGTGGCAGTGACTGTTTCGTAGCTGATTCCTCCTAATGGATTTTTATGACAAGAATCAATGTTTGATTTTTGGCTACGGAACATTTCGCAATGTTTTCTGACTACCCTGAGTGTCCTCTCACTTCAAACTCAACCATTGCACGTAATGATCCAAAATGGTTTGGGTTCAACTCTTGGCTTTTAAAAGATTTCCATTTCTGTGCCAGTTCCCTCATCTGTGACTCAGGGCGGTTGCGTACCACCTTGGCTTGTGGGGAGGATGAAGTGAAGGACTGCAAGTAAGATGCTTCCTCTTAGAGTTCCCGACATAATGAAAGTTCTCAATGTTCTCATTGTAGGTTTTAAACCCTGACGCCGTAACGTTGTTTAGTGCGTGGATCCAGATTTAGCTTTTAAGAACTTTGTTCTTGGCACCAGTGTGTTAGCGGGAGGAATTCCTCACGATGTGACTGAGATAATCTATGAAACTCTTTGAAGACAAATAATGAATCTAGATTTTCTTGTTACTGAGATGGCAATCGACAAGCTGTAGAGTGCGCAGGTTTTAAGTATGCAGTTCAGTGAGTTCTGACAACTGTCAGCACCCATGTAAACCCACCCCAGCAGAGACGTGGAACATTTCCGTCACCCAGGAAAGTTGCCTCGTGCCTCTTGCCTGGCGCCCCCACCCCGAGGCAGCTCTTCTGATTTCTGTCACCCACAGGCTGGATTTGCTTTAGGCCATGACTCTGTTTTGGAAACGCTGTTGTCAGTTCCCGTCCAGTTGGCCCAGTCCTGCACCTTCGCCCTGCTTGGTGTGCCAGAGTCCCTTGCTGGAGATGTCACGAAGTGCCTTCCACCCTGCGGGCTCATCTTCCAACCTTCTATGATCCATAGGGTTTTCTTGGCTGGTTTTTGGAAGGGGATTGCCAGGGCTTTCTTCCATATCTGTCTTAGTCTGAAAGCTCGGCTGAAACCCGTCCACCATGGGTGACTCTGGTGGTATTTGAAATACCTGTGGTATAGCTTCTAGCAGCGTAGCAGCATGCAAGCTGCCACAGGGCAACAGACTGAGAGACAAGTGGTAGATGTTTGGAGAACAACTTTAAAGATGCTTGGCCCCTTCAGAGTTGCTTGTCTGTTCTGTGATTTCTCTGGGGGCTCAGGCAGCCCTGGGCTCCATTTTAAATGCTTTCTGCAAATACCTGTGGATGTTACTACGGTGGGCATTTATTTCTGGACTACATTTGCACCTCTTTGTAAAGCAGTTTCTAGCCTAAGGACTGATGGGTCCTCCAGAATTAATGGGGCCTGTGTGTTTGGGAGTAGGGCCACCCTACAGTAATGTAGATAGGAAGCTGTATTTATTTGTAGCAGGGAGGTTAGGGGAGCCGTGTTTGTGTGCACGCTCATTTGCCATTGACATCAATGGGATTTAGCTGGGGCCACGCAGAGAGAAACAGAAATGGCCACGCTTGCAAAGACAAACAACAATAACAACCCAGGTGCTGGTCCTGAACAAGGAGACAGCAGCATGAGGAGGGGGTGCTCTGCTAGCTGGGTCTGCCTGCTTCCAGCAGAGGCGTTTTTCTGCACCGCTGGGTGGCCTGGTTGTGTTTTCATTCTGAAAGGCACCCATTTTCCTTTTGCTGCCGTCTTAGTTATCCGGGCTGCTGTAACAGAAATACCACAAGGAGGGGAGGCTGTAACAAACAGAAATTTGTCCAACTCTATTGCAAGGCTAGGTACCTCTGGTAGCATAGTGCCTGAAACACTTGACTGCTAACCAGATGGCTGGTGGCGCAAACCCACCAGCCATTCCTCTGAAGGAAGATGGGGCAATCTACTTCCGTAGTGACACTCCCTCAGAAACCCAAGGAGGGGTTGCTATGAGTTGGGTCTGACTTGATGCACACAACAACAGGGGAAGACTTCTTTGTTGTTTCTGGAGGCGGGTCCTTGTCTCATTGAGCTTCTGCTCTGGGCGGTGGTCATGTGGCTTGGCATGACTCCCTCCCCATTTCTTTCTCACACTTGCTTGTTTAATCTCTTTTATATCTCAGAAGAGATTGACTCCAGACACACCCTGTGCTAATCCTGTCTCATTAACATAGCAAAAACAGCCCATTCCCAATCAGAATTATAACCATAGACAGAGAGGTTAGGGTTTACAACACATGTAATTCAATCCTTACCAGCAATGTGTCCTTTCAATCCATGGGAAACATGAGTGACCTTGGATTGGAAAGATCTGTGGACCTTTGAGGAGTTTTATAGCATAGCACATCTCTGATAGAATCACATAAAAGATTTGAAGTTGTATGAGTTGAAGTTCACGTATTTCATGGGGTTTGTTGTTGTTATGTGTCGTCGTCGAGTCGACCGACTCATAGCGACCACTCCTTGGGTTTCTGAGGCAGTATCACTGCGGAAGTAGATTGCCCCATCTTCCTTCCGAGGAGTGGCTGGTGGGTTTGAATCTCCAGCCTTCTGATCAGCAGTCAAGTGCCTTAGGCACTACGCTACCAGAGCTCCCTTTCATGGGGTAAACTATATGAAAATGAAATCCACAAGGAATTACTGCTTTTAACCTCCAGGTCACTTATGTTATTTGTATATTTTTTACAAAAGGTGTTCTGGTCATGGGAAATGTTCTAGAATGGAAGGGGGGGGTAACTAATTTGTAAGGATGATCCAAACCAAAAAGCCAAACCCACTGCTATAGAGTTGATTCTGGCTTGTTGCGACCCTATGGGATAGAGCGGAACTGCTCCATGGGGTTTCCAAGGCTGTAAACCTTGATGGAATACTCCTGTGGAGTGGCTGGTGGGTTCAAACTACTCGCCTTTTGGTTAGCAGCTGGAGTGCTTTAACCACCATGCCACCAGAGCTCCTTCCTTTATTGACAGGAGAGGAAAAGCCTAGGTGGAAGTAGTTTCTTGCTGTGACTGACCTCCCCCATGTCAGATTTTAGGAATTGGGGTTGCCTGACTCAGGGAGGATTAGGGATAGTTTTTTAAGTTTTCTTTTAAATAATTGATACGTATGCAACCTAATCATTCATATGTCTTCTTATGAAGACTCGAAACATTACAGCTGAGGTGGAAGTCCCCTGCATCCCCTCCCCCCCCATCCTATCCCTTTCCTTACAGGGGACCCTAACCAGCCGTCCAGTCCTCGTCCCTGTCCTGGCAGGGACCCTAACAGCCGTTCAGGTTCCAGTGGGCTGCATCTCTTTCTCATCTGTTCTCTACACACCTGTTCTCGTCTGTGCCCTGGGTACAGTGGCTGTGGGGGTTCAGGGCTAGAACTCGGCCTTCCATGCAGGAGACCTGAGCTTGATTCCCACCTCCTGCACAGCCACCCCCCACCGGTCAATGGATGCTTGTGCATTGCTGTGAAGCTGAATAGGTTTTAGTGGAGCTTTCAGACTAAGATAGACCAGGAGGAAAGACCTGGTGATCGAGTTCTGAAGATCAGCCAATGAAAACGCTTAGATCTCAGTGGTCATCAGTAAACGATTATGAGGATGGCACAGGACCCAGCCGTGTTCCTGCCACAGTGAGCGAGCTTGCCGTGCGTCGGGGGCTGACTCGATGGCGGCTGATAACAAGTGGTACGGAGTACCCATAGTGCATGAGAACTGCTTAGCGGCCTGTGGATCTTTGTTGGTGCTTGTATACATGATGCCATGCCTATCTTCTGCAGGACCAACTTCCCCATGTGTCGGGCTCTTTCTCACTGTCTCTTTGTGAGCCATCATTTTGGCTGTGTTCAAGTTTCCAAACGCAGAATGATGTGGCAGTTAGAAGCAAGAACTCTGGAGCCTGGGTTCCTGGTCAAATACCTGCTTCTCACTTACTTCCTTAATGTGCCCGGCAAGGTGACTTAACCTCTCTGTGCTTTGGCTTCCCCGTCTGTAACATGGGATCTCAGTGATGACAGTGCATCTCATGCAGTAGTTGTGTGGATCAGGTGAGTTCACAGATGTCAAGGGTTCAGCAGTACTGGGCACGTGGTGAAGGAGCTGTGGTGGCACAGGGCCAAAGGCAGTTGACTGCTAACCAGGTTGATGGTTCAAACCTGCCAGCCTCTCCATGGAAGGAAGATGGGGCAGTCTGCTCCTATAAAGATTTACCACCTTGGAAACCCAAGGAGCAGCGCAGTGAGTCGGAATCGACTCACTGGCAGTGAGTTTGTTTTTTCGGTTTGGGGCAGGTGGTGAGTGGAGTGTGAATGGTAGCTAGCCCCATCAGCCACCCTCTCCCTTGTGAGAGCACAGTGTGGTTGCTTCTGTGGTTTTAGCTTTTACGACCACCACTCCTTTGTCAGTTTGTCCTACTGTGGTGGCTTGTGTGTTGCTGCGAGGCGGAAAGCTATTCCACTGGGATTAGCTCCCATGGTGGACAGGTTTCATTAGAGCTCCCAGACTAAGACAGACTGGGGAGAAGGAGCCTCCCACTTCTGAAAAAACTGGGCTCCTGAAAACCTTAGGAATAGCAGTGGAGCAGTGTCTGATAATGTTACTGGAAAACTTTATGAAGAGCCATGAAACATTCCCTGATATAATTCCAGAAGATGAGCTCCTCAGGTTGAAAGACCCTCAACATAGAACTGGGGAAGAGCTGCCTCCTCAAAGCAGAGTCGATCCTGATGACGTGGGTGGAGTAAAGCTTTCAGGACCTTCATTTATTGACGGAGCATGACTCAAGATGGGAAGCTGCAAAGATCCATTAATAATTGGAACATGGAATGCACGAATTATGAATCTAGGAGAATTGGAAGTTGTCAAAAATTATGTGGTCAGAAGGGACCGTTCCTGGAGAAGATACCACGCTTGTTAAAGTAGAGGGTCAGTAGATAAGGGGAAGACTTTCAATGAGATGGACCGACACAGTGGCTGGGTTCAGGCATAGCAAGGATTGTGAGGATGGGGCAGGACCAGGAGTGTTTTGTGCTGTTGTACGTGGGGTTACTGTGAGTCGGAGCACCTAACAACAACAGCTCTTACAAACCCTGTGGTGGTGAATATGGGTGTACTCATCTACGATGGCTTTTCTCTAGAACATGCATGTGCATACGAGCTTGCCAGGGTAGATTTGGACAAGGGGGCTGTCTAGGGTGTGTACCGTTTAAGTAATTAATATCATTGTGCCAGAAAACCAGTTGAGTCAGTTTGGATGCATGGCAACTCCATGTGTGTCAGAGTAGAACTGTGTTCCATAGGATTTTCAGCGGTGATTCTTCAGAAGTAGGTTACCAGACCTTTCTTCCAAGGTGCCCCTGGGTGGATTTGAACTGCTAGCCCTTTGGTTAGTAGCCGAGAGCTTAGCTGTTTGCGTTATCTGGGGACTTCATGTTATTGTAGAGAGATGTTGTTATTATGAATGCTGTAATTAATAGTGATATTGTTAGGGTAGGATATTACTACAAGGTGGCAGTGCACCTTTAGGTCCCCAGCACCCAGAGGTGTTGGTTGCTTGGTTCTAACAGGGCTCACCCCTCTTGCTTTTCTCCACAGGGCTTCGTGCTGGCTGTCACCATCATCCGGGAGGCAGTGGAGGAGATCCGATGCTACCTGAGAGACAAGGAAGTCAACTCCCAGGTCTACAGCCGACTCACAGCAAGAGGTCAGCTTCCTGGCAGGCCAGGGCCGCCTCCTGCCGCCGAGGGTGGGGCCACAGGGTTGCAGCTTAGGCCAGGCTGCTGATAGTCGGGGGAGCAGAGTTCCGGCCCCAACCAGCCCACAGGTGTGTGGGTGCTACGTGGTGGGACACTTGCTCATTGCCTGCTGCACCAGGAAGACCTCCCTTTGCCAGAGCCAGTGGACTCAGGCTATATCCTTGGGCCCCTGCCATCCCCTTGGAGTTGTCATGTCAGCTGGTTGCATGTCACGGGCCTGGTTTCAAATCTGGACATTTGGCCTCTGTTGTTGCTGTTGGTATGATTAGTCCAAGTCCCGTCTGTTTGGATTCCCACTTGCTAATTAATCCCTTTCCCTGCTGAGGTGGGCAGAC
>NW_006921636.1:4446958-4448368 GCF_000298275.1 Orycteropus afer afer
TGGAGGTGGGAGCCAGGGGTAATGGGAGCCCTGCAAAAAGCTGCCAAAGTCCTCCTGCCAGAGGACCTTCTCCCTGAGTCTTGCAGAATGGAAGAAGGTAGGACCACCTGTATAATTGGTGGGATCCAGGGCAAAATGAAAATGAGAGGCCCTTGTTTAAACTTCATTGAAGAATTCTAAGATGGTGACAGCAGAACATTAAACCAAGTGTGGGCTTATCTGAGCACAGGGCCCCCTGGGACTGTGTGGTTGCATGTCTGTGAAACCAGCCCTGGAGACGGGTTCTCAGGCGTGGGGTTGGGCTGCAAACACAGAGGGTTAGCTGGCAGCACAGGGTGCACACCACCTAGGTTGTGGCTCCTGCTTTCTCCCAGTGAGGCCGTGTCTCCAGAGCCAATCCCTGGTAGGAGAACAGGAGAAAAGGTACAGGGACAAGTGAGAAGCTGAGACTAGGAAGGTTGGTTTTGCCATTCAAGAATGTACGTACAGGGTATGCACAGGGAGATGGTAACACCGGAGCTGTTTAAAAACTGCTGTCCAAATCGGAAAGCAGGAGAAAAAAAGTTAAGGCTATTACTAATTTACTTAACACCTACCATAAGCCAGCCAGGTGCTAGATACGGCCTTGTCCGTAATGATTTAAACAGCCTGTGGAGCTAGCTTTTACCAAGTGGGTAAACTGAGGCTTGGAGAGGAGATGTCTATGAAGACGTTGCTAAAGGAGGATGAAGGGCATGTCGGGATAATGGTTCCAGAGGAGTAAGTATCCCTCTGCCTCCCAGCTTGAAATCCATGTTTGAACAACATTGGAGCTCTGGTGGCACAGTGGTTAAAGCATTTGGCTGCTGCTAACCAGAAGGTCTGCCATTCGAGCCCACTGGCTGCTTTGCCGTTGAAAGATGAAGTGGTCTGTGTCCGTAGATTGACAGCCTTGGAAACCCTGTGGTGCAGTTCTACTGCATCCTATAAGGTTGCTATGAGTCAGAATGAACTCGATGCCAGTGGGTTGGGACTTAAGACAGGTTCTTAGACCTTTATCAGTTTTCATGGTTTTAGTTACAGAGCAGTTTTCCCGAGTGAATAGCATTCAATGTCACTGAAGGTGCCAAAGCTAATAAGGAGGCCAGGAAGGAGCAGCAGACCCAGCAAAACTTAGTTTTGTTACTCAGAGGACTTGAGTTGAGGCAGGAAAGGATAGTGAATGAATCATTCCACTTGATGCTTCTCTTCCCCAAATGAAATGCTCAGTCCTGGAGGATCTGCCTTGATTATCTATCACAGGTGCTGAAAGAAGTTGGGTTGGCATTTTCACAAGGTGGATTCTGTGATCTTCATACCTAGAATGCTTTGGGTAAACTAACTTCTTTGGATCAAGGGCTACATGAAGCAAGCAGATAATTAGCCCTGAAA
>NW_006921636.1:4449293-4450306 GCF_000298275.1 Orycteropus afer afer
TCAGCTATGTGGGATCAGACACAGGGAATCGGGACACCCCAGCCTCCTGGAACCAGAGTCGACATTTTAACAAGATCCCCCGGTGATTCTTACTTAGTGTATCTGGGGTGGAAAGGCAAGTTCTCAGCAGAGGGTGGAGCTGCAATAAACTGGTCTGAAGCCCTGTTCAGCCTTTTTGAGTCTGATTTATTTTTTATTTAAAACTCATTGCGAGTCTTAAAACAGAGCTTGTCAAAACACTATCTCATATGTTCTCTGACAGGCACAAAATTGTTATTTCAGTCCACGAAGCTCATTTTTTTGGTTTAAAGTACTAAATTCACTTCATTGCAAATCATTTGTGAATTGATCTTTTGTTTAATTAAAAAGAAAAAAACCTGAAAAATCTCACATGCAGATTGCACCCTTATCTTTCCTAAGAGTTCTTCCCCTCTTCCTTGTGGGGGTGCAGGCTGTTTGATCATTGTCGGGCGCAAGGAACAGGGAAGACCGTTTATAAATTTGTTTTAAAAGCCTCTGTTGGATGTAAACATGCAACATTTACACTCCAACGGTCTGTTTTAAGCTCCCCCAGTTTAAACAAAAGCCCCTCAAAGTGGCAGCAGTATTTATAATAATCCTTCTCAGCCCTTTGCCCGTTTTCAAATAACAGGCTTTTCATAGGTTTTGGGGAATGCAGACAACTCTATTTGAATATGAAAATTTCAACTTTAAACCTCTGAACTCTGCTGGGTCCACAGAGGCATTTTAATGTCAACCGCAGGAAATGTACACATGCCACAGAATTTACCACTCATCACTGTGACAGGCAGATTAGAGAGTGAGTTAACGAGTGATACATTAACCAGGGTCAGCACAGGGAGACTGTCATAGAGATCTACAAAAGCCACCAGTGTGCTGCATGCACAATGAAATATAGAAGTGCAGGCAGAGGTGTTCAGGGTCAAAAAATAGGTCCACACATACTCGTGCCCCAGAATTTATTTAAAATTTTTTTTTTTTTTTTTACAGGC
>NW_006921636.1:4450711-4463948 GCF_000298275.1 Orycteropus afer afer
CAGGGCTTAGAGTTGGGAGAGCGGGTGTTTGGGAGCCAAATGAGAGGAGAGGCCTTGGGGACAAACTCCAGGCTACTGTTACTTCCATTCTTGGGGCAGGGCCAGATTTCCCCAAGCGCTTTATACAAGAGATGTTGCTGGAGGCTTTTGTGGCCATTCAGGACAGCTGTGTAGTTTGCTGGGACAAGTGCAAAATGAAATCGTGGGACCTCTAGTAAGAGTTTCAAGTGATGACAACAGAGCGTGAAACCAAGGCCTGTGTGATGACGCATAGATGGCTTGCCCATAAGCCGCCCTGACTTCCATCGTGAGGAGCCCAGGGGGCACGATGGTTGAACACTCAGCAGCTAAACAAAAAGCCGGTGGTTTGAACCCACCTCAGCTCCATGGGAGAAAGACCCAGCGATCTGTTCCCGAAAAGATTACAGTGTAAGAAACCCTATAGGACAGTTCTGCTGAGTCACATGGGGTCCCTGTAGCTTGGACTTGACAGCACCTGACAACAACACTCCATCTTCAGGATCTCAGGGGGAAGAGAGAAGAAATCAGAAGTGCTTGGGAAGCATGCCTGTCAGCTTGTCGGTGGAAGGAAGTGTTGTGAGTGTGTTTTCCGTCCCATCAGAGGGCCCACGGGGAGAGTCCCAGGTCTTGGAGACAGGTGATCATGGGAAAAGTGCTGGCTCTTCCTCCTGTTTGGCAAGAAGACTGGGACCTCAGCCAACACGCTTCTGTCACTTGCTCCTTGTTTTACAAGATTATTTGTAGAAGCTCCACAACAATGTTTAACGGGAGGTTAGAAAGTCGTGTGTTTTGAGCCCTTTCTACACTCTGCAGAGTCGTCTTCGTTCTGTGGTTGGCTCCCGCCGTTGCTGTTGGGTGCCATGGAGTCACTCTGACTCATCACAGCCCTGTGTGACAGAGTAGAACTGCCCCGTGGTGTTTCCTAGGTTGTCATCTTTATAGAACCAGATGGCTCGGACTTTTCTTTGCTTTTTTTTTTTTTTTGATTAAATTATGATTTGGGTGAAAGTTTACAGAGTAAATTCACTTTCCATACAGCAGCTCACATTTACTTTGTCTCATGACATTGACTGCAGTTTCCTGCAGTGCAACAGCTTTCTTCCCACTTCCTCCCCATAGTTACCTCTTCCCTGTGTCCTTCCCTCCATACACTCCTGCCCCTGCGCTGTCTCCCTGTGCATACACAGCCCTTCTGTTCTGCAATAATTGTTCTCTCCAAGGAGTGTATCTGCCTAATGTAAACATTCAGCTGCTATGCCATCTTGGGTTCCATCAGGCTCTATCAGACCAGCAAACCTGGTCCCCTTTTTTTTTTTTCAATACTGATTTTGAGTTTTGTTCCACATTGTTCTTCCACTTTATCCAGGATCTCCTACATAGATCCCTTTCTGAGTGGTTGACAGTAGAAGCCAGGCACCATCTAGTTCTTCTGGTCTCATAGTCATATAGGCTGAGGACTGCATGGTGTACCAGTCACTTGGACTAATTGTTTCCATGCATCTTTAGTTTTATTCATTCTTCTTTGCTCTGGACGAGGAGAGACCCATCATTGCATCTAGATGGGCGTTTGCAAGCTTTTAAGATCCCAGTCTCTACCCACCAAAGTAGGATGTGGAACAGTATTTTTGTGGAGTAAGTTATGCTGATTGGGCTTGATGTCCCCTGTGACTATCGTCCTGAGCTGCTAGGGCTTTTCTGATGAATTCAAACCACTCACCTTTTGGTTAGCAGTTGAGCACTAAACCATTGTGCCACCAGGGCTCTGGGAGCTGATTAACAGCTGTGTTTATCATTGCTGTCGATTCGGATCTAACTCATAGTGACCCCTCCTTGGGTTTCCAAGGCAGTATCACTATGGAAGTAGATTGGCCAACCTTCCTTCTGAGGAGTGGCTGGTGAGTTGAACCACCAGCCTTCTGGTTAGGAGTCGGATGCCTCAGGCACTATGCCACCAGAGCTCCGCCAGATATCTATAGGCAGTTATACAGCCAGATTGCTAGGGCATTGCCAGTAAATGCTGAACTAGGACTAGACCTTGGTTCCCTTCCCTTTTGCTCCTGCTGCTTTCTCACCTTTCAGTTCTTTGTCTTTTCTCTTCTTTCCTGGAACACACTCACACATTGTATACGTGTGTCCCGAATGCAGGACCAAACTGCATTACATTTTTTTTTCTTTCAATTATGGTAAATATATATGTAATTAATTGCCTTCTTAACACTCATCATGTGTGTAAATCATTGCTGTTAGTTGTGTTTATTATGGTCAACCATTATCACTATCTGCTTCCCAGTTTTCCTACCACCCTTAGCAGAAGCTCAGTGGCCCCTAAGCACTGAGTCCCCTTCCCCTCCCTCCCACCAGTCCCTGGTGACCACTAATGAGCTTTGGTCTCTGTGTGCTTGCCTGTCCTAGATATTTCATAGATGTGGGATCGTACAGTGTCTGATCTCCTGTGCCTGGCCTGTTCCACTCAGCATCTTGTTTTCAAGGCTCGTCATGTTAGCTTGTGTCAGAGCTCCATCTCTCTCTATGGCTGAGTATTCAGTTATTGGGTGTATGCCTCATATTTTGTTGATCCATGCATCTGTTGATGGGCATTTAGGTGCTTTCCACCTTACGGCGATTGTGACTGGTACCACAGTGAACATTGGTGTACAAGTATCTATTTCAGTTGTTTATTTTTGGTCACCTAAAAATGGCAACGTGGGACAAGGAGTCCAGATTTGTGGCTGACACGGTGCATTGTCGGTAGAGCCGGGGAGTCCAAATGTCTGTCTTTGTTGAAGTTGCAGAGCTGAGGCTCACTGTCTGCATAGTGATGAGTGAGCCATGGCTAGAATATAGGACACGTCAGACAGTGTTGCTAGCGGGGGGGATTGTGACAGTGTGGCTAGCGTGACCCTCCTTCTGAGATGGTACTGGTGACCAGTGGCTGATGGACAGTGAGGTACCACACAGGAGTGTTTGCAGGAAGGGTTGGCCTGCTGAGCTTACTGGGGAACTGCTCTCCAGACACAGAGGTTGAAAGGGGTTTTTGTTGAGGTAGAGCAGATGGACAGAGGGAGCCAGAGTTCAAGTTAACTGATAATAAATCAGGACTCGGTTGTGGAGGGCAAAAAGCTGGCCCTGGTCATTTAAATAATTGAACTGATTAAACTCGTTTAACTTACTTTCTTTTCTTACTAGACAAACACCTTATTCTTGTTAATTTAAAAAAAAAAAAATAGATAAATAACATGAAGTTAGAAAGTATATGTCAGAGAAAGGGACAGATCTGCCATCTCTCCAGAGAGAATCACTGTTAATCCTTTACTGTAATTCTCCTAACTTAATCCTAAGTCTCCTTAACATACGCACATTTACGGTTATTATTTAATAAGAATTCATACATAAGATATACTGTTCTTGGAGTTAAAGACGCTTGTAACTATGTCTTGAAAATCTGAACACAGTCATTGTAGCTTGGGTCAGGCCACCAGCATAAATTTTAGTAATAAAACCAAAGACAATGTGTAAATTTATGTTTGGGAAAGTTGGGGCAAGCTCAGGTGAAGGAAAAGTTCATTGGCACCAGGGGCCACGTTGAATTTACGATCTTCCCCTGAATAAACTCCCCAGAAGGAGCTGTGTCTGTGTGTGTTTTTTTCTGTTACCCCCTAGTGGGACAAGAATTGTTGTTCAGGCAGTAAAAGGGTTCTGAACATTATTAGTTAGACCCTCTTTACCCATTTCTAGAGCCCCTGGGTGGTACAAACGATTAACACACTCACCTGTGAACCAAAAGGTTGGAGGTTCAAATCCATCCAGGAGCACCTCAGAAAAAAAAAAAAACCTGATGAAAAACCAGAGTTGAAAACCCCATGCCATACAGACACACGGGGGTCGCTGTGGGTCAGAGTCGACTCGGTGGTAACTGGTCCTGGTAGTTGGGAAGCTGAGTGGAATCTCTTATGGCTTTGATTCAGAGAGCTTCCTAAAGCACCATTCAGGTGACCTCCTTGAGGCCAGACATCTGAGTGGCCTGAATTACTTTTGTGCCTTACAAGGGACGATCCCTAATTTACTTCCAGAGCAGTTTTGCAGCAGGTGCACTTTTTCTGAGGGGTAGGCGATGATGATGTCGGGGCGCACAGACTTCTGGGTATACTGTATTGACAGGAGAGTGAGTGGACACTCTATAACGTTACGCTGGATGGAACGGGATTAAAACACTCATGCGTCTGGGACCTGTTTCTTTACAGGAACAGTGAAGGTGAAGAGCTCCAGTATCCAAGTTGGAGACCTCATCATCGTTGAAAAGGTGAATAGAGTCTCGTGATGCGCTGTGACTCCTCACGGGTTTGCCCATCACAGTGTCTCTGCCATCGCTCCAGGGAGTCCTAACGTGCGGTTTGTATGTCTGGTGGACTAAGTGAATGATGTGCTCAGGAATTCTATCCATCAGCTTTGGGGAGAAAAATCTTACCTGTGAGACAAGCACAAATTTTGTTTCAAGCTTTATGTGTGTTGATTAGCCAGACATCCTACTTATAAACACAAGTTCACATTTTGATTTTCTCTTTGATGTGTTTATTGTGGTTTGGGGTCTGTTTTGTTGGGCTTGCCATAAAACGTTCCCTGAAAGTCTGCGAGCTACACATCCCCTGAAGAACCTTTATGTGATTTAGCTTTTGAGAAATTTTAGCTTGCGTTCATTGTCTTAAACATGGTGCTTTTCAACCATATTTTTTCCCCCAGAGCAGTTGGTAGGAGTAGCTGCACACCATCTAGTTGTGGTCTCAGGGTCGTGGACACTGGGGCTCATGTGGTCCCTTAGTCCCGGGGACTAATTGTTTCCTTGTGTCTTTGATTTTCTTTACTCTTCTCTGCTCTGGATGAGAAGAGACCAGTAGTTACACCTTAGGTGGCTGTTTGCAGGCTTTTAAGACCCTAGTCCTACTTACCAAAGTAGAATGAAGAACATTTTCTTTGAGGACGATGTTGGGCCAATTGACCTTGATGTCCCTGAGACCATGGTCCTGAGCCCCCAGACCTAGCGACTCATTTCTTCAAAGTGTTTGTTAGGGTTAGCAGGTTTTCATGGCTTTGCCCGTGTATGCACTGCTACAGTCATGGATATGTGTTTGTGGGTGTAGTCCCACTCACCTTCCCCACCTGTTCAGCTTGCGTGTCTGTCTGCGTGTCCACTCATATATCATGGTTGTGACCGTTATTGCAGGATTGGATATGTAATAGTATTTACCTCTGTTGCCTTTAACTTTGAAGAGTTAAAAGCTTTTCTATCATTTTATGGGGAGCAGGGGTTAAGAGTAATATGACAGCAGTTAAAAAAAAAGGCCACAAATGCATTTTTTCAAACAGCAGTGTTAATGCATTTGTTATTTGAACAAATGCTCATGTCTGTGTATTACGTGTGATCTTGGGAGGTAGTGGGTTTAGGAGGTGGCCCTGGAGAGCTTTGGGGTAATATTTGATTAGGAAAGGATTGTGTCCTGTTTCTGTAGGAAGTGAACTGTGCTCTTTTAAAAGGATTAAATCCCAGAATTCAAAGTCGATTTGAAGGAAAGTGAAACTATGTTGGGTGGCAGCTCAGAGGGGCCGCACAGCCCCCTTTATGTTACATGCTTTTCTGTTTGTAATTAAACGGGGCTGCTGTGGGTTTCCCTGTCTGTGTTTTTCCCCTCTGAGGATGGCTTTTGTTGCCTCTTAACTACATTACTTCCTTGTGAAAATCCCACTAGAAGCCAAAACATCAAGCAGGAAAATTGGTAGGAGCGGAGGGCGTGAACAGAGAGAGCGTGGGTGTCTTTCGTATCCGGAGACAAGCTGGAAACACGCCAACTCGGGGAGCAAAGCGGCTTTAAGACGGGGTGTCCTCTGGCTGGAGTTTTGGGAGGGAACGGTTGGGCTCTCAGAAAACTAGAAGCTCTCTTTCAGAGACGAGATTTCAAAAGGGATTAGTAAAATTACAGCAGCATTGCAGATTCAAACCAAAATCAATCCCCAAATGTGTCTCTGACAAAGGCAGATGCTTAAAAGACCTGTGAGGTTTGGTAGCTCCCCTCCCGTTGAGGGGGAGGTGGGGGCGGGTAGCCTCCCCCGTCTACAGACCCACACATGGGCCTTCCTAGTAACAGTCTTTCTTTTCATAACAGAACCAGCGGGTCCCTGCTGACATGGTCTTCCTGAGGACATCAGAAAAAAACGGTAAACATCTGGCATCAATTTTGAAAATACCCATTAACCTTTCAGTGGTAATTTGGCAAAATAATCATTTGAAAATGTAGATATAATTTTGAAGGAGATATAATTTTGGAGCCATGGAGGTGAATCAAAGACATCTTTTTTAATAGAGCCATCATTTAAAAAAGTGTTTCTGGTCCCTGCAGGTCAATAGATTTCGGTAATTAAAAAGGTGCCGTGGTCGCCGGCGCCCTGCTGAGTCACAGCTGGCGCAGTCACTCCCTGGAGTGTATTTTCACTCTGTGGGCTGCTTGGCTCCGCTTCAGGAGTTAGCGGGATGAGGAAGAGTGTCCTGCCAACAGAAATCCTCGTTCTTGTCGGGGAAGCACCCAGAGATGTGGTGTGAGAAGGTTGGGCAGGGGCAATGTAGCTTTTTCTGTCCTTAGCTTGTGAGGGGTTGGGTCATGCTAACCCATACCCATCAGTTCATTTATTGGTATAGCTCCCATTTGCTTGAGTGACCCTCTTGATCTCTCCACAGCCCTTCCTCCCTGTAGTACTTTCTGGCGTGGCTGACACACTTGCCTGCCCAGCCCGCTAAAAGCCAAAATCAGTGGCCATGGAGTTAACCCCAACTCCTGGTGCCACCGTGTGGGTCAGAACAGAACTGTGGTCCACGAGGGTTTCAGTGGCTGCTCTTTAGAAGTAGATAGCCAGCTCTTTCTTCTGAGGGACCTGTGAGTGGACTCGACTCGAGCTCTTCAGTTAGCAGCAGAGCACATGCACCGTGTGTGCACCATGCAGGGGCTTTGCCCACCCTACCAGGTGACTCAGAACCTCCTTTGTTTGTTACTTCACCTGCTCTGAGGAAACAAGGCCTTTCCCTCTTGCCTCTCAGGCACAAGCAGAGCTCTCCGATCCTCTGAGAAAATGCTCATTATGTTCCTTTGGGGTTGCTGCGGCCTGCTTTCTTATGAGTTGAATGAAAGTTCAAATGAAGTTTTCTACAAATGATGTGTTAAATAATCAGGAATGAGCTTGAAGGTACTAGATGAAAACAGACTTAAAAAACTTAAAGAAACAAAACGTAAAAAACTTAACAAAACAAAACTGCACCTTTGTCCTCACATTGGTTAAGTGAATAGGGAGCTGTATTGTAGACCCCTGAAATGTTCCTTCGTTGTTGAAAAAAATAAATAAAACCTGAAAAGTTTTCCTTGGAAGTTTTAACACCCCTCTGGAGAATTTAATGCACATTCTGTCTCATGAAATATGTGGCTGATTGAAGGCACGTGCCCTCATGACTCTCTGAAATGGACGTCTATGAAGGGTGCGAACCCGTCACTCGCCTGGGACCTTCTTTGAGTCAGAACTGCTCTGAGCAGTTTGCCTGGATCAACTCTTAGTGCTCACAGCAACCTGTGAGCTTGTGCTGCTCATGGCTCTGTTTTTGCCATTGAGGACTCTAAGGATCAGAGAGGATAAGGAACTACTATCTAAGGAGAAGGAGCGCTGGTAGCTTAGTGCCTAAGGCACTTGACTGCTAACCAGAAGGCTGGCGGTTCAAACCCAGCAGCCACTCCTCGGAAGGAAGATGGGGCAATCTACTTCCGTAGTGATACTGCCTCGAAAACCCAAGGAGGTGTTGCTGTGAGTCAGGTCTGACTCGATGGCACATAACAACAAGAGATCTAGGGAGACACAGCTAGTACGAGAGAAAGTCGGGACTTGGAGTGAAGTGTTGTGGTTCCTGAGAAGGTGCCCGAGAACGCTGCCCCGGGTGGCCTGCAATGGTGGTTACAGTGATGGCTTACGTTCCTGACCTCTTGTGCTGGGCCAGCCACCATGCAGGGTGTTTCCTGTCCTCCACCCCATCAAGTCCTTACAATGAGCGTGAGGTCTGCAATTCTCCCCATTCTTCAGATGGGGACACACTGAGGCTTAGAGAGTAGTACAGTGAGAATTCAAACCCAGGTCCTTCTGACCCCAAGACTTGTGAAGAAAGTGGGAGTCTGCTGTTTATTTGACCTTCTGACCATTGGGGGCTGACTGGCTGTTTTTACCAGAGGACCAGAGCAGGAGCTGTCAACAACACCTTTGTGACACAGGGCAGCTTCCTAAATTGCAGATGAGTGGACGGTGCCTTGCTTCCTTCCACAGGCTCTTGCTTCTTACGGACGGATCAGCTGGACGGGGAGACGGACTGGAAACTGCGGCTGCCTGTGGCCTGCACACAGAGGCTGCCCACTGCTGCGGTGAGTCACCTTCCCTGCAGAGGCTCTCAAACTCTGAGGTGGTGGGGGCCAGATGTCAAAGCGCAGCGGGGCCGGTGAGGTCGTGTGGGGTCCTGGAGAGCCTGGAGTGCTTGTTGGTTCCAGCTGATTGTGACCATGCCAGATGCAGGCCCTTCGTGCCAGGGGTCGAGCTTTTCTGAGGGCAGCTCTGAATCTTAACAGCGCTGCCAGGGGTACCCAGGAAAAATGGCAGGGTCGGCTGGAGTACGCCATCCCTCTGCTCAGAACCTCCAGAGCCTCCCCGTCCTGTTAGTTGATGAGTGTTGGCTCCGGCTCGTGGTGACCGGTCTGACAGAAGGGAAACGTTGCCTGGTTCTGTCCCACCTACGTGGTCATTGGTGTGTTTGAGTCCATTGTTGGGGGCGTTTGTGTAGCGCCTTCTAGCACTGTATCAGACAGTGTCCTGTCTTCCCATCTTGTTGGTTATTACCGGGCAGTGTGTCTTGGTTATCTATAAGTCAGTATCGATTCTAGGCAGTGGGTGGTTGGGTTTGGTCTTAGTTTTCTCGTGCTGCTATAACAGAAATGCCACAAGTAGGAAGATTAACAAACAGGAATTTATTTTCTCAGGGTTTAGGAGGCTGAGTGTCCAAATTAAGGGCGCCTGCCCCAGGGAAAGGGGTTCTCCCTGTGTCGGCCCTGGAGAAAGCTCCTTGTCTCTTTGAGCTTCTGCTCCTTTGCGGTCTTCACGTGCTTGGTGTCTCTCTTGCCTCATCTCTGCTTTTGCTAGCTTAACTTCAGTCTCTTTTAATCTCAAAAGAATGACTCAAAATATCCGCTATACTAATTTACTAATTCACCTCATTAACATAACAGAGGCAACCTGTTCCCACATGGGGTTATAACCACAGGCATGGAGGTTAGAATTCACAACACATTTTTAGGGGGCACGGGTTAATCCCTAACAAATAGATTCCAACTCACAGTGACCCCGTGTGTGCAGACTAGAACTGGGGCTTTCAGTGGCTGTGAGTTTTGGAAGTTTTGGTCTTTTTTCTGAAGATCCCTGGGGGGTTCAAACTGCCAACCTTTCAGTTAGTAGCTGAGAGCTTAACTGTTTGTGCTTATCATCTTCAAGCCCCTATCACCTGTCTCCCTGCTAGCTCTTAGACCCTAGCTTCTGTCCCTTTGCCTGCCCACTGGCTCCAGCCACACTGGCCTCCCAGCCAGGCACACTTCTGTCTCCACGTACTTGGCTCACCATTTCTCCACCTGGAATGGCCTGGATACTTCTGTCACTTGTTTAGGTGTACAAGTCCCCTTGTCTGAGGGCCGTCTTCTGACCACCCTCCTGCTGCACACCCACTCCACTGCTTCAAGGCCATGTCCTCAAGAGCGTGCTCTGCCTGTTTGGGTCACTGTGGTATTCCCAGTGTGCAGAACGGGCCACAGGCCCTGTCTAAGACGGAACCTACGAGTGCCCACAGCTCCCTGGGCCCCATACATTCCTGCCAGCCCCTCTTCATTCATGTCACTGTTTGTACAATAACGAGGAAGTGAGCCCGAGCATGTTTAAATACACGCCACATGTGCTGTCTGTGTGTTTGCAGTGCCTGGAGACTGGCCGCCCCGCTGGTGGTCAGGAAGGATTAGCTGGAGCACGTAAGGTTTTCCTGTGCTCTGCTCACATGGATTGCTGCTGCTTCTGACTGCTCCCTGGGGAAGGACTGGCCAGGTGAAAGTCCGTGTCTTGGTAGAGTTAACATCCTAATAAACATGGCCGCCATACTAATTATTTTTCACGGTCAATAAAAAGTAACATAGCACTGTGATGACTGTTAATTTTTAAACCAGGAATTCTAATCCAGTGAATTTCTCGCTGTGGTCCCAGAGCCCCTGGGGATTCTTAGAAGGTCCCACTGCGCCTGTCAGATGTCACAGATCTAATGACAGTGGTTCTGATTCTATCTGGGGAAGGTGGTTACTTCCTGGTGAGATTTCACCAAAGAAGGGATTCTGCGCCTTAAAGAGCCATGTTCTGGAAGCAGCCTCGAGCAACCTGGAGGAAGGTCCCTGTATACTCTGCAGTCCACCGGGGTTTCCTGGTCTTTTCTCTGGAACTGTTAGCGCAATCTCACACAAACTGGCTTTGGTCCTTGTCTGGCCCAGGCCGGGGCTGGGGTTGGAGAGAAATAAGACATGGCCATCTCTGTCATTAGGAAGCTCTTGGCCTTAGTGGGCCTAAGAGGTTCTCACTGGGGAACAGCATTTGAACACAGTTTTAGATTAGAAGAATTATATTAACAGTTACATACGCAAATATGTTCTTGTTTTTTAAAAAAAAAAGTGAAACCATACAGAAAGCTATAGAGGGAAAAGCCAGAAGTCTTGCTGTTCAGCCTTGGTCCCAAATCTTTTCTTCTTCCCAGAGCCAACTCCACTGCCATGGAGTCGATTCTGACTCACAGCGCCCTTGGCGAATGGAGAAGAACTACGCCATAGGGTTTCCAAGGCTGTCCTCTTTACGGAAGCAGACTGCCACATCTTTCTTCTGTGGCTGGGTGGTAGTTTGAACTACCATCTTTGGTTATCAGCCGAGTACTTTAATCATTCCTCCACCAAGGCTCCTTTCTTCCCAGAAAGGGCCATGTAACGTTTAGTACTGGTCTCTCCAGGGCTTTTCCAGTGCTGTTGTTTACAACTATTCAGATACACGTGTATTTGTTGGTTGCGGTTTTAGGTAAACGGGCTCACACTACACATACTGTCCTGCAGCTTCTCCTCCCCACCCCCTTCACATGGTGTGCCTCTGGGCTTGCTTCTTGCTGGCACATGGAGGCCACGGTGTAAGCACGGTGCATCCAGGGGTGTGTAGGGCATGTTACCATAGAGAACAAGCCTTGCCTAAGAGGATGGCCAGGGCCTCTACTCAATGCCAGACCATTGTGGCCAAGTGGCATTGTTGGCCTGAGCTCACCTGGCCACCTGATTGTTTTGGAAAAAGAACCCCGGAATCCAGCTTTTTATGTGAAGTCTCTCACATTTTAATTATGGGCAGTTAATTAAAAATTTAAAGCACACCCCACTCTTTTTTTGTGGCTGCATAATATTCTAAGTCATGTGAGTATCATAAGGTATCCATTCTCTGTCCTGTAGTATTTCTGGGCAGGGTTATGCTTCTCTAGTATTTTATAACCAGTAATTGATTGTTATTGTTGTTGTTGTTATTTGCCATCGAGTCGGCCCCGACTCATAGCGACCCCTCCTTGGGTTTCCGAGGCAGTATCACTACGGAAGTAGGATTGCCCAACCGTCCTTCCGAGGAGTGGCTGGTGGGTTTGAACCGCCAGCCTTCTGGTTAGCAGTCAACTGCCTTAGGCACTATGCTACCAGAGCTCCTATTGATTAGAGGGTAAGATTTTTCTAGTAAAAGAATCCTTTCTTCCCTCTTCCTGTAAATGACCCCTGCTTCCCTTTAAAAGGAATTGCACAACTTCTTAACAGTAGGGCTGGAGACACCCTAACAGGCTGCTGGCTGAAGCTGTGGTTTTTAATGGGAAACTGCCTGTAGCACACAGGGCTTTCCTTCAGGTCTGGAGCTCTCTGGCTGCGGGGGACATGGACACACCTGTCAGGATTAGCAGTGCTGGTTTTGAAGGACTGTTGTTAAAATAAGGAACTCTGGTGGTGTAGTGATGAAGGGATTTGGCTGATAACCCAAGAGATTGTCATTTCAAATCTACCAGCTGCTCTGCTGAAGAAAGATGAGGCAGGCTGCTTCTGTAAAGACTTACTTACAGCCTTGGAAACCTGGTGGGCATCGCTGTGAGTTGGAATTGACTCGATGGCAGTGAGTTTGGTTTTTGGTTTATTAAAATGAGAAGGAGAAGGAAGAATTAGGAAGGAGGAAAGAAGAAACAGAAAACATAACTAAGCAGAGTTCTAGAGTAGAGGGTCAGTGAAATGAGGGAGACCCTCAGTGAGATGGGTAGACCTGTAATGAACTCAGACACGCCAGTGACCATGAACACGGTGCTGGACTGGGCAGCGTTTCTGGTACATGGGAGGTCACTGTGCCTCGGAGCTGACCGGACGGCACTAAGGAAAACAGGGCAGAGGGGGGAGCAGTGGTTCCCCAATTAATGAAGCATGTGTCCTGCTGTGGATGTTGGTGGTGGTAACACTTGGCAGCTGCCTCCTCCTACGTGGCAGGCGTGGAGTCCGGCCACTGCAGGGTCTCGCTTAGTCTGTGCTATTCCCCTCCAGTGTAGGCGTTCTTGGTGGCCATTTCACAGGTCAGGAGGCTGAGGCTAGAGGGACTGAGTAATCCCTGTAGACTTACAGGGCTGGTGTGTGGGCTTGCACTGGGCTGCGTTTGTACAAAGCCTCATCCTTTGTACAAACGTTTGTTCTCCAAGGATCTGTACTCATAACAGGAAGCCACCAAGCTCTCACAGCTGACCACCTTCCTGTGAGGCAACAAAGCCAGAAAGACATAGCAGCTTAAGATCAATTCCTTATCATCATGCCGTATTGTGTGTTTGTTTATAAGACGTAGCAATATTTTTAGCCTGCCTTTTAACCTGCTGTGTGACCTGGCCCCACCTGCTGTCCCCGTGCCCCTGGACCTGTGGTTTTCTGGTCTGGACGTTGCATATGCATTTGGCCTGGCACACTCTTCCTCCTCCTGGCCTTGTTCCTCTCTCTTCCCCTGCACGTCCTGTCCCCCAGCTCCCCTTCTCGTTCTTTTCTCTTTGTTCTGGAAGTGACCACTTCTTCTTCTCACTATACCTGTCTTA
>NW_006921636.1:4464478-4465390 GCF_000298275.1 Orycteropus afer afer
GCCTGCTGAGCTTATTCCTGGGCAAATGCTGCCCCTTGATCTCGCGTGCTTGCTTGTCCTAAGGACGTATTCCTTCGTGGTCTTATAGGCCTGAAAGTTGAGCCAGGGGAGTGAGTTCAGTTCCAGGCTTGGTGGCCTGTACATAGACTCAGGGGTTCCACCAGTCTCTATCAGACCAATAAGCCTGGTCGTCTTTATGATTTTGAATTTGGTTCCACAGTTTTCTCCCGTTCTATCCAGGACCTCCTATTGTGATCCCTTTCAGAGTGATCAGCTATGGTAGCTGGGCACCATCTAGTTCTTCTGGTCTTAGGGTTGTGGAAACCAGGATTCATTGGTCCATTGGTCATTTGGACTAATTGTTTCCTTGCGTCTTTGATTTTCTTTACTCACAAGCTTTTCAGACCCCAGTCACTACTCACCAAAGTAGGATGTAGAATACTGTCTTTGTGGACTATGTTATGCCACGTGACCTTAGTGTCCCCTGAGACTGTGGTCCTGAGTCCCCGGGCCTAGAGACTGATTACCATAATCTGCTTTGAAATATGCTTTTGCTGAGATGTGCCTTGTGTCTTCACTGTTTTACCACCCGTCTGAGTGTGGCTTCTTGTTTGTTTTTTCATCTCTCTGCTTTGCACAGAGCACGTACTCCCTATCCAGTTGTTGAAGGAATTTTTCCATTGGCACTGACAAGTCTTGTAAACCAGTCTCGCAGAGGGGGATCTGCCCTTTCCAGGGGGTATTACTGGGTGGATGGTGTCCTCTGCCCCATTGGCAAGCTTGGAAGATGCTGTGTGAACGCAGTCACACAGGTGTCTTTCTTGCAGAGCTGCTTATCTCATCAGGGTGCTGTGTGTTGGGACTCCTGGGCATAGGTAATGAAGGACTCTCCTCTTTCCACCAGCCCCAGAA
>NW_006921636.1:4467005-4468031 GCF_000298275.1 Orycteropus afer afer
ACATGTTTAATCATAAACTGGCTCTGTTTTAACTCCAAAATATTAATTCTGTTGGACAGGATCTGCTTCCAATTCGATCGTATGTGTACGCGGAGGAGCCAAATATCGACATTCACAACTTTGTGGGAACTTTTACCAGGGTGAGTACACGTGTCTGAATGTAGAGTCCTGCCTTAATGTAGGATGCATGTCTCTGGTCGAGGCCTGTGGGGAAGTGTGGGTAGTTCTTTGTGAGGACACAACTGTGTGCCATGCCAGGTAGGAGTCGGGCTCCCTCGTGAAGGCCCTGCCTTGAAGGCTGGTCTGTTGTTTCTCAGTGAGGCTGACACAGTGGGGTTTCTTCCAGCCTCAGAGCAGCTGTAATTACCTGCAACCCAGAGCCAAGTGTCGTTATAATCTGCGTTAACGCTGATGTCTGAAAGCACCTGCTCTCTCTCTCCTTCGAGTAGGTCCTTATCCTCTCTCTCCACAACTCCTAGTGCTGTTGTAATGTCCATTTATGGTATTGTGAATATGTATGTATCATAACACATTTGCCAGTTCAGCAGTTTTCACGCGTACAGTGACATTGACGACGTTCATTGTGTAGTACGGCCATCACCACTTTCCTTTTCCGGATTCTTCCACCACCCTTAGCAGAAGCTCAGTGCCCCTGGAGCAGTAACTCTCTTTTTCCCCCGTCCCTCCCACCCCTGATAACCACCAATGACCTTTGTTCTCTTTATATTTGCTTATTTTGTGTAAGTGTGATCGTTCAATATTTGTCCTTTAGTGACTGATGTATTTCACTCAGCCTCATGTTTTCAAGGTTGATCTGTGTTGTAGCCTGTATCACCACTGCTAGAAATATTAAGCCCCCTCTGGCTTTTCAGAAAGGAAGTTAAAATTGAATTCAGATCACTTTAGGAATATGAGACAGTTACTTTGTAGGACCCCAATGAAATTGTTGATTTTTCTTTTTCTAAAATAATACTTTATTGTGCTTTTGGTGAAAGTTGACATAGTAAGTTAGGTCCCTGTTTAACA
>NW_006921636.1:4470056-4471061 GCF_000298275.1 Orycteropus afer afer
AAAAAAATGAAATGGAACACGTAAAGGTCACTGTCCTAGCCTCTAATGAACTGAAATGGACTGGTGGTATTGGCCATTTTGATTCAGATAATCATATGGTCTACTATATTGGGAATGGCAAATTGAAGAGGAATCATGTTGAAATCATCATCAAAAACAACATCTCAAGATTCATCCTGAAGTACAGTGCTGTCAATGATAGGATAATATCCATACATGGGTTTGAACCATCAGCCTTCAGGTTAGCAGTCAAATGCCTTAGGTACTACACCACCAGAGCTTCCAACCTTGAATGTGGCCCACCTGAATTTAGAGGCCATTTGAAGAATAGATTTGATGCATTGAACACCAGTAACTGAAGACCAGAAGAGTTGTAGGAGGACATCATGCCTGACGGTTAGCGGCCAGATGCCTTACCCACTGTGCTACCAGAACTTCTTACGAGGCCGAAGGGTATAGACTTTGTACGTTTTGATTCATGTAGCCAAGTGCTGTCTTCTAATTCACACTTCTGATGATGTCCTGTGTGAGGCCCCAGCACCCTTGCCAGTATATGACTCCTAAGTGTAATGATTGTTGGGTGATCAATGGGTGATGTCTGACTTAAAATTTTGCCTGTCTGATAGGCATAAATACATGTTGCCTTGATTTGCCTTTTAAAACATCATTCGTGAAGTTGAGCACCTCTCTACATGTTTTGAGTCATTTGTGTTCTTCTAATGTGTGTGAATGTCCATGTTAAGTCCTGTGCCTGCTTTTCCTGTTGATGTTTTCACATGTAAAAAGTGATTTCTAAGAATTCTTTCCATCCTAAGAATGTCAGCCTGACTGCAATTATTGTTTCTCAGTTGACCTGATTTGGGGTATATTTTGGTGCAGAAGTTTAAAGTTGTTATATATTAAGACCTATTGATCTTTTGTTTGTTTCTTCATGGCTTCTGGCTTTTGTGACATGCTTAGAAAACTCTTCCATGTCCTAAAATTATAAAAATACACACCAACTTT
>NW_006921636.1:4472041-4473787 GCF_000298275.1 Orycteropus afer afer
ATGGATTTTTCCCTCCCTATTTTTTTTTAACATGGGACTCTGGTGGCGTAGTGCCTAAGGCATTTGACTGCTAACCAGAAGGCTGGCAGTCCAAACCCACCAGTCACTCCTGGGAAGGAAGATTGGGCAGTCTACTTCTGTAGAGGTACCACCTTGGAAGCCCAAGAAGGGGTTGCTATGAGTCGGAAACGACTCAATGGCGGTGAGTTTGTCCCCCCCCCATGTTTTAACATAGCGATGACCCAAGTGATCAACACCTAGCTCAGGAAACAGGATGTCCTGTCCCCCAGAAGCTTCCCTCAGCACCCCTCCTTACCCAAGGGTAAACTCTGCCTTGACTTCCAATAGCCTGGACTATTGGCTCCGGTACTTGTTGTGACTTTAGCATTTCAGTGATGAATGAATCCTCATGTGTCTTCTGGTTTGTACTGTTGTGCTTTTCCTCTTCCTTTGTGCAGTGAGTCTTTATTGAACACCGCTTACAGGCCAGGGAGTCTCAGGGTGGAGCAGACAGATAAGGTGCTTGGCTATTAACTGAAAGGTCGCCAGTTCAAGTCCGTGCAGACCTGCCTCAGAAGAAGGGCGTGGTGACCTCTTTCTGAAAAATCTAGTCCTTGGAAACCATGTGGAGTGCAGAGACAGTCCTGCTCTGACACATGTGGTGTCGCCACGAGTCAGAATCAACTCAACGGCACCTGGTTTGGTTTTTGATACCATCTGCCGTGCTGTGTTCGAGGCCCTCATGCTACCAGAAAAACCGCCTCCTTTTTGTTCTCAAGCACTTCATAGTTTGATACAAGTTTAATGTGGCTTCTGAATGAGATTGGAAGAAGCAGTGGACAGTTACTTGTGTTTCCCCTGAGACCAGAAAAGGCAGTTTAGGGGAACAGGCACAGAATTCGGGCGGCGGGGGAAGGGATGTTGAAAGGGCTCGTCAGCCTCAGTCTCAGAGATTTGCAGCAGTAAGAAGCCTTTCATTTCTCAGGCTTTTTTTTTTTTTTTTTTTAATGAAGTATTTTTGTGGTCCTTCTCCTTTTGTTCTCACAACATTGAAGGAGGACACTGAATGGAGTTGAGTCTCAGGTGAACGTCTTGCCGGAGGTCATACACCCTTGGGGAGATCCTCTCATGGGAGGTAGAGAGGGGATGGCAAATTGGGATCTTGAAGATGCAGGTGAAGGATTCAAACCTTTCGTGGGAAATGCACTGTGGAGTTGAATAAACACGTCTTCACTTTGTCTGAATGCATCTCTGCGTGGTGGTGTGGGAGGAGTGGCCCCATGCCGCTGGCTGGCATGCCCTTCGGCGGGTTTGTTTCACAGTGAGTATGAGGGCGGTGCATCAACCGTTTCCTTAGTTGGTCTCAGGTCCCCACCCCCCTGCTTCTTACCGAGTGGACATCTCAACACACTGACGAAATGCAAGCTATTTCCTTCTGATGTCCAACTAAAGAAACAGCCCTCGAAAGTAACCTTCATTACTTTAGATTTCTCCTCTGTGTTGCCGTTGGAGTCTCACTGCTGCCTCGGGGTTATCCCATTGTTGTAAGAACTCAGTTGGAACTCAGAAAAATGAAAAAGCTTGCCAAGCATTGCTGAAGGTCCAGCTGAGTTGGCTGGCGTCAGTTTGTAGAGGATGCAGTTGCCTTGGTAACATAGTGCTCTGTGAGGCTGAGGAATCACTGGAGTGATGATGGATGGCCCATGGAAAGGGACGGGGAGGACTGGGGTCTTGGCGTAGCTGGTG
>NW_006921636.1:4474192-4486119 GCF_000298275.1 Orycteropus afer afer
CTCTGGAGCAGCAAAAGAAACCAGCAGGGGCTGCCTGGAGAGCCGAGAGGATTCTGTGGTCAGCAGACTGCAGGGATGAGAGTAGAGAGAGGGTTGAGAGCAAGAAGGGGCCAAAGCTCTGGCAGATAGGAAGTGGGAGTCAAGGTCGTGGAGTGTCCTGTGGAGTCAGGAGTTGCAAATGGGGCTGAGGCTCGAAGGAGCAGGTTGGGCTGCAGCTGGGTGGGGGCTGAGCCCCAGTTCATGAGCCCAGGGACAGGGCTGGCTGTCGCTCAGTAATGACTGATTATACTGTGAGGGGATGCAGGCCCAGTGCCAGCAGGTCTGCCAATTTTCCAGGAGAAGCTAGACATGTCAGTGTCATACATGACACTCCTGAATTTACGAGTTGGCAATTCAGTGCCTTTTAGACACAGGGCACACCAAACCAGTGCACATCTGTGGGTGGCCAGTGGGGCTCTCTCTTTGGGTGGTCTTGACATTTAGGGTGAGGCTGCCATGGGGATGTCGGGCGTCTTGCTGAGACGGTTTTGGTCTTGAGGATGGGTATTGAGTGGAAAGGCTGTTCTCTGCAGTGTTGCAAGCATCCAGGTTTGCTGGGCCTCTGGGGAACACTCCACTTCAGGATGCCCCAGTTATTAGGAATCTCCCGAGACATTGGGTCTGAGACTAAGCTGTGCTGGGGCAGGCATGAGCGGGTGGCAGCCCTGGGCCCAGCCCAGGCTCTGGCTCCACTGTCCAGCCATCTGCTGTGATGATGGGGGCCTGGAGGGATCAGTGCCTGCATTCACAGGAGCTTGCCATCTGCCGAGAGGCGGGCAAGGCTCCCCGGCCTGCCATCTGCCGAGAGCCTCCCCCAAAGGAACCACGTTGTACAGAGAGTCCTGTTTGCCTGGCCGAGTGCAGTAAACCTGGGAGACTCCAGTGCCCACTGCAAAGCTCTTGGTGCCCACATGGTCCCAGTGCTTTGGTGGGGGTTGGGCTCTTTCACAGCAAATGTATTGTAACCTCTGGATTCTCAGCAGTTTTTGAGTGGCTGTGGATCCCGCTGACAGTGGACTCTTGAGACTGAGGGGGACGGAGAGGAGAGAAGGGTAATGTGTTCTTCCAGCAGAGACAAGACTGTATTCTGGGATCTTCCCTGAGAGCTTGGCAGCGCTGGCCCCTTCTCGTGTTTCAGGTTCCAGCTTAAACGTCATCATCTCAGAGATGGCATCTCTGACCACCCAGTGCAAACTGGGCCCTCCCTCCAGCCTCCCTCGCTCCTGTCTGTCACTGTGCTTTCCACTGTCCTTGACACCCACTTTTCCTGGTTTCTTACTTCGTCAGTGTTCCCCACTGTGCTATGACTGTTGGCGTGGCACACACCGGAAAGGGGACACGTCAGTAGACTTTTGATAGATTTGCCAGCTTTCCTACCACACGAGATTGTGCTGATGTATATGGGGCCAGCAGTGTTCATGACAAGATCCGTTTTCCCAGCTCTCAGCCAACATTGGGTCTCATCAATCTTGAATTTATACCAATCCGTTGTTGTCAGGTGCCATCAAGCTGGTTCCAACTCATAGCAACCCCATGTACAGCAGAACGAAATGCTGCCCGATCCTACACCTCCAAAGTCATAGGCTGTGATGTGTGAGCCCACTGTCCACTGTGTCAATCCATCCCAATCTGACAGGAACAAAAATGGATTAATTTACGTTTCTTTGATTATTTGCTGAGTTGAACATCTTTCCTAATGTTAACTGGCTATCTGTATTTCTTTATTTTTTAAAATTTATTTTTGGTAAATGTACACAGCAAAACCCGCTCCTGTTGCACAGTTCCCCTGACCTCATCAGTGATGGTGCTGCTTTCTTGACATTCTGTCAACATTCATATGATTTCTGTTCAAGTGGTTCCACTTCATTTACCTAATCTCCCTGTCCTCTGCCTTCTCATTTATGCTTTAAAATAGCAATTGACCTTTGGTCTTATACAGATACAGATACACACATACACACACACACACTTTTTTTTTTAAAAAAAGAGACAGCATACTCAAGGGTTACAATCTCTACTCTCTGGGTCAAACTGTTACAGGCAGACCTCAAATTATTGCAGGTTCAGTTCCAGACCACTGCAGTAAAGTGAATATTGCAATGAAGTGAGTCACTCGAATTTTTGGGTCTCCTAGTTGTGGTAGCTCTGGTGGCATAGTGCCTAAGGCATTTGACTGCTAACCAGAAGGCTGGCAGTTCAAACCCACCAGATACTTCTTGGAAGGAAGGTTGTGATACTTCCCTTAGTGATACTGCCTTGGACACCCAAGGAGGGGTCTCTATGAGTCAGGTCCGACTCGACGGTGCGCAACAAAAACAACAACAGTTGTGGTAGTCAAGTATGTGTGTCAACTTGGCTAGGCCTGGTTGAATGGCTGGGCAGCTGGACCTAGTTACTCCCCACTGTGAGATTGGTAATTAATTCCATGGTAGAATCTATTGGAGCAGCTGAGTGGTTGCTTTAGGGATGTGGTCTGCTTTCCGTATACAAGTAACTTTGAGGAAGATCGCCAGCTTATGGCATGCTTGAACTTTGCATTTAGTCAAGTCATTGTTGAACAGCCTGCCATGCCCTTCTGATCTTCGGATTTCTTCTGGACTTGAATTAGTGGCCTGCCATATTATTTGGTAATGTTGGGACTGAGCCTTTTACTTGTCAACCTTGGGCTTGTCAGCCTCAGCAGGCAGCAGCTATCTGAGTGAAGAGAAGCCTCCAGCTTCAGTGGGCTGGGAGCAGGAGGTGGAGCTGAAGCTCAAGGTTGAGGAGCTTTCACCCAGCCCCTAGAGGCTGGCACTTTGAATTTGGACTTAAAGCCTCCAAAATTGTAAGAGAATAAACTCCTGTTTATTCAAGCCATCCCATTTGTGGTGTATTCCTCTCAGAGTACCACTAGGCAACCAAAAACCAGTGCATATAAAAATTATGTTTGTACTATATTGTAGTCTATTATATGTTCAACAGTTTGGTGAAAAAGTTTGAGATATGGTGAGAATGACCAAAATGTGACACAGAGGCATGAAATGACCACATGCTATTGGAAAAATGGCAACAATGGACTTGCTCAATGCAGGGATGCCACAAACCTTCAATTCATAAAAAATGCAGTATCTGTGAAGGGCAATAAAGTGAAATGTAATAAAACGTGCTGTGCCTGTACTTGGTTTAAAGGGGGCTTCAGGGGACAGTTTCAGTTCAGAGTTTGAGGAGCACAGTTTCAGGAGCAACTCAGCTGTAGTCCCTGAGTTCGGTTTCACGTTTTTCTTCCTTTTATCAGGATTTGTCAGTTGTGTTCCTGATCACAGTAGTCAGTAGTAGTAGCGGGTGCCATCTAGTTCCTCTAGTCTCCATGTAGAAGAGGCAGTGGTTCGCTAGGCAGTTGTGTAGTCCAGTTCCTTCTCTGCTTTTTGGATTTCCTCATTCTCTTTTGTTCCAGATGAATACAGAACAGTAGTTGTATGTTATCATGTGTATTTCTTCTATAAATGATTTGTTTTCAGAGAAATTGATGTCTTTCAATATTGTGTCCTGGGTGGGTCGAGGGAAGTTCTTAGGAAAGGCGACTTGTTAACCAGACAGACATCCCCTGAAGGGGTAGACACAGAGTTGGAAAGGAGTTAGACTCGACAGGAAGAATATACTCTCAAAACAAGGGTGTTTGCCTAAGTTTCCATCATGGTTTATGGGTACAGGAACGTTTTCAGGACCTCTGGAAGTCTCTAAGGCCAGTGCCATGGAAGACTGAAGACCCCTACGCCAATTTTTCTGCTTTTAGAGGGTGCTGACCCTGTAGAGGAATACCTCGATGATGCCAAATTAAGTGCTTGACTACTAACAAGAAGGTTGGCGGTTTGAATGCACCCAGAGGTGCCTCAAAAGAAAAGCCTGGTAATTAGCCTCTGAAAGAGCACGGCCACTGGAAACCCCATGGGACTGGGGAAACCCAAGCTCCTGGCTTGAGCTCCATGGATGAATGCCATCCCTATAGCTGTTTGTAATGAAGGACGTGTCCTGAGCATTCTTCCCCCATGTGACAGCCAGTAGCCCCACGTGGCTGCTGAACACATGAAATGCAGCCAGTGAGAATGAAGAATGGTGTTTTATTTCCTTTTAATTGAATTTAAATAGACACACGTGGCTAGGAAAAAAAAAAAAACAAAAAAACTGAACTCACTGCCGTTGAGTTGGACCCAACTCATAGCAACCCCTCATTTCCGAGGCAGTATCACTATGGAAGTAGATCACCCATCTTCTTTCCGAGGAGCAACTGGTGGGTTTGAACTGCCAGCCTTCTGGTTAGCAGTCAGATGCCTTAGGCATTAGGTTACCAGAGGTCCTGGCGGCTACCATGTTGGTCAGCTAGCCATAGACATAGTCTCTTCACAGGTGAGACTATTCTGTTACTAAGACCATACTATCTGTATTCATGTTTCTCTGGGTTTTGTTTCTCTCACTTTAGGTACCGTTGTGGGTGTCGTTCTTTATACTGGCAGAGAACTCCGGAGCGTCATGAACACCTCAAATCCCCGAAGTAAGGTAGGTTAGAGGTCAACAGGATACATTTTCTTGTCAGAACCGTCTCACCAGCTGAACTTAAATTAAGACTGGTGTTGGTGAGCTGAGGAACAAGATTTAAAACAGTCACACCTTGCAGTGTTATTTCATCTGTACAGATATCTTTTCCTACATATGTATTTTTTCATAAATATATGATGCATACATGAATACATAAAATGTTCAAAGCTTTTAAGAAGCCCTCCTGAGCTGTCCCCGTGGGCCAGGTGTCGTACTGCACCTTTTACCTGCATCTCATTTAATCCTCAGGAGGGGCCTGTGAGCAAAGGTGCTTCTGTAGTCCTCCTTTTCTAGACAAGAAAGTATCTTGAGAACCTGCTGCTCCACCCAGGCTACAGGGCAAGGAGGGGCCAGACCTGGGATCCACACCCAAGCTAAGGGACAGGCTGACATCATAGGATGTCGGACCTGCAGTCTGCCCAGTGACCCTCCCTCCCAGGTCCACCCCTCCTCCAGTAGTGGGGATCTGTCTCCCCTGAGGTTGAAGGATTCATGAGTAAAGGTCCAGTTCTCCAAATGGGCTGTGGCTTGTACCAAATATACCTGAGCTCTTTGTGCATGGCCCCCCACAGATTGGCCTGTTTGACCTGGAGGTGAATTGCCTCACCAAGATCCTCTTCGGTGCGTTGGTGGTGGTCTCTCTGGTCATGGTTGCCCTGCAGCACTTTGCTGGTCGTTGGTACCTACAGATCATCCGGTTCCTCCTGTTGTTTTCCAACATCATTCCCATCAGGTAAGCAGGCATGTGCTTGTGTTTGGGGGCTGTGACTTTTCAGGGGTATTGGGTCTCTTGAGTGTTTTCTTTTCTTTTCCCGTTCAAACATGGTAGTTTCATGGCTGTTGGAAGGAGCTTGGTTGGCATCTTTGTAGAGTGGCAAATGATGATTAGGGTCAAGCGCGTGCACCATGCTCTGTGGTAGTAGAATTGGAAGGACACATTGTGTCATGACCCATCCTTTGTTGACTAACTCTCTGCCTGGTAGGTATTTCCTTGCCTGGTTCAGTCTGTGCTAGGAATGCCCTGTAGAGTTCATCTCATGTGCTAGCTCTAATTGGTTGGTAGCAACTCTTGGGAATACTGTGTTGGGATGGATTCTGAGTCTGAGTTTGGACTCAGTGGGAAATAGTATTATGACTGATTAGTCAAGTCTTATGTAGGTACTGAGTGGAAGAATGGTGGCACATGGTAATGGGTTTTCCTCTGTGATTGGAATTTATTTTTTAAAATTATACAGTAATTGTTGTTGTTGTTATGTGCCTTCGAGTCGAACCTGACTCATAGTGACCCCTGCTTGGGTTTCTGAGGCAGTATCACTATGGAAGTAGATTGCCCCATCTTCCTTCCGAGGAGTGGCTAGTGGGTTTGAACCGCCAGCCTTCTGGTTAGCATTCAAGTGCCTTAGGCTCTGTGCTACCAGAGCTCCTATATAGTAATAGTCATAGGAAAAAAGAAAAGATCCACATTAGGAAAAGAAGAAACTAAAATCCCCTCTAATCTCACTATCAAGTGATAATCCTTGTTAATAGTTTGAGATACATTTCTCTAGATGGCTTTCTCTTGTAGAACAAGGGGATTTTGCTCTACATAAATTTATTTATTTATTTTTTTAGCATAGCCATGTGAATAACTTTTCATGTCAAATATATTTGTGCCCCATCATTTTTAAGAACTTCTCTCATAGATATTCAGGGTTCCACAACTTATTGAGTGCCATGTGGGTGGATACTTGTTCCTAATATTTCCCCAGCATAAAGGATCAGTACTTACTTACTTAAATGAGCCCTAATTGTATTTCCTGCCACCATTGGTCCTTCTCACTTCTGACCCAAGTGCTAGATTCTCTCAAGTTTTGCTGTGTTCTCTTGAGCATTTCTGTGTTCCCAACTAGAGTTTCTCATTCTCTGAGGACATAGATGACGGCTTTTTGTGTAACAGTGTGACTAGCACAGAAAGCTTGTATGCTGGAGATGTTGCCTTCAAAGAATAAGCAAGTCTACTGTATTGCTAGGAAAAACAAGTGTGGTGTAAGTTTAAGTGAAAATGAAGATCATAGAATTCTACTATGATATTACTACAAATTCATGAATTGAATATTCATAGGGCCCAGGGCCAGGCAGTGAACTGACAAGCAGTTGTTCAGTTTAGAGGATTATGGATGATTTTGGAGATCTGCAATTTTTGCAGTAAAGTTATATTTCCAAGTTACTATATTGTTTATTGTCAATTTTTTGGCTTAGGGGACCAGTAATTTAGAAAAAGAAAAATACAAAGCAAAATTAAGATTAGAGTACCTCCCTGTTTGGTCTCTTTAGTGACTTTGGTCTGTAACTGGGTAGCTCTGTGACAACAGTTTGGTGTTAACTCTTGCTGAGCCTATGGATTTGTGCCTGCAGTGTGCTTCTACAGACCGAGATTCCAGGTTTTAGGGCACACGTGACATTTACCTAGCATCCCTGCAGTTTACAAAAAGAGCCGTTGGGAGCCTTACTTATACCCTGTAACCTGTTTGCTCTGGATTTCTCATTAGTTTGCGTGTGAACCTGGATATGGGCAAGATCGTGTACAGCTGGGTAATTCGAAGGGATTCCAAAATACCCGGGACCGTGGTTCGTTCCAGCACGATTCCTGAGCAGCTGGGGCGGATATCTTACCTACTCACAGACAAGACAGGTGAGCCACGTCCTGGGGCTTAGACAGGTTCAAGGCTGTTCTGGGGTAGCTCCAATTGTTGAGTGCTCAACTACTGGCCAGAAGGTTGGTGACTGGAACCCACACAGGCCTGGTGATCTGCTTCCAAAAGGCAGTCTGTCTCCAGAGGGGAGCCTTGAAAAAACTGTGGAGCATGGTTTTGCTCTGGATACCTGGGGTCACCATGAGTGGGAATCCACTTGACAGCAGCCAATGTCAACAGCAGACGGGGCTCAGAGGTAAGAGAAGGTGCACACGTTGCTTCCACCTAAACTCTTGGTTTCTCTTTCCAGTGATAGAGATAGATGCTGCTGCTATTTTATTTTCTTCACCATTTGAGGTGGGAGGGAGCGGGTTGAGTATTTGATGATGGTGATGATGAGGATGATAGCAGCAAACCCATATAGTACTAGTTATGTGCAGAGCACTGTTCTTAGGTTTTCATATATATATGTACTCACTTTCCATCCTAACCTCACAAGTTAAGAGGTGTGGTTGTCCTATTTGCAGATGAGGAATTGAGGCACAGAGAAGGTAAGTGACTTGTCACAGTCACACAGTAGCAGAACCTAGCTTTGAACCCAAGCAGTCTGGCCTCAAGTCCCAATCTCATAAGCACACCTTATGATGTTGTTCCACAATTTAATGTCTGCCAGGTTAGGAAGTTATCAGAGTTACTAAGAGGAAGGATTGAGAAGTGGAGTGATCTAGACTTAAGCTTCATTGCTACTGTCTAGGGGCTATGGGTAGAAGAATATCTATTCTGTAGATCCTGGGTGGCTCTCAGAATCAGAGAAAATCTGGGTGTCAGGAAGGAGAAGAACTGGGACATTCCTTGAATATGTCAGCACCAGGACTCCTAGGATGGTCTTTGTAGCACACGGTTATTGGAACATTCCATCTTTGGAATAAGTTGACTCTAATCATCTTCTGTCCATCCATTTTTCTGCTTAAGATTCAGATTCCTGTAAGGTAGATCTGATTGGTCTAGTGTATGTCAGTGCCTGTGTCTTGGCCAATAGAATGACTCAGGTAACCTGACAGACATTCCTTCTAGACCACCCTAGGGACGGCGGTGGTCATTTACCCATGGAAATTTAGGGTGCCATTTTCAAAGAAGGAGAATGGGATTCTGGAAGACAAGTGACTGCAGATGTCTTCCCCATCAGGGGCAGCAGTTCCTAAACCAGTGTGTGCTACATGTGATGCCTCAGAAAATAACAGCTGTCACTATCATTGAGACTAATGAAAGCTCCCGGGATGTAGGCACAGCTACTCATTTGTCTTCTGTTTCAGGAACTCTTACCCAGAATGAGATGGTTTTCAAGCGGCTCCATCTGGGGACGGTGGCCTATGGACTCGACTCAATGGATGAAGTTCAGAGCCACATATTTAGCATCTACACCCAGGTAAGGCCTCATCAAGTTTAAAGCCCCAAGCAAGTCCTTTACATTTTGTTTAGAACTTTATTAAGAGACAATTGACATATCACACAATTCACCCTCATAAAGTGTATAATTTGATGATTTTCAGTAATTACAGACTTGTGCAACTATGACTACAGTCAGTTTTAGAACATTTTTATCACCCCACAAAGAAGCCCTGTACCCATCAGCAGTTACTCCCCATTTCTTCCCACCCCACCAGCTTTAGCAACATTATTCCTAGACATTTTGGAAAAAAAAAATTGAAGTTGAGGGTTTTTCCATCTTCCTTGTTCCCAGGGTTGATCAACTCTAAGGAAGTACTAGTGGATATTGGGGAAAACCTAAGAAGAGAAAATGATTTGCCCAGTAACTGGTGTTAGAAGAGTTTTTAAAACCTACTGGGGATTTATATTGTAGGTTTATGAATATGCTTATTTATTTACTTAGGACATGCACCATTCATCACTTTCTGCATGTATATCTTCCTAACATTGTTTATGTTGCAGTTGCTTCAGAGGTCCCTGGGGGTGGTGGTGCACATGGTTAACAGTGGTTATACTCTTGGCTGCTCACCAGTAAATTGGCTGTTCGAACCCACCAGCCACTCCCTGAAAGAAAGATGTGGCAGTCTGGTCTGCTTCCTTAAAGATTATAGCCTTGGAAACCCAATGAGACAGCTCCACTCTGTCCTACAGGGTCTCTGTGAGTGGGAATCGACTCAGTAACAGGCTACTAACTGAAAGATGGGAGCTCTGGTAGCATAGTGGCTAAGGCACTTGACTGCTAACCAGAAGGCTGGCGGTTCAAACCCACCAGCCACTCCTCGGAAGGAAGGTTGGGCAATCCTACTTCCGTAGTGATACTGCCTCGGAAACCCAAGGAGGGGTCGCTATGAGTCGGGGCCGACTCGACGGCATATAACAACAACAACAACTGAAAGATGGGCAATTTGAACCCACCCAGCAGAGCTGTGGAAGAAAGACCTAGCAATCTGTTTTCATCAAGATTACAGCCAAGAAAACCCCATGGGATAGTTCTAACCTGTAATACAGGGAGTTGCCTTGAGTCGGAATTGACTCAATAGACCAGTGTTTTTTTTTTTTTTTCCCATTATCTTGTTAAACTAGATAATGATTCTGTAGTCGGAAGGCCAGTTGAAAACATGAGGGGAATATCACTGTTTAAGGGTTAAAGGCAGAATGTCTGAATACTTTGTGATACAGTCTAGTTGACATTTGTATTTCTGAAATGTTCTCTAGCAGGCACACCTACATTTCCAGGCTGTCTCACGACAGTATCAGAACAGGGGATGGAGTGTGGAAGTGAGGTTGGTTAAAAATGGAGGGTAGTTAGATACATCTAATGCCGTCATCTGCACCCACCAGTGAAGCATGTGCTTGACCTCTTCGAGGCACCATACATATGTAGCCGTTGTGGCCTGTCTCCAAATGAGTCCGTGAGCCTTTACCAAAGATGTACTTTAGGGCTATTAAAAATGTCAGGAGGACATCATTGGACAGGGAGGCGAAGCCACACAGCCCCCACTTCCCTCTCTCCCACCCTCTCCTCTGTGTGGTGGTCTGGGCTTGGTGTTCCCAGGCTCTGTGCTGTGCCATTTTCACCTGTGTGGTCACTCTGTAGTGGTCCCCTCCTTCGCCTTGCTCACTTTGCCCTCTGGATGCCAGTGATGCCCTTGTCTGCTCTGGAGCTTCAGACTGCAACACACCTGCTCAGTAACACACCTTTCTCCTGCTAACACACCTGTCCACCTGAATCACTGCAGGTGAATGCTAAAGACACTGCACTCACAGGCAGGAAGTGGGAGGAGTGCTGTCACATTGTGGGGATTGTAGTCAGTTTCACAAATCAAAATGTGTATGAATTGTTGAAGGAAGAACCAATTTGCTTTGTAAACTTTCACCCGGATCACAATAAAATGTTAAAAAAAAAACTGCACCCAGCATCACGATACTCTCCCCTCATCCCCCAAACCCACTTGTCTTCCAGAGGTTCTTGTCTTAGAAAATGCCGGTCCCGCCCACCCATTGCTCTGTTCAGGGATTTAGAAACCCTCCCTCATTTCTTGCCCTTGCACATTCCACGGTGACGGTCATGACCATGGAGCGGCCCCCACCTCTGCGGGATCCCCCGTGGCCCTTTGTCCTCACCCCTTCCTGCTCCCCTGGCAGCAGCTGCACTCTTCTTCGCCTGCCTGTCCACTGTAACCTCCTGCAAGGCCCCTGCTGCTCGTCTCGTTCTCCTCCCATCTGTTCTTCACACAAGAGCACAGGATATCCATGGACTGCCCGTTTCCGCCTGGGGTCTGAGTGTGGTCTCACCACGGCCTACATCCCCACCCCTCACGGGTCACATTCTGCTGGCACTGGCTTTCAGGGCGGGGTGAGTGGCCTCATTTCTACCTCTTGGGGTGAGCTCTTCCTTCCGGACCATCAATTCCAAATGTGCTCCAGGGCCCTTTGGAGGGGCTCCTTGTTTGCATTGTTATGCCTTTCAGCACCTGGCTGTCCTGTGTCACTCACAGACCTTTAGCCAGGGGCTGACATGGTTCCACAGGATGCTTCCTAGATAGGGTGTGTACTCTAGCAGGAGCCCTCCCTTGCCCATCTTGGTGGTACTTTTAAGAGCTTGTGGTGTTGACAGAAGCCACCCCTTCTCAGGATGTATTTCAGTCTTTCTGGTGTGTTATAGGTTTAGCACAGATAACACTCTCTATAAGAAAGTGTTAAACCTTGGAAAACTGAATGGAGCAACCAGAACAGAATATGGGGACGGTTCCTGTGTGAAGGATGTAACCAGTGTCACTGAGCAGTTTATGTAGAACTGGGTGAATGGGAGTCTAAACTGTGGAAACCTTCACTGGAAACACAATTGAGATAATTTTTTTTTTAAGTTAGAAAATTGCTTTTTTTTTAAATTTTTTTAATCATGAACTTGACTTGATAACTCTCCTTTAGTGAAAGCTCATAAATTGATTTGCCCATTCTGGTGTTGCATCTAAAATAAAATAGCTAAGTGTTATTGAGTTAGGTTGTAGCAAGGCAGGGGGTGAGCTTAGAATTATAGCAGAACCTACCCCAGTGATGTTGTGTGTCTCCTCTCCTCATGATATCTAAGAATCCTTATAGTAGATGTAGGAATGCTTCTGTGATGAGACACGTGAAGGCATTCCAGTGGGTGTT
>NW_006921636.1:4487494-4493791 GCF_000298275.1 Orycteropus afer afer
GTATAGTCCAGATTCTCAGATTATTTGCTCAACATATAGATTGAATAAGTATGGTGAAAGGATACAACCCTGATGCACTCCCTTCTTGATTTTAAACCATGCAGTATCCCCTTGTTCTGTTCGAATGACAGCCTTCTGGTCTATGTACAGGTTCCTCATTGGAACTTACATATGTATGACTCCAGTTGGTCTTATATTCCATAAAATTCATCCATTTGAAGTGTACAATTTAATAATTTTTAGTGAATTTACAGAGTTGTGCACCTGCCAACCAAGAAACCCAAACCCACTGCTATTGAATAGATTCCAACTCTTAGTGACACTATAAGACAGTAAAACAACCTCATAGGGTTTCCAAGGCTGTAAACTTTATGCAAGCAGATTGCCTCATCTTTTTCCCTTGAAGTGGCTGGTGGGTTCCAACCACTGACCTTTCAGTTAGCAGCTGAGCACTTAACCATTGTGCCACCAGGGCTGTTTTGTGCACCTGTCAACACAAGCGATTTTTGGAATATGTCCACCACCTCACACATAGGATTTCAATAACAGTGTTTCTTAAATAACAGTCCTTGTAACCCCTGGGCAGATCACTTGGGGCAATTTGCCCAGACCTTCCGTTTTCTTATTTTGAATATTGTGTTTTTGGTGAAGGCTTACACAGCAGTTGAGGTTCCCAGTCAACAATTTCTACACAGTTTGCTCAGTGGCATTGGTTCTGTTCTTCACAACTTGTGGACACTCACTTCATTTCTGTTCCGGTTCTTCCATTTCCCTTATTCTAGTTTCCCTGCCTCCTTACAGTCTCATCTTTGTTTTGAAGGGATTGTTGACCATTTGGTCTCCTATAGATAATTGTTTAAAGAAGCACAGTGCTTACTGTGATACTCATTATTTTGTGTCAGTCTATTATTTAGCTACGAGGTGACACCAAGGGTTGGTTTCAGTTCAGGGTTTAAAGAGTATCTCAGAGCAGTAGTCTCAGGGAGGCCTCCAGTCTCAACCAGTCCAATAGGTCTGGTTTTTCTTTGTTAGGAATATGAGGTTCTGTGTACATTTTCTCCCATCCCATCAGGGTCTAGACCTTCAATTTTATTGAGTGAACCAAGTGATTCCAGAGCACAGCAGAGTTAGAGAACAGCTGCTGTGTGTATGATGCTCCATTTTTCTTCACAGCAGCACAGTGAGGTCTTTGGACTCCAGAGCAGTGTTGGGAGGTTGATCTGTGGGAGCGCAGGAAGAGATTACACCTGCTGTTTATTTGCATTTCATTTTCATCTCCAAAATGAAAGCTACATTTAAATCTCACCAATAATTAATGTTGCGGTTGACCTGGGATGCTCACTTAAAAGATCAAATGAATAGTTGATTGATATGGTCCTGGAGATGTCCTCGGGAGTCTACGATGGCTTACTTTCAGAGTATTAAAATGTATAGTGCAGTTTATGAATGTCTAGGTGACTGGTAAGCACTTATTGATGAAGGTCAAAGACTGCAACCTTCAGTATGGATTATACCTCAACATCAAGAAAACAAAAATCCTCACAACTGGGCTGGTAAGCAACATCATGATAAATGGAGAAAAGATTGAAGTCATCAAAGATTTCATTTTACTTGGATCCACAATCAATGCACAAGGAAATAGCAGCGAAGAAATCACATGATGTATTGCATTGGGCACATCTACTGCAAAAGCTCTCTTAAAGTGTTAGAAAGTGAAGATGTGACTGTGAGGACTAAGGTGTGCCTGACCCAAGCCATGGTATTTTCAATCACCTCAGGTACACGTGAGAGCTGGACAGTGAATAAGGAAGGCTGTAGAAGGATTGATGCCTTTGAATTATGCTGTTGGTGAAGAGTGCTGAGTATGCCACAGACTGCCAGAAGAAAGGACGATTCTGTCTTGGAAGAAGTACAGCCAGAATACTCATTAGAAGCGAGAATGGTCAGACTTTGTTTCACGTACATAGGACATGTTATTAGGGGCCAGTCCCTGGAGAAGGAAGAACATCATGCTTGGTAAAGTAGTGTGTCAGCAAAAAAGAAGACCCTTAATGAAATGGATTGACACAGTGACTACAGCACTGGGCTGAAACTTAGCAGCGATTGTAAGGATGGTGCAAGACCGGGCAGTATTTTGTTCTGTTGTACACTGGGTTGCTGTCTCGTTGGAATTGACTCGTTGCCACCTAACACAACAGCAGGCCTCATAAAGAGGACAGACAGCTTTAAAAAGGTTCTTGCGGGTCGTGAAGAGAAGCCCAAGTAAACAACAAGAAAATGGCGATAACAGCATTATGAGAGCGAACCAGCATGGCCTAAGTTCATGTGATCTTCCCCCCCAGCTTGTTTTATTATTAATTTATTTGCCTTCTCCTGAGTACTTTTTAAAAAATTGAAACTTAATTCTCACACCATAAAATGCACCCTTTAAAAGCATACAGTTAAGTGGTTTTTTGTGTATTCACAAAGTTGTACAGTCACCACCACAAGCTGATTTCAGGACATTTTCATCACCTCAGAAAGAAACCCTGTGCCCCTCAGCACTGCAAACCCTTGCCTCCCTTCGGCCCTTCGCCGCTTGCCGTCGAGTCAGTTCCGACTCCTGGCGGTCCCATGTGTGTCAGAGCAGAGCTGAGTGCCGTGGGGTTTCCAGTGGCTGATGTTTGTAATGATCTTGCCTGTAACACAGCGTGGAGTCATTGTTGGCAAATGTCTGAGCCATGGATCATTCGTGGGCCGTGGAGGCCTGGCTCTCTCTGAGCCTCACCTTCACATTTCTCGGCTGCGGTGCTGCTGGGTGACTGCAGTATCTCACAGGGCACGGGATCTGGGGGCCTTCGTGTGTGGAGATCTTCGTTCGTCCCCCACTCTGACTTGCGTTTGGTTAGGAAATCTCTCCTGACCTTGTGAGGAGCTATTTTGTTTTCCCTCTATAAGAGAAGCAGTGGTTTTGTCCCTCGGGCAAAAGGCTTGCAACCAGCTTCTGTGGATACCACATCTGTTTTTGTTTTCCCCCTGGTATTTTTTAAGTAAGAAGAAATGTGTGTAGGTTAAAGGGCCTATGGGAGGAGGCCAGAGATAAACACTGTATAATGTGAAACTCTTCCGTATGGGGAATGTGAGGATGTTTGAAGAGGGGGACTGACGCTGGGCACCGCCCGATTCTGGGCCCCATAATTATCTGCCTTGTTGGTATCCGCAGATCAGAATTTGGCTCATGGAGGGCTCCTTCATTGGAAAATTAAAAGGGAGAGTTTCAGCACCAGTGGTTATGATTCTCCTCCCAAAGCATCTCAGTAGAAAAGTGGACCAAATATTAATTTAAGAGCAAAGTAATTGAATGCAGAGACATCAAAGCAGTCGTCTGTGACGTTGGCTGGGCTCTCCCCAACATCTTCGGATTCCTTACCCGATGGTCTTTGTGAAAATCTGCCTCTCTGGCTTTCTCTGTTGTTGTTAGTTGCCATTATGTCATCTCTGACTCACGGTGATCCCACGCACAACATTGTCCGGTCTTGTGTCACTGTTATGATTCTTGGCCCATTTGAGTCCATTGTCCCAGCCACGTGTGTTTTGAGTGCTTTTCAACCTGGTTAGCTCATCTTCTGGCACTGTACGGACAGTATTCTGTCGTGATCCTCAGAGTTTTCAATGACGAATTTCTGGAAGGCGATAGCCAGACCTTTCTTCCTAGTCTGTCTTAGTCTGGAAACTGCTGAAACCTGGCCACCCATGAATGGCTCTGTTGGTATTTGAAATCCTGGTGATACAGCTTCCAGCATCATAGTAGCATGCAAGCCATCACATGATGTAGGTAGCCTGACAGATGAGTGGTGGGTATTTCTTTAGTGTTGCCTTTTTGCCTTGCTCAAAAGTTGTTTCACCTGGAACACAAAACCAGAAGCTGTGGGTTGTCCTGCACTTGAAATATTAGTGGAAGTCTTCGACTTTTGTCGACATGAAATTAGATGGCTTACAATGTGTACAGGTTTGTCGAGGATGCCCTAAATTCAGCCTATGGCATTTTATTCTAACCCAGCATTAACTAAAGCTTACCAGCCAAAGCAATTACTTTGTCAGGGGTCTTGTTATTGGCTCTAATGTTAAGTAATAATTTGGTCCAGGTGCTGAGGTATGGGGCTTAAAAACAAAGACACACATCCTTAGCTCAAACATAAATCACAGAGTTCAACAACAACAACAAAAATTTGTCTTGATTTGGACTACCTGGTAGAGAGAGCCTTTCTGTAAACCTCTAGTCCCCTTCATAATTTTAGAGTTAAATTCTTTGTAATTAAAAGCACTTGGCACATAATGATTCATTGAAACTGTAGTTCTGATTCATTACTCTAATTATTGTTACCATGCAGTGCCCTTTGACCTGGAAGTGAAACTCACGTCCTCTTGACACCAAAGGTTAGCAGAGCAGGAAGTCAGAGCACTGTGTGTCCCCACAGTGACCAGTGTAATTTAGTAATTGTCCAACTACCTGAGGCGTCTATGCTACTACTAAAAATAGTATTAAAAAATTAAATGGAAGTCATTTTCTTGTTTCTTGTAACTCATCTGGTCTCTATTTTGGGCAACCAAGTGTTCATGGGTATAAAACACAATTCATTCTCAAAGATCTGATAGCTTCTCTTCTGCTGGATAGAATATATTTTTAATGGAACATAGAATCTAATAACTCTGTAAACATTTCTAGCTTCCAGGATGCAGTTAGCAATAGAGGCAGGGAGACTATATTGCAGGCAACCCATTGATCAAAATGGTGCTTTAAAATCTAGAACTGACACTGGGGTGATTTGGTATCAGTTTCTTCTTGGAAATGGGGATCATGTCAGGTGAGGATTTCCCACTACCAACCTAAAGAATGTTAAGTTTATTAATTTGTTAGTTGATTTTGCAAATATCTATTATGTGTCAGGCACTGTCCTGGGAACTAGGAATGCAACAATGAATAGGCAGCTCTCTGCTCTCAGAGGAGAGCGAATTGTCTGGCGAGCAAGCCAGAGTTAGTCGGTGATGACCGTGGCACACAGGATTTGAGTAGGAGGGGAAGTAGGGATCACCTGAATTGGGGGCCTTTTGAGGAGGTAACATTTAAATTGAGACTGAATGAGAAGAAGGGGAGAGTCAGCCCTCCTGGGATCTGGGGCTGGGGCTGTAGCCAAAGGAAACAGCAAGTGCAAAGACCCTGAGGCAGGAAGGAGATGGCCACCTTCCAAGGACAGAAGGGCGGCCAGTGTGGTAGAGCAGAGTGAATGAGGCTGTGGAGGTGGGAGGGCTGACCAGGTGGGCATCTGGATGTAACCTAACACTGAGCCATAGGCTAATACCAGGTAGGCTTTTCCAGTAGTCTTAAATGGTACTATTTGCTGGCATCTCCCAGCAAACACACTTGTTGGCACTGAGTGGGTCTCTGGGGACTCCTGGAACTTCGTATGGAGGACAGGTTGGAAGCCACTCCTTAGCCCACTCCACATTTATAGCTGAGTACACTGAGGCCCAGAGAGCAGATGTGATTTGCTCGATGTCACATAGCTGTTCAGCAACCCATCTAAGACGAAAGCTCAGTCTTCTACAGATAGGTGCCTGGGAGGTACAGAAAACAAAGGTGAACCCTTTTGCATGTACAGTACTGCATTGTCAGTGAAGACAAACATTGATCTGTGGGTGGCTAGATGGGTGGACAGGTTGAATGATCAGGTATGTCTGTGCAGGGGGGGAATGTGCCTATGACCATGTATAGGGTTGGCAGACAGTGTTTCTACAAGGGTATTTGTATGTTCTGTAAGAATTCCCAGGTATATAGCAGAGCTGACAAGGGACAAGGTTGTAGTCACTATTTGGCCATAGCCAAGTACCCAAAGGGAGCAAGTAGTTGGACCTGTGGGCTTGGGACCATGGTTGTGGGGGACATCAAGCTCCATTGGCATAACATACTACACAAAAACATTGTTCCAAATCCTACTTGGTGAGTAGCGACTGAGATCTTAGAAGCTTGCAAGCAGTCATTTGGATGCAACAATGAGTCTCTCCTTGTCCAGAGCAAAGAAGAATGAAGAAAACCAAAGGCACATGGAAACAATTAGTCCAAGGGACTGGTACACCATGAGAGCCTCAGCCTATATGACTATGAGACCACAACTAGATGGTACCTGGCTACCACTGTCAATCAGTCAGAGGGGGCTCTATGTAGGAGATCCTGAATAGAGTGGGAGAACACTGTGGAACAAAACTCAAAATCATTTAAAAAAAAAAAAGGGACCAGGTTTACTGGTCTGACAGAGCCTG
>NW_006921636.1:4494036-4496461 GCF_000298275.1 Orycteropus afer afer
TCAATTTCATGAGACAAAGTATATGTGAGCTGCTGTATGGAAAATAAATTTGTTCTGTAACCTTTCACCCAAATCACAATAAAAGGTTTAAAAAAAAAAAAAAAAAAAGAAGACTACAGCTCAGTCTTCCTAACCTTCAGCACTCTTCTTACCATGTAGCTTGAACATGTTTTCTATGACTTAATCCATAGAAGGCACTTAGCCATGTGTCGACAGGTATGAATGGATGGGTGGATGGAGGCTTCGTAACCAGAGCGGTTGCTTTTTAGGCAAATGTTAACATCTGAAGCTGGTGTGGAAGCCAAACGTTGGGCCCAGTTTACACTGTTGAATGTTCTTTATATCTGCGTTAAGCAGAGTTCTCGGTACCACTTTGCAGGAAGTTCTACCAGATGGGCTTTTCTTCCAGTGTTGACTGATGGTTGTAACAGGCGTAGCATACCAGGTGAAGTTGTCTTTGATTTAACCAGTTTTCGTGGAGTCGATTGAAACTCATGGCAACCCCGTGTGTGTCACAATAAAACCGTGTTCCACGGAGTTCTCACTACCTGGTTTTTCAGAAGTGATTGCTAGGCTTTTCTTCCAAAGCACCTCTAGGTGGGACTCAAACCTCCAGCCTTTTGGTTGGCAGCCAAGTGTGTCACCACTCAGGTACTGCCGGGTCAGTGTTTCAAACCAAGAAGAACGTATGTCTGAAACAGTGGTTTTCATCCAGGGGCGATGTTGTTTCCCAGAGACGTTAGGCTTTCTGTGTGTCTCATTAGGCAGGAGGCATACTTGGTTGTCATAATGGGGGCTGTACTACTGGCATCTGGTGGGCAGAGGTCAGGGATGCTGCTGCACAAGCATGCTGTAATGTCCAGGATGCCCCCCACTGAATATTGGCTCAAATGGTACTGAGAGCCCCGCTTCAAATACCAGGTTCACTTTCAGGGCAGTGGGGCCCTCATTCGGCTGGGGGTCCCTGGAGCCACAGACATAGTCACCCACACTCTCTAATCTGTCATTTTCATCTCTTTGAGTTTTTGGAGACCAAGCATCAATGATTGAAACTCTGAAAATTTAATGTCATCTATTGTAACCCTACTGTAGGTACGCCTTGTAAGAGTTACGCTTGTGAGAATGATAAGAAGCAAAGTATTGCCTGCAGGTGGCTGTTCTCCCTCATGGTCCTGACCTTCTCCTATCTCCTTCCTTGTTCATTGCTTCTTCTTCCAGCCGTCCCAGGACCCCCCTGCTCAGAAGGGCCCCACGCTTACCACCAAAGTTCGACGCACCATGAGCAGCCGAGCACATGAGGCCGTGAAGGCCATTGCGCTTTGCCATAATGTGACCCCCGTGTACGAGTCCAACGGCGTGACTGACCAGGCCGAGGCTGAGAAGCAGTACGAAGATTCCTGCCGGGTGTACCAGGCTTCCAGCCCAGACGAGGTAAGCTCCCAGCGCTGGGTGTGTGAGGCCCGCAGAGACCCCCTGCCCTTTTCCACATGTTTCCATGGAGTTTGCCAAGGAAGTGACATGCCAGGGCAGATGGTGACTAACTGGGGATGCCAGGATGAAGCAGCATCGTTAGGGAAACAGGTCCTCAAACACACAAGGAAATGAATCTTCCTCTAGGGGAAACAGTGGTGGACTTGGGATGTGGCCTGAGTCAGGAGGACTGAGAGATCTTGTTTTGTAACTGAGATGGCCAGCACTTCGAGATCACAGACCTTGTTAAGTCACATACTTTTTTGTAAACACAGCTTCATCATGATATAATTTACATACCATACAATTCACCCATTTAACAAAGTGTACAATTCAGTGGTTTTTGGTGTATTGATAGATTTGTGCAACCATGACCACAGTCAGTTGTAGAACATTTTCATCACCAAAAGAACACACTCATTTCTTCCACAAACTCCCCACCCATTGGCAACCACACATCTACTTTCTGTCTCTTTCATTTTGCCTGTTGTGGACACTTCGTTTGAACAGGATCATGTTAACACGTGACTGGTTTCCTTCCCTTTCACGATACTGTTTTCCAGGCTCATCTAGGTTGCAACATGTGTCAGTATTTTATCCATTTTATGGCCAAATACCATCCCATTTGTGGTAGGGGTTTACCACATTTTGTTTAACCATTCGTCAGCTGATGGACATTTGAGTTGTCTCTATTTTGTTGGCTGTTCTGAAGAATGTGACTGAACCTTTTTTTTTTCTTTTTCTTTTCCTTTATTTATTTATTTTATTGTGATTTGGGTGAAGGTTTACAGAGCAAATTCACTTTCCATACAGCAGTTCACATATACTTTGCCTTGTGACATTGACCACAGTTCACCACAATGCAACAGCTCCCCTCCCACTTCCTCCCCATAGTTACCTCTTCCCTGTGTCCATCCCTCCATACACTCCTGCCCCCTGAGCTGTCTCCCTGTGC
>NW_006921636.1:4496705-4498480 GCF_000298275.1 Orycteropus afer afer
GTGTGGACTTAAGTTTTTATTTCTCTTCAGTGTATATCCAGGAAGGCCATTGTTGGGTTATATGAAAGCTGTTGTGGCCAGACTGCTTTTCCAAAGCAGCTGTACCATTTCATGTTCCTACCAGCAGTGCATGGGGGTTTGAATTTCTCCACATCTTCCCCAACATTTGCTGTTATCTGTCTTTGATTAAAGATACTCTGGTGGCCTAGTGCCTAAGGTATTTGACTGCTAACCAGAAGGCTGGCAGTTCAAAGCCACTCCTCAGAAGGAAGATTGGGCAGTCTACTTCGGTAGAGATACTGCCTTGGTAACTCAAGGAGAGGTTGCCGAGAATCCATTCGACTCGATGGCAGTGAGTTTGTTGTTTGTTTTGTTTGTCTGTCTTTGATTAAAGCTTCCATGGAGGGATGAAGTAGTACTCATTGTGGTTTTGACTTGTGATGTTGAGCATCTTTCCTTGTGCTAATTGGCTGCTTAGATTCGTTTGTCTGAATAGAGAAATGTCTATTCAGATTGTTTGCCCATTTTTAATCGGGTTGTCTTTTTATTATTAAGTTGTCAGAGTTCTTTATGTATTGTAGATATAAGTCCCTTATCAGATATGTTGTTGTTGTTGTTGTTATTTGCCGTAGAGTCGGCCCCGACTCATAGCGACCCCTCCTTGGGTTTCCGAGGTAATATCACTATGGAAGTAGATTGCCAAACCATCCTTCTGAGGAGTGGCTGGTGGGTTTGAACCGCCAGCCTTCTGGTTAGCAGTCAAGTGCCTTAGGCACTATGCTACCAGAGCTCCTCCTACTGAGGGTTATTTCTTCATGTTCTTGATGGTATCCTTTGAAGCACAAAGGTTTTTAATTTTAATGAAGTCCAATAAAGTGCACACATTTTTCCTTTTTAAGTGTGATTTGGGTGAAAGTTTACGAGAGCAAATTTACTTTCCATACAACAGTTCACATACACTTTGTCTCCTGACATGGACTACAATTTACTGCAATGCAACAGCACCCCCCACCACTTCCTCTCCATAGTCCATCCCTCCGTGCACTCTTGCCCCCTGAGCATAAACAGTCCTTCTTTCTCCCATGATTGTTCTCTCCAAGGAACGTATCTACCTCAGGTAAATGTTCAACTCCTATGCCTGTCTTGCTTGGCTGCAAGCCACAGGTGTGTGTTCAGTTCCAGACCTGAAGGGCAGCTAGGGGCCATAGTCTCAGTGGTTCCACCAGGCTCTTTCAGACCAGCAAACCTGATCCCCTTTTTTTTAATCCCCCCCCCTCAAATGATTATGAGTTTTGTTCACATTTTTCTCCCTCTCTATCTAAGATCTCCTACATAGATCCCCCTCTGAGTGGTTGACAGTGGTAGCCAGGCACCATCTAGTTCTTCTGGTCTTACAGTCATATAGGCTGCAGATCGTATGGTGTACCAGTAGCTTGGACTAATTGTTTCCATGCATCTTTAGTTTTCTTCATTCTTCTTTGCTCTGGATGAGGAGAAACCCATCGTAAAGTACCCACTTTTAAGATGTCCTTCCATATCTAAGCATTTTCTATTACTGTACTCAAAATGACTCATTTGACTCCATGTTCAAGTGCATAGGGCTAGTAGCAGTAGCACATTGCCTATCTAATGTTTGTCTGTAATGAGTCCCTGATTGTTTTCCCTTTTAGGGTGTCCTATGACAGGCATACCCTCTCTGGGTGTATAGAAAGAGAACTTATGCAGTGTGAAAATTGGATCATATCTTCATTTCTCTGGCTTGTGTGATTCACACT
>NW_006921636.1:4502375-4503945 GCF_000298275.1 Orycteropus afer afer
TTTCACTCTTCCACCAACACTACAAGGACTCCCAATTTTTTCATTCCTTTTAAGAGGGAGGAAGCTTCTACAAGTAAAGAAAACGTTTTAAATGTTGGGACGGTCTGTGTCGGTGAACCCACGGTCAACCATGGTTGGAGGACGGCACGCTGAGAATCTTCTCCAAAGTTCAGAAATGCAGGGGCACTTGGACGTCTCTTGGCCTGTTGCCTCTTTCACTTTCACGTGGGCAGTGGAATCGGTCACCCGGAGCCGCTGTCCCCAGTCTCCTCTGTTGGTGCAACAAACAGCTCCAGCTATGGAACCCAGGACCTCCATGTCCACTGAGCTTTGGAGCAGGTGCTGCTGGAGTGGAAAACGCTGCAGCGCCCTGGTCTAAGTCTGCGGTGGGAATTAGACCCACAGAGGGCAGGGACTCTGTACAGATGAGCTGACCTCCTTAGACTTGAGCCGTGGTGATGGGACCCTTGTCAGATGGACCGTCGGTTCTTGTCTTTGTGGCTCACTGGGCACCGGCCGAGCCTGTCTTACTCATGTCTTCCCTTTACGCAGATGTGAGAAAAGGTCACATTCTTGGTAGTTATGGAGTGAGAACCGGCACCTTACGGGTTTGAATGGGATCTGAATCAGCACAAGTTCTAGATAACGATGGTTCCGTCAGCACGTCCACCTCTGGTCTCGCCATACTTGCATTGGTCCATGTTGAGGTCCTTACTGTCTGCCCCCCATGGCTCTGTCCTCTGGAACTTTGAAATATTTGCTTTAGGGCTGTGCAAGGATTTTTCCATGAGAATAAAGTAAGTCTTCCATGGAATGCTTTGTGTTTCTCAGCTGTTTTTTCCCTCAAAGTGGAACAGTCCTTTACTGCGTCTGTCTATTGATTGCGCTAGATTCAGATTTGTCTTGTTTTTGTAAAATTCTGAGAAGTGACTGAAAAAAAAATGGAGGTAATTTCCTTTGGTCTTTTGTGTCTTTACAGATCAGTGTTGCCTTACAAGTATCTTTTTATCTGTTTTGTTTATAACTTCATTGTTTTTACTGCGTGGCTATTTGATGTTCATAGTAGAAAATGTGAAAATAGAGATAAGAAAGAGGGGGAAAAAACTAGCTGTAATCCTATTAACCAAAGGTGTAACCACTGTTAACGTTGGTGATCAGCCTTCTAACCTATTTTCAAAGACTGGGTACTGTAAAATACAGACACGTTGATATAACTACAACACATGACAGAAAGTAGGCTAAATCCAATTTAATCGAAATCTTTCAGAAAGCTGTACTATTTCGTTGCACTTGGACCTGGCTGGGTCTAGAATCCTCCCTTTGAAATACTATATCAATAACGCATTGTTATTCTAGGCAAGGGCAGTTTATGGCGAGCACACAGAAACTGGTGTTCGTTTTCTGTTGGAGCTGCTGGAGTAATCTCTACCAGTTGGCATAGGATTCGTTTCCTGTAACCGAGAGCAGTACTTCCTAAGTTTGTTTCCTGTGCACGTTCTGCCCGGGCAGCCTTCAAGTGTGTTCATTCAGTGATCGGCTTCAGGCCTGGGCCCTCCCTGCCACTGTACTG
>NW_006921636.1:4504550-4505691 GCF_000298275.1 Orycteropus afer afer
CCTTCCTTCCGAGGAGTGGCTGGTGGGTTTGAACCGCCAGCCTTCTGGTTAGCAGTCAAGTGCCTTAGCCACTATGCTACCAGAGCTCCTATTCACTCCTTACTTACTGACATGGTTTGGTTCCAAAGACCAGGTTGTTATGCAAAATAGGCATTATGCGACTCTGACAGCACCCCCAGAGGACAGAGTGGAACTGCCCCATAGGGTTTCCGAGGCTGACAATCCTTATGGAAACTGCATCTTTCAACTGCATCTTTCTCTTGTAGAGCAGCAGGTGCCTTCATACCTCCAAACTTTAGGTTGGTAGCTGAGCACTTAACCACCGTACCACCAGGCTCCTTGACAGTCATATAAGCACATTCTTTTTTTTTTTTTTGTTTCTTCCTCTGCTTAAGAAAGTAGCATGTTTGTGATAGACAAAGTAAGAAATTGGAGAAAACAAAGCAAAATCATCCATAATCCTAAAACTCAGCCTTCCTCACAGTTAACATTTTGATGTTTTCTCCGCCCTATCTATCTATCTTCTGCAAGCCCTGGTAGGTATAGTTCTGCTCTGTCCTGTAGTGTTGCGATGAGTCGAGATCGACTTGGCGGCTCTGGATTTCTGCCTTTCTTCTAGGAGCCATAGTGGTGCAGTGGTTAAGCACTTGGCTGCTAATCCAAAGGTTGGTGGTTCAACCCCCTCCTCTTTCTGTGGCAGAAAGACCTGGCAACCTGCTTTGGTAAAGATTACAGTCAAGAAAACCCTATGGGGCAGTTCTCCTCTGTCACACAAAGTCACTCTGAGCTGTAATTGACTTGATGACACCCAGTGATAAACTTTCTTCTTTCTATACATAATTTAAATATTTAGTCATTCCATATTCCAGCTCATTCACTTACTGATACATTATGCATATTATTCCTTTCTGTTCATCATCTCTGATAAGATGATTTCTAGTGGTGACACTGTAGAGACATACCTTGTGCAAAAACGGCAGGGAGGCCACATGTTCTGACCTCCTCTAATCTCACAAGAGGAAGACAGGATTACCAGCAGTAACCCCAGGCCTATTACTGCAAGGCCAAACATGCTGCCTCCCTCCAGTCCTTTCACCAACCGTTCCTCCCAAAGCACCCACCACCTCTCTCCTGGGTTCGA
>NW_006921636.1:4506001-4508060 GCF_000298275.1 Orycteropus afer afer
CACCTGAGAGAGAGTGGGCACCTCCCAGAACATTGTTTTGTGCCACTCCCAACAGAAATACTCCAGGTGGACACCTTCAGCAATCAGGAGCTCCTCAGTTGCTCATAGCAAATCCCACCTTGGAGTTTACAAAGACTTAAGGGTAGAAAAGCCACACAAAGTAATTTACTATACCACACCTTGTTTACTGCACTTCACATATACTGTGTTTTGTGCAGATGGAAGGTTTGTGGCAACCCTGTGTGTCAAGCAAGTCTGTTGCTGTCACTTTTCCAACAGCGTGTTCTCACTTCATGTCTCTGTGCCCATTGTGGTCATTCTCACAGTATTTCAAACGTTTCATCATGCCATTGCACTTAATAGACTGTGGTATAGTGTAAACACAACTTTCATATACACAGGAAATAAAAGAATTCGTGTGACTTGCCTTATTGCAATAGTCACTTCACTGCTGTGGTCTGGAACTGAACCCGCAGTATCTCCAAGATCCGCCTGTATTGCACCACATAGATGCACCACGGATTATATTTTCTCTGTCTCACACTTAACACTTTCGTCTCCCACATTTTGCATCATAAATGCTGCAGTAGAGCCTTGGTGTTCAGTCTGCACATTTCTGACTGTATACGGAAAAGGACTGAGTTGCTGCTTTTTGCATCTTGTGGTTGTTGTTGAGAACATGCACAGTAGGACACCCACTGATTAAACCGTTTCTCCATGTATACTTCAGTGACGTTGATGACACGCTCCAAGGTGGGCAGCCATTCTCACGCTCCTTTTCTGAGTTCTTCTGCCATTAACATAAAGTCACTGTCCCCTGAGTTTCCTATTGAACTTTTCAAGTTGCTGCTGTCATTTTGATCCCATATAGATAGTTTCTTAACAGAGCATAGTGCCTTCTTTACTAATTAAACTGTTTCTGGAACTAAAGAAGACTTCAGGGGATATTTTTTGGTGTACGTTTTAAGATTTAAAGATTATCTCAGGGCAGTGGTTTCAGAGGTTCATCTAACCTCGATGTTCCTGAAAGTCTGAATTCTATAAAAATTTGAAATTCTGTCCTGCATTTCACCCCTTTTGATCAGGATTCTTCTGTGGAATCTTTGATCAAAATGTGTGATAACGGTGGCTGAGCACCATCCAGTTCTTCTGGTCTCATGGCAGAAGAGTCATTTTGCATTTTCTTAAACTTGTTACTTGTAAGTGAGTATAAGAGCAACTGGGGAGATGGAGCACGTGGCTCTGGGGTGGGCCTACACCTCCCACTCCTTTTGCAATGTGAGTTTTTAATTTTTTCATGACCACATTCTCGTCTCGGTGCACATGGAGTACATGCAGTTCCCCTGAGGGCCGCTGTGTGCCCTGAGCTTGGCACCAGGCCTGCAGACAATGACGGCATTCAGATATATGCACAAATGGCCGGGCTGTGTTGATTCAGAGAGGTTTGGGTGGGAGGGGGGTCTTTGATATCACATTGCGGTGTCCTTAGACACAGGGAGCGAGGTCGGGGAAGAGAGGTCAGGAACTTGAGGAAAAAATACCCCATCAGTGTTGTTTATTAACCAGTGGGATAGATCATGGAATAGGCTTTTTGGTTGCTCAGAGGAGAGTGGGAGCTGTTTAAGGCACTGTTTCAGGGACGTCACAGAAAATGGTCTCTCTGTCATTATCATCAGCTCATTCCTAAAAGTTCCTTGCCGTCTTATGTACTGCTGGCCCAAAATAGACTTAGTCATTGCAGAGTAACTCTTGAACGTTTTGTGGGGATGGTGCTGGTCTAAAATATTCCTTCTCAAATACTAATTTTTATCAAAGTGAAAGGAGGCTGAATTTTGAGTACAGGACCCTACATTTCGGTCAAGGAGTAACCTTTTATACCATCACCTAACCCTCTCATTCCTAAACAAAATGGACTGTGTTGTGTCTGCTCCATACTGTGTTTGGGAAAAACAGAAACAAAACACCAACCTAAAGAAATATTTAAAACTCACTTAATTGTGTATACACATCAGCTTCTCTTGAAGCAGAGATCGCGTCTGGAAACGGTCCGATTTGTCCC
>NW_006921636.1:4508695-4514702 GCF_000298275.1 Orycteropus afer afer
GTATTCATTCATTCATCCACCTTAACGAGGTTTTTTTATTCTGCTGCCCTGACCACTAAATGTTCTGACGTGAGACCCCAACTCAGGCTGTTCAAGGCGGGGAGACTCCAGACACTAAAGTCTTTTATATGATTTAAGGATACAGAACAATTCCTCGGAACTGAGGCTCCTACCGCCCAAACAATAAACCAACCTTCTTTATACCATCTTGTTTTAGAAAGGGGTGCAGTTGTGTCCACTCATCCCTCAAATGTTTGTCCCTGCTGAAATTGAGAAGTGCCAGTGAGCACCTCAATTCTGAAGCCATCACCCCTCTCACTAGGAGGAACCCCAGGGGATTGGTATGGGTTCTGTCAGAAAGTAGCTTTAAATTAACAGGGACATATGTTAAAGTTGACGAGGAGAGTGGGAGGTGAGAATGAAAGGCCCCCCTCAGGGCTCATATCCTGTTTGAATAACCCCCAATGAGACTGCTGAGGTTTTGATTAGGACCTTGGTGGGGGTAGGGCAGTAAGTGATAGTAGGCAGTAGGTTCCTGAACTCCAGGGAGAGGTTTGCCCGGAAGAAAGCACAATTAAAGAATGCTTACCAACAGTTGCAATTCATCATTCCTCAGAAATATTTGTCACTTTTGATAACTTAAGGTTTCTTGTTCAACTTTGTCTCTTGCTACAGTCTTGGCCGGGTGGGCTCCCCAACCCCAGGACTGCCTCCCCAGTCCTGGGCATGGCTTCCGGTTCTGGAGTCCCAGGTTCTTTCTCTGTTAAGGTTCAGAACATGTTTTTGGGGCATTCTCTAGGCTGTCCCTTTGAAGCCCAATATCGCAGACATTTCAAGACAAATAAAGAGGTTATTAAAGAGTACAGTGACAGCTGCTTAACCACGGTAGTGAGATGGTCTTTTCAGTTGTTTGAAAGCATCTAGAGAAGAATTTCTCTCTCCTTTTGTTACTATTGATGTGTAAAGAAGGGTGGACATTTAGTCAAGCCTTTTGAGATTGCTTACACCTAGGTATGTGTGTATCTTGAATTAGGTTTAATTAAAATTAAAAATAAACTTATGCACACGCTAAAAATGTTCTCGCAATCGAGAAAACGAAAAGAAAGAGCTAGAAGGTTTCCCTGCGTGTGTGTCTCTATAAACCTTTTTAGCACACACTCGAGCTTTCTTATGGAGACATATAAGAATATCTTACATATTCTTATCTTCACTGATTCATTAATTTTAAACTTCTGAAAACATTGTCAGCAGACTAGACGGACCATATTGAAAGTCATAGTCCTTGAATTAAACAAATAAATGAATGAACAAGTTTTCAAAGACTTACGCAGGCTAGTAGCAAAAAAGAAAAAAAAGCATTACTTGATTAGCTCTTTCTTTGGAAGTTGGAGGTCAGTATAACTAATGGTTTCTTTCAACTGGTCCAAGTACAAAGCTAGTTAAAATTATCCTGGTTGACTAGTTATGCCGTTAATTAAAACAGGGTTAAAAAGAGCCACAGTAGTTGTCTCAGGTAGAGGCAGACGCCTGACGACCCCATGTTGTCAGAGTAGGGCTGTGCTGAAGGAGCGGTCACGGTCGAGTTTTCTGGAAGTGGATCGTCAGCCCTTTATTCCCAGAGGCTTCTGGGTAGACTTGAACCACCAACCTTTTGGTTAGCAGCCAAGCATTAACCATTTACTCCATCAGGGGCTCCGAGACAGGGCAGAGCTTCCCATTCTTGGAAGAAAAAAGAACTTCTTGCTCATATAAACTCTGCCAATAACAGCAACAGAAATCAAATTAGATATCTTCTTATAGCCACCTAAACCCAAAAGCCAAAGTCACTGTCACTGAGTTGATTCCAACTCATAGCAACCCCCCACTGAGTTTCCAAGGAATAAATCTTTGTGGAAGCAGACTGCCTCATCTTTCTTCCATGGAGGCGCTGGTGGGTTCGAACCACTGGCTTTTTTTTTTTTTTATTTTAATTTCATTGTGATTTGGGTGAAATTTTACAGAGCAAATTCATTTTCCATACAGCAGTTCATACACATTTTGTTTCATGACATTGATGATAAATCCCCATTATATAAGAGCTCTCTTCCCACTTCCTCCCTGTGGTTACCTGTTCCCTGTGTCCTTCTTTCCTGTGCATTCCTGCCCCCTGAGCTGTCTCCTTGTACAAACACTGCCCTTCTGTTCTCCTATAATTGATCATTCTAAGGAGTGTATCTATCTGGTATAAATGTTCCCCCATATGCCTGTCTTGTTTGGCTAGAAGCCACAAGAGTTTAATTCTAGGCCTGAAGGCTAACCAGGGGTGGGGCCATAATCTCGGGGCCTCACCAGGCTCCATCAGACCAGTAAGCCTGTGAACCACTCACCTATTTGGGTTAGCAGCCAAATGCCTTAACTGCTACACCACGAGAGCTCCTTATAGCCAACTTGAAGATGTATGAAAACACACTTTTAGAGTCAAAACAGAAATGAGACATCATCGTCAAGCCCCTTACTTTGCAGAGGCCCAGGGAGGGACAGGGGGTTGGTGGTAGAGCCGGGACGGGAGCCCCAGTTTGATGCTCTTCCTTCAGGGTATAGCAGGTCAGCCAAGAGGACAGCCGGGATTCTGACGGCCGAGGCCTCTGAGCCTCGGTTTCCTCCTGTGTACAGACCGGGGTTCTCAACCTCAGCAGTATTGACATCGGGGCCAGATCAGGCTGGTTGGTGGGGTGGTCCAGTGCCTTGTAGGACGTTTTGCAGCATACTTGGCCTTCACCAGCTAGATGCCAGTAGCGCCACCACCCCGCGGTTGTGACAATCCCAAATGTCTGTTGGTATTGCCATGTGTCTCCTGGGGACAGTCACCCTGTGGAGAACCGCTGTAGATCCCACCTGGTAGAGTGCTTGTGGGGCTCACAGGAAGGGGAGCAAAAGGGGGAGCACCCCAACAGCGCTACGCTCCTTTTATGCTTCCACTTTGTGGTTTTGCTTGGAGCACGTTTTTCCAAAATTGAGCCGTGGTTGTATTGTCATTGGGTGCTGTCAAGCCGGCTGACTCATAGCAGGCTTACAAGACAGAGTAGAACTGCCCTAAGGGTTTCTTAGGCTATAATCTTTTTTTTTTTTTTTCCTGAGATTATAATACCGATTAATACATGCCACATAATTTGGTGGTACTTCCTAAGTGTAGTAGTTCAAAAAATTTTGGGGAAGTACATAATACTCTAATAAGACATTTCAGAAACTTTTGTAAAGAATGAAACGTTTGCTGTAATCCTTTTTGAAAAAGCTTTGGTCCATTATGAAAGATCAACAATGAATATGAAATCAAAGAAAGAAAAATAAGTTTCCTCCCCACAAAACCCTTAAAAACCACTTGCTAGCATTTGTGTATTAAATGTCTGGAGTACAGTGGGCCAAATTTTCAAATAGCCTGTGCAGGCACTTGTTTGATTTGATTTAGCACCCAGGAAAGAGTAAGTGCCCTGGTGGGGAAGTGCTTGAGCACTCACCTCCTAATTGAAAGGTCAGCAGTTTGAACCCACCAGGCACTCTGTGGGGGAAAAGATAAGGCAGACTGCTTCTGGAAAGATTTACATAGGCTGTAATCCTAATGGAAGCAGATAGACTTTCTCCCACTGGGAGCCACTGGGTGGGTTTGAACCACCAACCTTGGAGTTAGCAGTCAAATGCTTAACTGTTCTTAATCCTGTATTGTTCTGGCACTGCCTTGGGCTGCCACAGCTCTGGGGTACCGCATGCCTTTGGACTGGAAAGAAAAGGTAGGTCGTACCTTGTGGGGGGGGTGGCTTTGCATGTAGGAGGCCTGGCAGAGTGGATTGTCACAGGCCCGGGGAACAGTGATGGCTTTGAGGCCCGTGGTGCAAAGCCTGCCAGTTACAGTGACAGGTGTAACTGCTTCCTCCTCACCTGACCCTGCTCCCCCGGCTGCCTTCGTGTTCATTTGTGTGACCTGTGAACCGGGACCCTCAGCTGCATGTCTGACCTTCGACCCTGTGTTGTATTTAGGTGGCCCTGGTACAGTGGACAGAAAGTGTGGGTTTAACTCTGGTGGGACGAGACCAGTCTTCCATGCAGCTGAGGACCCCTGGCGACCAGATCCTGAACTTCACCATCTTGCAGATCTTCCCGTTTACCTACGAAAGCAAACGTATGGGCATCATTGTAAGGGTGAGTGGTCTTTTGTTTCTGACTTAAAATGGCTAAACCTCCCTTCTATGCTGTGTATGCCCTTCACTATGCCTTGGCATTCTCTCTTACCCCTTGGTAGCTCTCTTTAGTATGCCATCTGTCCCTCAGACTAACAATTCCCAAAGTAAGCAAAATGTCAATTCATTGATTGGACAAACAGTAGATCAGTGCTGCCTTAGCCAGCTTTACAGTGAAAGGACTGATGAACAGAAATTAGACATTTTTTTATAATACAGTTCTCACGGTATCCTCTTTGCTTTAATTAAATAATTTGAATCCTCCTTTATTTGTATAATCAGAAAGTTATTAAGAAAAATGCGTAACATCATTATGTTGCCGTGTTTATTTCAGATTTTTAAAAAATGTACTTGAACCTTTTATTGACCTGTGTTACACACAGAGAAAAGTTCAGATGTCCTAAGTGGACAGCCTAGGGTCTCACAAAGGTCAAAAGTCCATGTAACTGGCACCCAGGACAAGGGGTAGAATGTGACCAACCCTCACCCTGAAGCCCCTAGCCTCGTTCCAGCCACCACCCTCCCATCCCCAAGGATATAACCAGTGCCCTGATCTCTGCCATTGATTAGTATTGTCTGGATTTGAACTTGATAGAAGTAGAATAGAATAATACAATAGATACCCTTCTGTGTCTGGGTTCGTTTCCTCAAATTCATGTTTGTGAGAGTCCTTTATAGATTTACATATGTTATTGCTAAAAATATCTTTGTAGAAATGAAACATGGTGAGTTTAGTGGAAGTCCCATCTGTCCTTCCTCAATACCATTTCTCTATCCCCACTCCAGGTTCTTCGTTCTTAGGGATTTTAAAATACTCTTATCAGATGTGTTTGAGTATAAACGATATGTGTACTGTTTTACATGTATTTGTTGTGTATATAACTGGCATCATAGTATATACATCTTTAGTCAACTTCTCTTTGCTCAACGTTGTTAAGAAGCTTTATTTCGTGTATTTAATCCTATACATAGATCTCTGTTGTTGGGTCTGTTCCAGTTCCCTGTTTATCTTCGTTATCCGGTGCTGCTACAACAGCAGCTGACGTGTCCATCAGTTTGTCGTACTGTGGTGGATAACAGGTCCTGTGATGCTGGGAGCTATACCACCTGTATTTAAAATACCAGCAAGGTCACCCGTGGTAGACAGGTTTCAGCGGAGCTTCCAGACTGAGATAGACTAGGAGAAGGACATGGTCGCTGAAAACCCTATGAATAACAGCAAAACACTGTCTGATACAGTGCTGGGAGATGGGCCCCTCAAGTTGCAAGGCACTCACAATACGACTAGGGAAGAACTGCTTCCTCAAAGTAGAGTTGACTTCTCAATGCCATGAATGGAATAGAGATTTCAGGACCATCATTTGCTGATGAGGCACGACTCAAAATGAGAAGAAACAGCTTCAGACGTCCATTAATGGTCAGAACATGGAACATATAAATGATTCTAGGGAAATCGAAAGTTGTTAAAAAATGAAATGGGTTGCATAAAGTTCAATATGCTAGGCATTAGTGAGCTGAATGGACTAGTATTGGCCATTTTCAATCAGACAGTCATATGGTGTACTATGCCAGGAATGACAAATTGAAGAGGAATAACATCACATCCATAGTTAAAAAGAGCATTTCAAGAACTATCCTGAAGTCCAGCACGGTCAGTGATAGGATAATATCCATATGCCTACGAGAAGAACAGTTAATACTACTGAGGGAGCTCTGGTAGCATAGTGCCTAAGGCACTTGACTGCTAACCAGAAGGCTGGTGGTTCAAATCCACCAGCCACTCCTCAGAAGGAAGA
>NW_006921636.1:4516982-4517858 GCF_000298275.1 Orycteropus afer afer
ATGTTGTCAGAAGGGCCCATTCCCTGGAGAAGGATATCATGCTTGGTGAAGTAGAAGGTCAGTGAAAAGGGGAAGACCCTCAACAGGATGGATTGACATGGTGGCTGTGACAGTGGGCTCAAGCATGGCAACAATTGTGAGGATGATGCAGGACCGGGTAGTGCTTCTTTCTGCTGTACACAGGGTCACTGTCAGTTGAAACCAACAACTCAGCGGCACCTGACTTATTGACTGGGAAATCTGCTGCAAAAGACCTCTTTCAAGTGTTAAAGTGCAACATAGCAGAATAGCACAAGTGGATGGCTTTAACAAACAGAAGTTTACTTTCTCACAGTTTAGGAAGCTAGAAGTCAGAATTCAGGGTGCTGGCTCCATGGAAGGCTTTCTTTCTCCAGGGAAAGATCTTTGTCTCTTAAGCTTTTGTTTCCTGGTTTCTTGGAGATCTCCATGTGTTTTGGCATCTGTCTTACCCTATCACTCTTATCTTGATTTCTTGCTTAATCTTACTTATGTCCCAAAAGACATGGACTAAAGTCACACCCTACAAGAATAGAAAGGGTGCCTAAGGCATTTAACTGCTAACCAGAGGGCTGGAGGTTCAAACCCACCAGCTGCTCCTAGGAAGGAAGAGTGAGTGGGCAATCTACTTCTCTAGAGACACTGCCTTGGAAACCCAAGGAGGGGTCACCATGAGTCAGAATGGGTCGGTATGCACAGGGAGACAGCTCAGGGGGGTGTTCTGGTTCCCTAGGGCCGCTCTGACAGGAATATATTACAAATGGGATGGCCTTAACAAACAGAAGTTTATTCTTACAATTTGGAGGTTTTAAGTCCAATTCAAAGTGCCAGGTTCTAGGTTCTAGGGCCTGGGGAAAA
>NW_006921636.1:4518138-4525412 GCF_000298275.1 Orycteropus afer afer
GGGAAGCAGACCACATACCCAAAGGCAGCTACTCAGCTGCTCACAGTGGATTCCGCGATGGAGTTGATTACCAGTGTTATCATGAAGAATACTACATCCAGCTGCCCAGCCACTCATCCAGGCCCAGTCAAGTTGATACACAAACTTAACCACCGCAGGGGGCAAGAGTGCATGGGAGGGAAGGACACACAGAAGAGATGTCTATGGGGGGAGGAAGTGGAAGGAGAGCTGTTGCTTTGTGGGAGATTGCAGTCAATGTTATGAGACAAAGTGTATGTGAACTGCAGTATGGAAGGTGAATTTGCTCTGTAAACTTTCACCCAAATCATAATAAAATGAAAACAAAACAAAAAACCCACACCCTACACTAATTGTGTCTCATTAACATAACAAAGACAACCCATTCCCAAATGAGATTATAACCACAGGTATAGAGGTTAGTGTTTACAACACCTATTTTGGGGGGACGTGATTCAATCCGTAACACTATTGATAGATACTTAGGTTGCTGCCACTTTTTTGCTATTAGAGGCCACACTGCCATGCACATCCTTATTGCTTTGCAGAGAAGCACTGTGAATGTTTCTCTACAGAGTATACCAAGAGGTAGAGTTAGCAGGTTGTAGAATATACACATCTACCAGGTATTGTCAACTTTTTCTCCAAAGTGGTTATACTGATCTCAGTCTCACTAATAGCATTCCTGTTCCCCCACATCCTCATCAACATTTGATATTATCAGCCTTTTAAAATCTGCCCATCTGAAGAGTCTGAATCAATGTTTGCTTTTCTATTTGCTCTTTTACCCACGAGAAATTACATTTTGCATTCTGGGAGCCCTGGAATGGCTGGTGTTCATGTGGCTTTGTTCAGTAGTTCTTAAACTTGGCCCGGTCATCACAGCTATCGAGGGAGCTTTAACACTACATATTACTTGATGTCTTCCCAGACCTATTTTGTTATTGGGATGGTTCCCTGATATTTTTAAGATTTTTCAAATATTTGGCTTGTTTGGGGAAACTCTACCTCAGGTCACAGTAATCTTTGGAACAAGACTCATCTTTTCAGGAATTTAACCAAAAAACCAATGAGGATCCCCTCCACTCCCATATACCTCAGTGTTTCATGCCTTAGAGATGAAAGAGTTATCAATTCTACTTTAGTAAATTAGTAAGAGTAGGAATTGACATGCAGGCTGTTGGGCACGTGATCCTGTGCCCCTTCTTGCCAGTAGAGTATTTTTAGCCAGTGGTTGGCCTGTCAACTTCAGCTTTACAAGTTCCTTGCCTTCAGATAACTCTTGTAGCATCTTTTCTTTTGTAGCATTTATCACTTATTGCAATCCTTTCATTACTGAAGGTTTACTTGTTCAGTATCTCCCTTTCTATTGGATGGTAGGGACAGGGACAAGGATAATTTTGTTCAACCCTGTATCTCTTGTGTCTGGCACTTGTGATGCATTAAACAGTTCAACAGTGATGACCAATTATTGTATGTGTGTGTGTGAGGGAAGCTATCAAAGAACAAACAAACAAACAAACAACTTTTTCTGGGTTTTCAGTACTCCTCTCCTTTATCATTTACATTACAACGTTAGTGCTGGGAAAGCTCCAGTTTAGTAATGGTGGTGGTGGTGCTGGTGGTAGAAGAACTAGTAGTGCTGGTATTGTTGGTGGTGGTAGTAGTGGTGGTGGTGGTGGTGTAGAAGAACTAGTAGTGCTGGTATTGTTGTTGGTGGTAGTGGTGGTGGTGGTGATGGTAGAATATAAAGTAGTAGTGATGGAAGAAGAGGTGGTTGTGGTGGTGATGGTCATAGTAGAAAAAGAACTGGTGGTGGTGGTGGTGGTGGTAGTGGTGGTGGTGGTGATGGTAGAATATAAAGTAATAGTGATGGAAGAAGAGGTGGTTGTGGTGGTGATGGTCATAGTAGAAAAAGAACTGGTGGTGGTGGTGGTGGTGGTGGTGGTGGTGGAAGAAGAAGTGGTGGGGTGGTAGCAGTGGCACTGATCATAGTAGCAATAGGAACAACAGTGCAGTAACGATAGGCAGCATTTCACTAGTGTTTATTGTGTGCCAGATGCTGTTCTAAGTGGTTTATATAGACTAACTCATTTAATTCTCAGCATAACCCATGGGGTAGGTACCATGATCACTGGCATTTGAAAGAAGAGAAATTGAGGTGCAAAGAAGAAACTTCTTATAAGTTCACACAGGTAGAAAATGGTAGAGCTAGGGTTCTGTCCTAGGAGCTCTGGTGGTGTAGTGCCTGAGGCACTTGGCTGCTAACCAGAAGGCTGGCGGTTCAAACCCACCAGCCACTCCTCAGAAGGAAGGTTGGGCAATTTGTTTCCGTAGTGATACTGCCTCGGAAACGCAAGGGAGGAGGGGTTGCTGTGAGTCGGGGCCGACTCGATGGCACATAACAACAACAACAACAACAACAACAGGATTCTGCCCTAGGCTGTCTGGTTCCCAAGTCCATGTTCTTTACCACCAGGATCTCAGTGTTCAGATGTGAAGGGAGGGAGGTTGAAAAGCTCGTAGAATGTCCATAGTGTTGGGGTGGTGTATTAGTTATGTGTTGCTGCATAAGTAAAAAGCCCCACACTCATTGGCTTAAGACAGCACTTATTATCTCACAGCTGTTGTGGTCCGGAATCAGGTGCAGCTCAGCTGGGACCTCTGGCTGAGGGTTTCTCAAGTCTGCAGGCAAGGTGTTAGCTGGGGCTGCTGACACCCAAAGGCCAACTTAGGGCAGGAGCCACTTTTAGGCAAAACCAGTGGTTGTTGGCAGGATTCAGTTCCTCTCCACATGAGCTCTCCAAAGTTTAGCTCCCATGGCAGCTTTGTCAGAGAGGACAAGCGAGGGGGAGGGTATGAGCAAGACCAACGGCAGCCGTTAGTGACCCAATCTCAGAAGTGACGTCCGTTCCTTTTGCTTTATTCTGTTATTAGAAGCAAGTCACTAGGTGCAGCCACCGCTCAAAGGGAACGGACTACACGTGTTGTGGGTCCCAGGAGGCAGGACTATCGGGAGCCCATTTAGAAGTAGAAGACAGAGGTGGCTCTGTGGGCAGCTCTTCTCCAGATCCACTGGGACACAGCGTGCACATGCTTTGCAAATGACAGATTTTAAGGGATTTTTCAGTCCCAGATGCCAGTAGGCAGTTCCAGATTTTTCCGGACATGTATTCTTGGCAGTTTTTGGGTGGAGTGGGATCTGTCCCCCTATATGTTTGCTGCTTTCTGCAGGGTCCACAGCTGGCCTGACCCACAGTTTTTGAACCGTATCTGCATACACATCTGCTATTAAGAACATCATGGTCTGGCAACAGCAGCATAAAGCCTGTGGGTGGTGTTTCCCAGGGACTCAGAGTCATTATCTACTATGGGATTAACTTTCATTGTGTTCCAGCCTTATTTTTCAAGTTGTTGGGCTCTGGGCTCTGCTGAAGTCATTTGAAGGTTGAATCATCAGTGAGTAGTGGCCGATATCAGCTGTCTGGAATAAGTGAATAATAGTACACACCACCCTTCATTTAGTTGTAAAGGACACTCATTCCCAGATCCACGTCCTATTTTGTGAGACATGGCCTCAGATCTTCCTGCCATGAGAACAGGTACTCTGTGGACAGAACACTGTGTACCAATGGACAAGTCTGTTGTTATTTGAAAATACCCTTCCATGGCCTTGTCATAAAAATAATCAACCTTCATGGTTAAGGGATTTGGAACAAATAAGTATGTGAAGAAGAGGATTGAAACTCTTCACAATCCAAAGACAATGACTCTTACCTTTACAGGGAATTTCTTTCCAATCTTTCATCTGAGCAAATACAAGTGTAAAATATCCGTGAACGTTTTTATAAAATTGGCATCAAACCTTATAGAAGACTTTCTAACCTTTGCCTCCCTCATTGAGCATCTTCTCATATCTCTAAAACATGATTTTGAATGTATGCATGGTCTTTTGCTGAAAGAATGCATCATTATTTAGTTAACTACTTCTTTTTCAGATGCTTAGGCTGTTCATAGGAGCTCTGGTGGCATACTGCTTAAGGCATTTGACTGCTAACCAGAAGGCTGGCAGTTCAAACCCACTAGCCACTCCTCAGAAGGAAGGTTGGGCAATCCACTTCCGTAGTGATCCTGCCTCAGAAACCCAAGGAGGGGTCACTATGAGGCAGATCTGACTTAATGGCAGTGAGTGAGGCTGTTCATAATTTTAACTGCCCAAAAGAATCCTGCATGAACATCTATCTCCTCTAGCCTGTCTTTAATGAAATATATATTATTTTTCTCGTTTTCTGACTCGTCTCCCTCTTTGTCTTTGGTTTGGGCAGATGGAAATCAGTGGCGGGGCTTTTGGACTAGTTTCCCGCTTTGTACACATGTCACCACACTCCTCATGCAGTGGCAGGGTGATCTTGCCCCTAGGGAGCGATTAATAATGTCTGGAGACATTTCTGGTTGTCACAGCCTGGGTGGGGATGCTACTGGCATCTAGTGGGTAGAAGCCAGGAATGCTGCTAAAAACCTTTCAGTGAATGACAAAGACTCATTGGCCCAAATGTTAATTGTGTTGAGGCCGAGAATCCCGGCTCTGGATGTTTCATATAATGTGCTCGTTCCACGAAAGCAGTTGCCTGTTACCTGATGTGACAAAGTTAGCTCAGGTACAGACCTTCTCTAGGCTCGGTCCAGTGAAGGTTTTGCTCTCGTCTATTGGTTTTATCTGACCTTTTAAAACATGGCTGGACTTATGCACCACGCCGTTGGCAGCATCTTCTTGCACCTGCAGTGCAAGGTCCTCTCTTGGCATGGCCCTGTCTTCTAAGAAGGTAGCTGAGATGAGGGAAGTTGGTGTCATTGGGCCCTGTGTTTCTGTCTCTTTGAAGGGAGGTTGTGTCACCCCTTCTGTTTCTGTTGTGTCCAAGCTGCTCCACTGCCCTCCTCTCACTTCTTCCCACGTGGAACCAAGAAGTGGGGTCACTGGTATCAATCATATCATTGTCACTGCTTCAGTCAAAGAGGCCTTTGAAGAGGTGCCAGGGCCAGGCGTCGGTGGAAAAAGATGAAACCCCACAACAATGCAACACAACCGGCATGATCTCCATAAATTCGTAGTGTAATCTTGCCATAATATGGGAACGAAGTAACCTTGTGATGAACTTGGTGAGAGGAAGTGACTAATGGGAGGGGACAGTTGATACAGTATTTATATTGGACGAAATGTCTAAACTCTCTCAAGACCCTTCTCTAGTAAAGGAAGCTGGGAGGGGGGTTCCTTCCTACGGCCAAGTTGTTAAATGCCATTTGGGTGAAGGGGAAAAGAGAAAACACCGGTGCTTTCATGTTCAGACTCCACAGCTTTCTTTGGCCTGAGCCACAGCCAACATGGGAGCAATCCAGCCAAGGAAAAGTGTGCAGTTAGTTAAACACTTCAACTGCAGGTGCCCCTTCTCAGCCTGGGGGCTTTCCTGAGTAAGCTGTTATTCTAAAGGATTGTCAGTGATGACAGGACATTTGGAAGTTATTTTAAAAGAGGGCACTTGCAAAAGGAACAAGGAGGCAGCATCTTCTGACCTCCTCTAACTACACAAGAGGAAAACAATCATCACCAGCAGCCCAAGGCCTGTTCTTATGAGGCCAGACATGCTGCCACCCTCCAGTCCTCTTTCTAACCTTGATGCCGGCCTTTCCTCCCATGGCACCCACCACCTCTCTGCTGGGTTCGAATATTCACTGTAGTGGCCACACAGAACTCACAGATTATGGGGTTTATTAGGGAAGCAGCAGGCAACAATTCAAGTTCAGGAACATGCTCAGTCTCTCTCAGCTGGCCATCTCTCTGCCTGCCATCTCTCAGCCAGCACTCTCAGTCTCTCTCAATAGCACGTCTCTCTCTCAGCAATGCGTGTCTCTTGCGTTTCTCTCCCTCTTGCGTCTCTCTCTCAGCAGCATGTCTTTCTCAGCTGTCAGTCAGAGTGATTCCATCTTCCTCCAGGAGGGCTCCTTTTGAGCCTGGCAGATTGGCCAAAAACAACCAATCCCAGCATCAGAATTCTGCACATCTGAGAGAGAGCAGACCTCCCAGAAGATTGCTTTGTGTTGCTCCAGGTGGATGACTTTAACAGCTACTCAGTTACTCACGGCAAAGTGGGAGTTACAAAGACTATGGCTAGAAAAGCCATGTTGTGTAATTTACTATGCCACAGCACTCTACCCCTAACGTGGCTTTGGGTGTTTACTTCTTTTTCAGTGAAGAGGTTATAGCGATTTATCGTGGGCTTCCTGGAGCAGACAGATTTAGGAACGAAGCATTGGTGGCTGTGGCCAGTCCCCTTCCCAACCTCTCCTGCCTCCAGCCTCCCCATGACTGGAGTCATCGAGGGGAGAGGGTGTACGAATATCAATTCCACCATCATTCCCATAAGCCAGGGTTCTCAACTATGCTGTGACTGGCATTTAGGCCGGCTCATTCTCTGTGCTGGGGGCCATCCAGTGCACTGGGGGATGGTCAGCAGCGTCCCTGGCCTCCAGCCACTAGATGTCAGTAGCAGCAACCCCCACTGCCCTCAGTTGTGACAATCAAAACTCGTTACAGTCAAGACTGTTCCATATATTAGTAACCTTGTGGTACAGAGTGGAACTGCCTCTTAGGGTTTCTTGGGCTTTGATCTCTTTGGGAGTAGACTGCCAAACCCAGTGTAGCCGAGGGGTTCGAACTGCCAACCTTTCAGTTCACAGCCGAATGCTTAACCACTGTGCTACCAGGGCTTCTTAAATGTGTCTTCAGATAGTATCATATGTTCCCTTGAGGGTGATGGACAGAACTACCGCCTGACTGAGAACCACTGTCTAAGCCTCACTTTCTACATACAAGGGGACTGAGAGACTTGGCAAGTGACTGTCTTCATCTCACTAATGATAACTCTGAATGGGCACTTTCTGTGCAGCTCCCACTGGGCTAAATAGTTTATGTGGATTATCTCGTTTAAGCCACAGCAGCCTAAGTGGTAAGAATGATTAGTATTATTAGTATCCCTGTTTTACAGATGAGAGAACTGAGGTTTAGAGAAAAGAAGTAACTTGTCCAAGTTTACACAGAGGGGAACTGATGTCCTGTCAAAGCATTTAGTCCCTGGCCTACAGGTCTACCTGTTACTTAGCAGATCTAGTTGATGTGAACTGAGTATCTGGGTAATGTGATCTCTAGCCAAGTCCTACAGTAACATAAGAGGTTTTGAATTTCCTAGATCAGCAGTTTGCCA
>NW_006921636.1:4527932-4535350 GCF_000298275.1 Orycteropus afer afer
AATGCTCTTCCCCCGGAGAGCTCTGTGGCCCGCTCCCTCCCTTCTTTTGGGTCTCAGATGAAATGACACTTCTTCCAACAAGCCTTCCAGGACTACCAGTCCAAGGCAGCCCCATGCCATCCCTCTCTACCCATCACCCCACTTAACCTTCTTTGTTACATTTAACCCTGGTGGTGCAGTGATTAAGGACTCCCTGGTGGTGTAGTGACTAAGCACTGTGCTGCAAACCAAAAGGTTGGCGGGTTGAACCCCCCAGCCACTTCATGGGAGAAAGATGTGGCAGTCTGCCCCCATAGATGTACTGCCTTGAAAACTCTATGGGGCTGTTTTATTGTCCTATACAGTTAACTGTGAATCAACTTGATGGCAGTGAGGGTTTTAGGAATTCTGGTGGCACAGTGGTTAAAGCATTCACCTGCTAACTACAGGGTCAGTGGTTCGAACCTACCAGGCGCTGCATGGGAGAAAGATGAGGCAACCTTAGGAACCCCAAGGGACAATTCTACTCTATCCTGAAGAGTTGCTGTCAGTCAGAATTGATGCGATGGCTGTGGGTTTCGGTTTTGGGTTATAATGACCTTGTTTGTACTTCCATGTTTTTCTTGTGCACCTCCTTTCTGGAATGAGGCCTTTCTGAGGGCAGGGACCTATCAGTCGAGTTTGCTCTCTGTGTCACTAATGTTTAGGTTAGTCTTTGGCACATACTGTATCTTCTGGAAAATTTGGTTTACTGGATGAATTAACTACTGTCACCCAGGACTAATTTCTTCAGGCTGTAACAAAAATGTGGAACTAGACCATTGACTTTCCTGGCTAAGGGTCCTCGTATAAATCCATTGGTTGCCTTGTTAGTTGTCATCCCATCCCATAGACAGTGGATTTCCTGAGTGGGGCCCTTGTTTTACTCACTACTGAATCCCTTGTGCTTGGTAGAAAGTTGAACACATGGGTGAATGAGTGAATGAGTGAAAGGGAGGACTCTGAGGCTCTTGTCTGGCTCCAACCAGACCCATCTTGGGTCTCTCTTATATGCTAGGGTTCTTTGTAAGGTTTTAGTTAATTTCTGCCCTTGATAAACTCTACCTTCCTTTCTCTTTTAACAGCATGTGCTTTGAGTTGTCTCCTAGGGCATTTTCTTTTTCTTCCAGGTGTCTAGTATTATAAAGAGGGGACAAACAGAAGGGTTGGGTTGGTGGTCTTCTTCAAAAAACCTGGTGATCAAGAGTCTTCTTGGTGACAAAGTGTGTGCTGCATGTGGGAGAACCCCATTTTAGGAGATCTTGGGTTATACTCATCCTCGCAACAACCTAGTGAGGCTACTGTTGTTATTCTGTTTTGTGGATGAAAACAGTTGAGGCTCAGAGAAGTCCAGTAACTTGCTGGGAGGCTCACAGCCAGTGAGTGGAGAGCAGAGTGTGAAACTCAGGTCAGCCCACTTGAGTTGAGGGACTTCGGGGGTCTGAGCAAGGATGGGTGGTGGGATCAAGAACAGCCCAGTGCACTCTTGGTGTCAGTTGATCAGCCTCGCTGTCTCTCCACCCAAAGTAGTGACCGTGTCTGTTGGTCTGTCCCAGGCCCGCTACGTCCAGGCCAAGCTAAGCGTGCATGACCGCTCCCTCAAGGTGGCCACAGTGATTGAAAGCCTGGAGATGGAGATGGAGCTGCTCTGTCTGACGGGTGTGGAGGACCAGCTGCAGGCAGACGTGAGGCCCACGCTGGAGACCCTGCGGAACGCCGGCATCAAGGTAGGTGAGCCTCCCTGAACAGCCTGCCGCACAGTTATACCAGCACCCCTTTAGCAAAGTATAAAAATGTGAAGGGGGGGAGAGAGAGTAAAAGTGAGAAAGGGGACTCGGAGCAGGGCACGCATGAACAGTGTCCTTCAACCCTATCTAGGCCACTCCCCACCATACGCCTTCACAGTGCCGGTCATTTCCTGTAGCCGTCCTCTTCACCCGTTTGCTCTGCTTGCCTGTCTCACTCACCACACTCAGCTTCGTAATGGAAAGGCCCTTGCCTGCCTTCTCCTTACCACCAAGCAGTGTCCAGACATGGAGGTGTTTGTTGGAGAGATGTTGGCCAGTCTGTCAGCCTGGACAGGCGAGAGAGTTACAGACCACCCAGTGGCGTGACCATCTGCATCAATAAGCAGCTGCATCTACCTTGTGTTCTCTCCAGTTGGGGCCAAAAAAATATATATCCAGGGCAACGATGTCAGGGGTTCATCCAGCCCCCATAGCTCCAGAAAATGTGGAGTCTGTTAAGAATTTGAAATTCTGTTCTGAATTTTCCCCCTTTTGATCAGGATTCTTGTATGGAATCTTTGATCAAAACATTCAGTGATGGTAGCTTCTTGAGTGTGGGGGAAGCATAAACCTTAAACCAAAAATATCCCTCAAGTGTTCTTACAAGCAAGCAGTTAACCTTAACTGGGAAAGATGGTCAGCCTTGAGCACTGTGCTCTTCTAAGAACTATCTCCATGGGATCAAAGTGACAGCAGCGACTCAAAAGATTGGATGGAAAGCTTCGGGAGCAGAGGGTTTAGGTCAGTGGGGGAGGAACAGCTCAGAAAGGGAGGGTGAGCAGTGCACAACTGAAGGATGTAATTGGCGGCACGGATTGTGTGTGCAGCAGCTGTTGAATTGGTGTCAGTTTTGTTGTGTCTGCAGGCGCCCCTGATATCCCAAAGTAGAACATTCCAGTGAAACCCTGTGCAAGTCGAAATGACGTCAAGGGAGGAAGCAGTTAACGTTAATTTATATAGGAAAAGGCTTTTATTGTTCCTGGACCCAAAAAATAACCTACCAAATCATACCAAATAGCCCATAAAACCTAAAATAACACTAACATAGAGTATTCATGAAAGAGTGCGGCATTTGACTACTGATCACAAGGTCAGCAGTTGAAACCCACCACCCTCTCTGTGGAAGGAAGATGGGGCAGTCTACTTCCGTAAAGATTTACCACCTCAGAAACCCAGTGGGGGTCGCTGTAAGTCTGAATCAACTCCATGGCAGTGACTTAGGGGTTTTTTTGGGTAGTGATTGAGTAGTGGTTTTTTTGAGGGGGAGTAGTTCAAAGCTACGGCAGCTGGATGCCAAGATGCCGAATATCGTTCCCAGGGAAGGAGCTTGGCTGCCGGTTTTGCTGCTCGGTTGTGCACTGCACTGCCTTTTAAAGGGCTCGCTGCAAAACAGATGCTGAACGCTAGTTGTGCTTTTTACCTTTGTTTGTAAAAGCAAAATTCACCTTCAAATTTGTTTTGATTGGTAAAAACAGGTACTAAGGTAGGTTAGGTGATATCTGTATCCCTAACAGCGTGTGTATTGTATATGTGTATATCTCACTCTCTCTCATCTATGATAATATAACACATTGTTATGTGCTGTCAACTCACAGCGACCCCTCCTTGGGTTTCCAAGGCGGTATCATTACGGAAGTTGATTGCCCAACCTTCCTTCCGAGAACAACATACATACGTACGTACATACGTACGTACATACGTACACACACATGTGCGTACGTACATACATACATACGCACACACGTACATACGTACACATGTACATACGTATACACACGTGCGTACACACATACGTACATACATACGTGCATACGTACACACATACGTACATACATACATAGTACATGCATACGTACATACATGCACACACATACGTACATACATACGTACGTACATACATACATACATACATATGTACATAGATGTGGTAGTTTAATCAGAGGCCAGCAGAGGGTGCTGGATGCCAGGCTTTATTTTAAGGGACCCACCCCCCACCAAAGCGATTAAAAAAAAAAAAAAAAAACTCACTGCATCAAGTTGGGTCTGACTCTCATAGTGGCCCCTCCTTGGGTTTCCGAGGTGGCATCACTACAGAAGTAGATTGCCCAGTCTTCCTTCTGAGGAGTGGCTGGTAGGTTTGAACTGCCAGCCTTCTGGTTAGCAGTCAAGTGCCTTAGGCACTGTGCCATCAGAGCTCCCTCCCAAAGTGATGGCAAACTCAATTTCTAAATGAAAATCTATTCAGAACTCACCGGCTGGAGCTCCTTCTGTGGCTTCTAGAAGCTGCTCCTCCTGGTTCCTTTCTCAGGGCTTGTTCTCTTACATCCAGCCCGCAGAATTACTTACCAAACTAGAAAGTTTCGAAGGATATTGGTTCCCAGATGGCATATTGAGGGAGGACTGGGACACAGCAGGGTCTGCCCCGGAGGAGATGGTACAAGACAGTCCCCTGCCCAGACGTGCTCAGTGCTTCCTTCTGGGCGTCCTCCTGCCTGGGTTTGAACCCTGGCTGACTAAGATGCCGACACTACTTGGTGCCTGTTTCCTGCCTCAGAAAGTAATCGTGAGGATAAAAAGCATCTGGACAGGAGCAGCATTTGGGTGGGTGTCAAGAAACATACTTGTCCTTTTCTTTCCTGGGTGCCCCCCACTGTCAAGATGTCCTTTGCCTGATACCTGCCAGTCTCCTCCGTGGTGAGAAGAGACGATAAACAGGTTCGATGGTAAAACAACAGAGTGGGAAGTGCCTTCCATACAGACTCTAAAGACCTCAATTCTGGGCCTGGTTAGGGCAGGCAGGAGCTAGCTGTGTGGCTTAGAAGCAAATTCCTGACCTCTCTGAGCCCACAGCAGTGGAGTACAAAATTATCTGATACAAGGTGGAAGAATCCAGTGATGTGCTGACAGTGTTTCATATGTGGCTTTAATCCCCACGAGACCCTTGTCTTGAGCAGCCAACCCTGTAGAGAGCCCATCATGTCAGCCATTATTGTTTCTGTAGTACAGTGAGGTGACCCTCACGCATATAGCTTTTCCCTTTTTTGGGGTTATTACTTCAAGAAAAACCCCAGGAAGGGGGATTTCATACAGCTTCTGAAGCGCCCCCCAGTGTCCTTCTGGGATCGTCCCACTGGCATTCGCCACCACAATGTGCTGAGCTCGGGTCTCAAAGCTGTTGAACCAGGGCATTTCCTGTGGTATGTCGGGAATACCATGGTTCTCTGGGAGATAAATGGAGCATATTGAGTTCAGTGCAATGTTCTTGGAAACTTAGCTGACACAGTTGACAGGCCGCCCTCCAAAACTAACAAACAAGACCTCTTTCATGCCGTAATTCCAGGTTTGGATGCTGACAGGGGACAAGCTGGAGACCGCCACATGCACAGCGAAGAATGCACATCTGGTGACCAGAAACCAAGACATCCACATCTTCCGACTGGTACAGCATTCTCTGTGTCGGGGCCACGTGGGTGTGACACCGGGGGCTGCCCTGCAACCTCAGAGCCTCCAGCCGGCCCTCAAGAGGGGAGGGGGAAGCAGGCTGACCACCTAAGTTTGGGGGAGTGTCACCCATCCCTGGTCTGGGTGGAGTTACTGAATGGCCCAAGCAAAGGCTGAAGAATTCCTTCTGGGAGTGATTTAGGAATACCTTCGAAGTCCTTGGATGGTGCGAATGGCTAAGCACTAAGCTGCAAAACGAAAGGTTGGCTGTTTGAGTCCATCCAGAGGCGCCTGGACAGAAAGGCCTGGTGATCGCCTCTGAAGGATCACAGCCACTCGAAGCCTTGTGGGCGCAGTGCTCCTTTCAAACACATGGGGCCACTGTGAGTCAGAATGGGTGGAGGGCAGCCTGTTGGGTGTGTTAGTTACAGCCCTGCCTGTGTTAATGCCATGCTCTTAGCCTCAGGGTGTGGGGGGGTGATTCATGAGAAGCCGATGAGAGTTAGGGACTGTCCCTTGACAGATGCAGGTAAGTTCACACACGTGAAATTGTGCAGCACTTCGTTGACTCCCTGTAGGCCACGGCCTTGCGGAAATAAAGCCCAGGCCCCAGGTGCTGGCCTGTCTGCCCTCCCCAGGGGGAGCACTGGGCACTGGCTGGGACCTTTTGTAGGAGCTGAAAGGGGTGTGCAGATGAGAGACTTCCTGCCCTGGTGGTAAGCGCTTGACCGAAATAGTGAACGCATTACAAGCTGGAGGCTTGAACCACTGGACTCTTAAGTGGCTTTATTGAGTTAGGGAGGTAGGGACACTGGATCCCCCTTTGGTTCAGGATGTGACAGTCCTACTGAAATTGAAGCCAAGAGGCCAAACACCTGGAGGGACTTGAGGTGTCATGGGGGTCTCCTCTTTACTCCTGCCTTTGACCTAACATGCAGAAGCTTCCAGAAATCCTGCAATGCTTGGAATAACACAGAAGGTGTTGCTAAGAACAGAGACCATCTAGAAGGCAAGGGTTGGCAGACCACTGCCCTGGGGCCTAAGGTCTCTTTGTAAATAAAGTTCCAACAGGACACACATTCTCATTCACTTAATGCCTAAGGGAGCTTTCCCACACCGATGGCAGAGCGCGACAGGGCCTGTGTGGTCTGCAAAGCCTGGGGTGTTTCCTCTCTGGGCCTTTACAGAGAGGGTGGGCCAGCCCTTGCTGCCTGTCTTGTGGTTGGCTGCCCCCCAGGTCTGCGCTGCTCCAGGCAGGCCAACCGCTTCACACCTGGGAGTTCTCATGTGGACACAGAGCTGCCATGACCATGCTCCTCCCAGAGCTGTGGGAAATGAGGAAATCCGGGAGTGCTGGGTACTGTGCCTGGGACACCTCCAGCGGGATTTGGTTAAGTGGGTGGCACCAGGTGCTCCCGATTCTGGGAATCGCAGTGGACCAGATTGAATTTTGCTGTGTTGGTGGCAGGGGAGAGGCCAGGGTGGCCCTTGTCTCTGAGCCAGCTTCGGGAAGCTGCCGTCTGTTGTTTGAGCCCTCTCTGTTCCCGTCCAGGTGACCAACCGTGGGGAGGCCCACCTGGAGCTGAACGCCTTCCGCAGGAAGCACGACTGTGCCCTAGTGATCTCGGGAGACTCCCTGGAGGTGGGTGCCGGGAGCCCGGGGGCGGGGCCTCGGGGAGCTGCTTCAGCCACAGCCTCTCCCTCCGTGCTCCCCCCAGGTCTGCCTCAAGTACTATGAGTACGAGTTCATGGAGCTGGCCTGCCAGTGCCCAGCCGTGGTGTGCTGCCGCTGCGCGCCCACCCAGAAGGCCCAGATCGTGCGTCTGCTCCAAGAACGCACGGGCAAGCTCACCTGTGCAGTCGGTAGGCAGGGCTGGGGCGGGAGGGTGGGTGCGTGGAGGGGCAAGGGAGTGGCAGGGGTGGGAGGCAGGTGCTGGGGGGAGGGGAGTGGTTGGGAAGCTCCCCTGTGCAGTACGTAGGCGGGGATTCGGGGTTGGGGGTGAGGGGTAGGTGAAGGGGGGACAAGGGGGCAGGGGAGTAGCAGGGGTGGGAGAGGCAAGGTGGGTGATGGTTGGGGAGCTCCTCTGTGGAGTTAGGTAGGTGAGGTGGGGCGAAGGGTGGAGGGTGGGTGGCAGGGGTGGGAGAGAGGTGTTGGGGGAGGGGGTGTTTGGG
>NW_006921636.1:4535505-4605159 GCF_000298275.1 Orycteropus afer afer
GGGGGGAAGGGTGGAGGGTGGGTGGCAGGGGTGGGAGGGTGTGGGGGGAAGGTGGTGGTGGTTGGGGAGCTCCCTGGGGAAGTGGGCATGAGGGGTTGGGGCCCTCACTGCTGGCCTTGACCTGGTACACTCATGTTACTGCCTGTAAGGATACCTGCATTTTGTGCTGTGCTCTTGAAGTTGCCTAGACCACTTTACTCGGGCTGTGGTGTGTTTGGTTTCCCTGTAGACGCAAGTGCCATGTTGTTGTTAATTTGAGCATCTGCCCTGGGTAAAGAGTAGATAGATGTGTGCAGGCTTCTCCTGTTTAGCCTGTCTTCCTTTGCTAGAGACACGGAGAAGTGCCGCCCTGAAGGTATGTCGGTCTGCTGCCATCTTTGAGCGCAACACCGCTGCCCGTTTCCTACTCGGGTCCAAATCCCACGCACAAGAGACTTAGATGCTGTGCAGCACGCGTGCCGCCCTTGTTTCCCTTGGCCATGACTGAACTGCTTTGAACGGGTTCAAAGCCCTGGTTTCTTGCCTCTCCCGCATTTCCGGTCTTTTCTCTCTGGTCTGTGACCCGCAGGTGACGGAGGCAATGATGTCAGTATGATTCAGGAGTCGGACTGTGGCGTGGGGGTTGAAGGAAAGGTGAGCACTGGGGCGGAGGCTGCCATCCTCCGTGGCATGTGCTAGTGTGGTGGGCCCTGTGGTGTCACCTAGGTGCTGCTCTGCTCCACCTGCTGAGCGTCTTTACCTGTGTCCTCTTTCCTTCTAAGACACAGCTCGAGCACGTCTGGAAGTTCTAGATAAGACAAGCATGGGGGACCGTGTTGCCCCTGGCGTGAATCACACACATAGACAAATACATCTCACTTGCCAAAACCTAAATTAAAAAAGAAAATAAAGAAAAAAGTGTTTTTCTGTGTTCTTAGGATGCAGGGAGTAGTTCTTCAAATGTTCCCTTCCCGGAATAGTCGGGTTGTCACTAAGATCACTGGTTTCCATGCTGTGTGCTGATCCCTTGAGGCATGGTTCGCCCCTCGTCAAAAGCCCTCGGCAGCGGCAGTTTTTTTTTTGTTTTTTTTTTATTAGGATTTGGGTGAAGATTTACAGAGTAAATTCACTTTTCATACAGCAGTTCACATATACTTTGTCTCATGTCATTGACCAAAATTTACAATGCAGCAGCTCCCCTCCCACTTCCTCCCCATAGTTACCTCCTCCCAGTGTCCATCCCTTCATACTCTTCTGCACCCTGAGCTATCTCCCTGTGCATAAGCAACCCTTCCTTCTCAGCAGCGGCAGTTTTACCACTGCTTGCGTTTTCCTGTCCTTGTCCTTGTCCCCTGAGGGCTGGCCCCTCACACCTTCCTCGCCCTCTGATTTGTGTCTGTTTATCTGTTGTTTTTCATGCATCCTAGTCATTGTTGTCGTACATGCTGGGCTTCACCAGTCGCCAGTCATCAGAGACCCATAAGCGACCCTTCTGGCACTGGAACTGCCCTGTGGGGTTTTCTAGGTTGTCATCTTTTTTTTTTTTTTTAAATCTTTATGGGGCTGGTATTTCTTTATGTCAGTTTTCTGTGTTCTTTTCAATATCGTTTTATCATTTTCTCCATCAAGATCTGGCACATCTGTTCCCTGTATATTTTTCTTGTTTTGAATTTTTACTGTGATTGGGGTGCAAGTTTACAGAGCAAGTTCAATTTCCATACATCAGCTGTCATCTTTACAGGAGCACACTCCTGTACAGAGGGCCGCATTCCCCGTCTGTTAACAGCTTGCGTGCATTCCTTCGATTTTTGGTTTATAAAACTAAAAAATTTCAAGCACTCAGGAATGGGTATACGGCATTCTTTCCTTCAGAGAGCTGCATCCCATTTATTAACACTGGCCGTTCTTCTGGACTGTTCGGGGCACACACTACTAGGTATGGGTGTGTATGTGGTTGTTAGGCATATATGTGTATGTAAAACGTTCTTGCTATATATATATAGTACATGTAGTTTTACACATGTGCATATATTACTTTCATGTGTAATTTAAAATTATAAACGTTACACAATCTGTTTGTTAGGTGCCTTGAGTCCATTATACCTTGTATTTTTTCCACGTTAGAATGTGTAGATCCATCATTTCTTAGTCTTTCTAAGTTTAAGTTTTTATTTTGAAAAATGTCAGTCCTTCAGAAAATTGAACTAAGCATTGAGTACCCATCCGCCTGCCCCTTGTTTTCATTCGGCAATTGTTGACCTTAGCCACATTGTCGCTCCTTCACCCCCTTATACATACAAATTACATGTCACTTCATTCATTCTCTTCTGAATCCGTTGAAAGTGAATTGCAGACGTCTGTACACTTTCCTACCCACTGCTTTAGCATGGATTGCCTAAGAATAAGGACATTCTCCTCCATAAGCAAAAAATACCATTTTTACCACCCCCTCAAATGTAACATTGTTATAATGATGATAGACACTAGTCATAGTTAGATTTCCTCCTCTGTCCTCAAAATATCTTTGTGGCTTTCACTTAGTTGCTTTTTGACATTCAGATTCCAATCACGTTGTGTTCACTGTGTGTCCTCATCTCTCTGGAATCTTCTTTAATGCAGAACACGCTTCTGCATCGTTGTTGGGGGTGTTTTAGTTTCATGACATCAATACTCTGTGTCCTTCCCCTTGTGTCAAACCAGGGGGCCTTGGTGTCACACTGTCCTGTGATTGGTGCTGCCGTGCATTTTTCAGAGTCAGACAGTTCCATTGTGTGGCTGCTTTGTGATTTAATTCCACGTTTTTGCATTTTCCCCACCCCCCGACACACAGACATACATGAGCAAGCTGTGTACCCCTGTACACACACACACACATGAACAGGTATGCACCCCTCCCATGCACAAACAAGTGTATAAAGCTGTATATTCAAGAATGTTCCGTTTAATATTTAATAACATTTAATAATAGCCTTGGGTTTCTCCGTCTCCTATTTAACTCTCAGGAGCACTTAATGTTGCAAAACATCTGTCTTTGAATAGTCTTTGCCTCGGATGTGGAAGGCGGGTTGGGCCTGAGCCCCACGATTTAACTCTAGATCCACCTCTAAATTGCAACTCTGTGGATCAGGATGTTTTTCATTTAAGCAAATTCCTCTTTTTAAATCAAATTTAAAGGTGGCCCACCAACCTCGTGTGGCTGGAAGCCAAAGAAATCTCTTGGCGAAGGTTCTTCAAAGACCCCCTTACGAAGGCTTGCCTTTTTAATTAGAAAAGATGTTTGCCCTGATGCCTGTGCTTCTGATGGTGCCTTATCTCGTTGGCCCTTAGGAGGGGAAGCAGGCCTCGCTGGCTGCGGATTTCTCCATCACCCAGTTCAAGCACCTCGGCCGGCTGCTCATGGTGCACGGCCGCAACAGCTACAAGCGGTCGGCCGCCCTCAGCCAGTTCGTGATCCACAGGAGCCTGTGTATCAGCACCATGCAGGTGGGCGGGCAGCCGGCACCTCTGCGCAGGGGCGCGTGGCTGCACCAGGTGGGTGGGCGGGCAGCCAGGACTTGCCCGGGGCCCCATGGCTGCACAGTTACCGTGGAAGTAGCCTGAGAGTCAGACTGGGCTTTGGAGCTGTTGTCTCCGTCCAGCTGGTTTGACTCTGCAGCGGCCACTGTCCAGCTGGTAGACTCTGGGCAGTCCCAGAACATCTTGTGCCCCCGATTCCTCCACTGTCACGTGGTGCTGAACATCCTCACTCGTTGGGTGGACACGAGCATCAGCCGTGGTGCCCGTCCTCCAGTGCTCATCACCTGGCAGATGTAGTGAAGATGGCAGTGTTGTTCTGTTTGGGGCGCGTCCACTGGTTTGCCAGAACAAAAGACACAGAAGTAATGCCGAGTGAATGCTCAGGGCCTGATTTTCCCACAGGCAGGGGCTAGAACAATCAGAGAAGAAGAACAGCTTGCTTTTCCTGAGCACTTGCTATGCCCTGGGCATCGGGCTACGTGTTCACCGTATAGTGTCTTGTAGAATCCTCACCATTGCCTGAGCCAGTAGGGACTGGCGGACTGTCGTTTTTCCTGTTTTACAGATGGGGTGGTGAGTCTCAGCACGGTTGAGAAATCCATGCAGTGTCCTGTAGGGATTTGGTCTACCTAGGCAGGTGGACCCCAGAGCCACCATTCTTCATTTAGGTCTCCTCCTCTTTGAATGCTCGTGGTACAGAGAGGCCAAGGCCACCTCCATGGGCAGGGTAGTTCTTAGATTGGGACCATGTAGCAGATGGCACAGAGGCTGTCCCACTGTCCCAGTTCAACATCCCAGCAAAGCCTGCCTGGGAAGTGAGCTTATCATGAGTTATAAGGACTGCTAATCCCCTTGGGGATAGATGTCTTGCTACCATCTTGCTTTTCCACAAAAGGACCTAGAGGGTGTAAGATACGTTCCCACCTTCCCTCTTACTGACTCCTTCAAAGTCTGGTACTGGGCAGGGTGTGTGCCAGACTGAGGATGTACTAGGAGGGAGGCCAGAAGAGGGAGAAGACATCTGAGTGCTGAAAAGCTGTCGACTGTCTTTCCTCCTTTTGCATTTAGGTGAAAATACTCAGTTAAATGGTAAAAATGAAGGCACGGTAGATCCTAGAACCCACATTGCTTCTTGGTCAGACTGCTACGTAGCTATGAGACTCTGAACAGGTCACTTTACTACTCCAGCCCTCAGTCCTTCCACCTATAAAATGGGAATGATAAAATCTGCCTGCCCACTCAGACATGGTCTGCTGTGAGGAACAGACCATGAATGTGCGAGGGCTTGATGGCCAGCAGGGACCAGGCAAACCAAAGGCAATTGGTTATCAACCGAAATAGCAGAAAGTACAAACAGGAGGGGGTGCTGTAATTTGTAGAAGAGGTGTTTAAGCAGACCTGGAAGACCTTCCACTGTAGGTCAGGTGGTGGTGCAGAGATACATGCGAATCCATTCCTCCCAGTTACTCTCGCCTTTTGTGGCTGCTTTATGCTTTAAGTATCTGTGATGTTTGGGGAGTGGAGGAGCCCGTGAAGTGATTATCATCAAGGTGATCTCAACCCAAACAGCTGTTGTGGTTCACGGGACCACATCTATACTTTAATTTATGTTAAGACGTCCGGCAGAGCTGGACAATGCAGTGTTTTTAACTGGGCACTGAATCAGTAGTCATTGGTTGGACCCCCACCATGCCTGCGTGTTACCATGAATGTGGACTTTTTTTTTTTTTTAAATTCCAGGATGGGGAATGGGATGTTCTTTGGCTCTAACCTCTGTCCGTTGTGCCAAAAGTGGCCGGCTGCATGCTACCCCCAGCTAGAGCTACCCCCTGGCACTGGTGTCTTTGAAAGACACAGCCATGACATTGTCATTGTCCCTGGTGCTCTCTGTAAGACGAGCTTGGAGAAAGCCTGGGCTTTCCTAGAGAAAGAGGGTCTTGGGTTGATTTGCAAAACACACACCAGATTCGTGATATTTTTGCAACAACATCCTTTCTGTGTGGCTCCTGGATGGCTCCCTAGCCTCGGGCAAGAAGTCATTTAAAAGGTGCTGTGGTCCTGGCATCACAGCGGGGCTGGGGGGTGGGAGGCTCTTGGTGGCACCTGAGCTCCAGGCCAAGGAAGCATGGATTTTCTAAGTGCCGCCTGTCTTGCCCCAGAGTCGGTGGTTTTGGAGCCATCTCTGGGGTAGAAGCTGTTTCTGATCACTACGACAGCCCAGCCTGTCTGTGTTGAGTTTTAGAAAGCCTTCGGGCAGTGGTTGTCCCCGGCCTCCCTTTGGTTTTATACTAATCAGAATTAGCTTAGGGACCGCCTTTGTTCCATAGCCCAGACATCCAGCCAAGGGGCTAGCCAGGGCATCACCTGATTCTATCTCCCGGCTTGTTCTCTCGCCAGTAGCTAATATTCTCCCAGTCAGGAGGCAGGCAGATTTCAGTCAGGGTTCGTCACTATCTTTATTGCTTCTAATTACAAAAGTAGTGTGTAATGTGTTCTTTGTAAAAATTTCTAAAAATACTAGAACATGTAACATAAGAAGTGATGGGTTTCCTGCAGTCCCACCCTCCATGGTAACTGGTGTAGACTCTTCGGAGGAGATTTTTCCAAATTTGCCCTAACACACATGCTGACCGATTATCAACACACACGTCTGGGAGGTGGTGAGTCTGGTGGTTGGCATGTGGGCTCTGAATGGAGCTGGGCTCCGGTCCCTCAGTGCCCTTTTCCTCACAGCTCACCCTTTTGTCACATGCGGGTGATACCAAGACTCGATGTCATGTGTTGACCTTGTGGTCCACTGAGGTCAGATACGAAGTCCTCTGTGTCTAGCACGTGGAGCTTAGTAAATGCCCACAAAGGGGCTGAGTGGGAGTGGACTCTGACATAGCCTTAAAATCCTAGCTCTGTCTCTGGTGGTGTAGTGCCTAAGGCATTTGACTGCTAACCAGAAGGCTGGCGGTTCAAACCCACCAATGGTTCAAAGCCATTCCTTGGGAGGAAGATTGGGTGATCTACTTCCGTAGTGATACTGCCTTTGAAACCCAAAGAGGGGTCGCTATGAGTTGGATGCAACTCGATGGCAGTGAGTTTGGTTTTTGATTTCTGTCTCATATGAGCTGTGTGATCTTGGGCAAGTCACTTAACCTCTCTGTGCCTCACGTTCCTCATATGTGACATATAGGGTTGTTCTAATAATTAAATGAGTGAATAGACATGAAGTGTTTGTAACAGTCCCGGGCTTGCAGTAAGTGCCGTGCAAGTGGTAGGTAGTGTTTTTGTTGTACAGAACATGAGACGATTTGTTTTTCCCATTTAGGGTGATTTTCGGTGACATCTCCTTTCTTTTTGGTGCAGGCTGTCTTCTCTTCCGTGTTTTACTTTGCCTCCGTTCCCCTCTATCAAGGATTCCTCATCATCGGGTAAGGACATCGCGGCAAGGAGCCCTCCTTCCTGTGCCCCAGAAGGGATAAGAAACGATGTGTAGACGCGTCAGTCCCCAGACTTGCCTTGGCCTCTGGGGCCCAGGCAGGCGCAGCCATGCCACTTAGACCCTCGTTGAATCAAACCTTGAATGGTTCAGCCCTCGCCACACTGAGGAAGCAGAGCCCAGCCTGTCTGTGGGCTGCAGCCCCTTGCCTTTGTACCTGGTCATGTACGCATTTTGCCCACGAGAGTTCGAGGGTGGCACTAATTGTCAGCGAGGGCAGAGGGTCGCAGGCTCGGTGATTTCCGGGGTCTGAGGAGAAGGATGAGTGAAAGGAGGATCTGAAAAGTGCCCTCCCCACCATCGCTGACCCCAGCAGAACTTTCAGCTGTTAGTTAGGTCTCTAAGGAGAGCCAGCACTCTGCTCTGGGGGATGTGCATGCCATAGAACTTGACCTCACATGCCACTGGGCCGCTAGGGAGGTGTACCGGACACTTGGCTGCCATCAGACCCACCCCGCCCCTGACCTGGAGCTTCATGATGTTCCTTGTGACCTTTTAGAGAGAGTGTGCAATCTGAGTTACCGGGAAGGGCAGTCTGACGGCCTGTAAAGCTGCCTGCAGGGCCTCCTCTTAGGAGTAAAGAGGCCGAGAGCATACACAGGCAGCCTGGACTCAGGGTCTTAGGAAGTGTGCTGCCATCTCCTCGTGTCTGGCCTGTAGGTTTATTTTGAGAGTGGATGCTGGAATCTGCCCTGCTTCTCATTGGCAAAATGGACTGTGCTCTTGGCAGGTTCTTGGGGGGGCGTATAGTCAGGGACTACCTGAGCTGGGTCTACAGGCCGTCCTCTCTCTGTCCTCATCTCCTCCCTTCTCGCCTCTGCCCCTTTGGCTCCAGCCCCACTGGCCTCTCCTTACTGTCCTTCAGATGTGGCAGAAACCTCCCGGCCTTTGCACCGGTTGTTCCCTCTGCGGAGGACGCTGTCGTCCCAGATACTGGCTAGACTCACCCTTCGGCTCTTGTGGGTGTTTCCTCAGATGCTGCCTCACTGAGTCCTCCTGGACGTCCTAAAATTGCACACACACCCTTTCCACACACCTCATCCTCTCATCTGTTATGTTCCCTCCTTGGCACTTGCGTCTGACACAGTAGACTTTCCTTAGTTTGTTTGTCCTTCGATGCTCTCTGAGGGCAGAAGCTTTTGTCTGTTTTCATCTTGAATCTCCAGTGCTTAAAACAGGCCCCTGCACATGGTAGGCACTCCACACAGAGTGAGTGAGTGAGTGAAGGAAGGAATGGAACTTGGGCTCCCGAGGCTTGGGTACTGGGCTGGGGGCTGCAGTCAATGGCTCTGGTTCCATTGGCTGGGCCTTCCTGTGGGCATTTTCTCTCCTAGGTACTCCACGCTTTACACCATGTTTCCCGTCTTTTCTCTGGTCCTGGACAAAGATGTCAAGTCTGAAGTTGCCATGTTGTATCCTGAGCTCTACAAGGACCTGCTCAAGGTTCTCCAAGCCCCCCTCCGGCCCCGCCCCCTCCGGCCCCGCCCTTCTTCATCTCTGTCTCTCTCCTCCCCCCTTTCACTTCATGTCACACAGATCCCCTGAATCTGATTTGACCATACTTGACACTCATGATTTTCTTGTTTTTGAGGAAGGAGTAGGAGTTTATACTTTTTAACCTAGAAAAAGTAGCATACACACCAGTAAAGAATGTTAAACACCACAGGCACATGGGAACGGGAACAGTCTCGCAGCTGCAGCTCTTTCCCCCAGAAGTGTTCTTGGGGGGTGGGGGGTGGTGAGTGTGTGTATAATTTCAGTTTTTGTTTTCAGAGAGCTTTTACTCAAGGCCAGAGGGACTGCCATGTAATATTAACTCTTTTAAAAATGTGTTTCCCTAATATATCGAAATGTTCATAAAGCACTGATTTTTTTTTTTTTTTTTAACTTTTCATTGTGATTTGGGTGAAAGTTGAAAAAGCAAATTCACTTTCTGTTCAACAGTTGATACACGTTTTGTTTCATGATGTTGATGTCAGTCCCCATCATATGATGGCTTTCTTCTGCCTGTGGCTCCTTTTCCCTGTGTCCTTCTTTCCCACGCGTTCCTGCCCCCTGAGCTGTCTCCCTGTGCAAATGCTGCCCTTCTGATCTCCCAGGGCTGATTGTTCTAAGGATTACACCTGCCTGGGGTAGTGTTCACCTCATCTTGTTGTTGTTATGTGCTGTCGAGTTGGACCCAACTATAGGCCTGTCTATTGTTTGGCTGAAGGTTAAACCAAGGGAGTGAGTTCAATTCCAGGTCTTAGGTGTCTTACCAGTCTCAATAAGCCTGGGTCTTTTTTTTTTTTTTTTTGAGTTTTGTTCCACATTGTTTTCCCACTCTATCCAGGATCTCCTGCACTGATCCTTTCCTAGCGGTTGACCGTGGTAGCCAGGCACTATCTAGTTCTTTTGGTCTCAGGGTTATGTAGGCTGATTCTCAGCTTTAAAAATTTTTTTAAATTGAAAAATAGATGCATTTTTTACTTTTCTGATGAAAATGGGCAGGCTGCCTTGCCTGGTCAGAGTACCGTGAGGGCAGGGGGAGGGACGGGGGGGGCTGTGGACGCTGAGAGCGCTGACATGACCACTCTCTGTCTCCATCTAGGGACGGCCGCTGTCCTACAAGACATTCTTAACGTGGGTGTTGATCAGCATCTACCAAGGTGAGGAGGAGGGCTGGAGCTGCCTGCTCTTCCTGAGCTCTGGGGCTGACGGCCCCTGAACGCAGAGCCTGAAGGAGGAACCCAGAGTCCTGAAACAGCAGTGACGAGTGTGCCTGGGGGGCCTGCTCGCCGTCGTGGGCACTGCACATTGAGCTGGGACAGGGGTTGGCGTTTGGATATGTGAGGTGCTTGTGTGCTTCGTGGGACAGACAGACACGGCCCTCATTCTTCCACACCTGCTCGGGGGTTTGGTCCACATCACAGAGTGGTTGGTTTCTGGGACTTTCAGTTCACAGTATGGTCCTGGTGTAGTTTTTGAAAACACGCATGCACGCACACACACATACACACAAACACACATGCATATGGAGCCCTGGTGGCTCAGTGGTTAAGCACTCAGCTGCTAACTGAAGGGTTCAAACCCAGCAGGGGCTCCATGGGAGGAAGATGAAGCAGTGTGCTTCTGCAGCTATTACAGCCTTGAAAACCCTGTGGGGCAGTTGTGCTGTGTCCTCCAGGGTCGTTGTGGGTCAGCACCAACTCAGCAGTGAGCCCCGTGGCATGTGAGTGTCATGTTTGTTGACCCCGTGGGGTTTTTAAGGCTGTGCCCTGTCAGAAGCAAGTCACCGGGCCTGTCTTCCAGACTGCCACTGGGTGGGCTTGAGCTGCCAGCTTCCGGTTAGCAAGTGAGCCCTTAACCATTGGTGCCCCGAGGGACTCCATGAAAAGCCTGTTTATTTCAGAGGCTCCAGAGGTCCCCTCCATTGCAGGGGGCTTGGAAGACTACCTGTTGGAAAACAACCTGTGAAACCCTCTGTTTATGTGTCTTTTCTTCGCCCTTTGTGTCTGTCACACAGCACACATGACGTATTTCTAAGCAACCCTGAGGTGGACCTTAACTGCACAGGTCCATATATGTGATTTACAAATAGACATGGCCCTGTGGGGAAACAGGGTCTGTGAAGATGCTGTCAGTTAGGCTGACCTACTTCTCTTTGGGGCCTGTTCTTAATGAGTTTGACTGGGGGGGGGGTGTAGTCAGAGGGTTTAGAAAGCAGTCTGTTATCAGCAGGGAGTTAAACTGTCATGAGTGTTTTTGAGGGGGGGTATTGTAAGAGAGATCCCAGCATGATGCACGCACCTGCTTAGAAAGCAGGCCCTGCAGACAGTTAACAGACGAGCGCTGGTCCTGCATGCCCTGCTTCTCCATCCTCAACCCTGTGTCCGAGGGGCCGTCACAGCGGGGGTGTTTGTGTTTAGTGTCTCCCGGCTGCCGCCTCTTCTAAAGAGCATTCCTGTGCGGCCTGCGTTCAGCCAACGGGAGACACGGCCAGTTCAGTCCCTGTCCGGTCAGATGGCGAGCTATCAGCACTCTCCTCTCCTCCTTCCTGTCCTCAACATAGGTGTCCCCTCCTTTCGATGTCTCACTTGATCTCCTTTATGGTTTTAAACAATACACTTAATATTCGTTTCCTGTTCCATCAATTCCAGCTATTCTCTGTGTCTGCCTCTCTTCCTTCCCATTTTTCTTTCTTTCCAGCCATCGATTATTTATTACAGAAGGGTGTCTCAGTTCCCTACTGCTGCTATAACAAAATACCACAAGGGGGTGGCTTTTAAACAGAACTTCCCTGTCTCGCAGCTTGGGGACTAGAAGTGCATTCCTTCTCAGTGCTTTGCACAGAAAGCGGCTGCCGGCTTTGCTCCTGGCCTCTGGTAGCCCCAGGCTTTCCTGAGCTTACAGCTGTTGTGTCACATGAGGTCGCATCTCTGTCTCTCAGTCTGTGTCTCTCCTCCTCCTTTATAAGGACACTACTCAGACAGGCTTGGGGCCCACCCTACTCCAGTATGACCTCATGTCAGCCTAACTGATAACATCTTCACAGACCCTATTTCCCCACAGGGTCATGTTCACAGGCAACAGGTGAGAACTGCCACAGATCCTTTAGGGGGGACACTGACAGAGGTCAGAGGAGGGCAAGCAGAAAAACTCCAGTGTGATGCTGTTCCTTAAGAAAAGTATAAAGCCCCACTCTTCAGCCTCACTTAGCATGCAATGCCTTTCGTGTCTAAATGAAAAGACGTGAGATGTGAGTGACAGAGTGCGCGGTGTGGGCATTGTGTGCTGGCGTGCACGGCCGCCCACCCGCTCCTGTCTCGTGTCTGCAGGGAGCACCATCATGTACGGGGCGCTGCTGCTGTTTGAGTCGGAGTTTGTGCACATTGTGGCCATTTCCTTCACGTCACTGATCCTCACCGAGCTGCTCATGGTGGCGCTGACCATCCAGACGTGGCACTGGCTCATGACCGTGGCCGAGCTGCTCAGCCTGGCCTGCTACATCGCCTCCCTGGTCTTCTTACATGAGTTCATAGGTAAGGCTCTGCCCACGCAGAGGCGGTTGGCCGGGCTCCTTGTGGAGGACAGCCGCGCCCCCAGCAGGTGTGTCCTGGACTCTGTCCTGTGGTCCTCTGTGCTGTGCTGCCCTGGTTTTCTCACTGGCATCCCTGAGGGACGAGTGACTGTTAAGAATCAGCCGCTGGCGTTGAGGCCATCAGGCAGGATTTCAGAATAGAGCCACACAAAGCCAACCGGCTTACAAGTTTAATCCAACAAGTATTTTTTTGGGCTTCGCAGGCCTGTAGTGCTGGGCTCATAGAGTGGTGGAGAAGTTGGGCAGCTGGATCTTAGTCTCGATAAATGACAGGCCAGTTGTTGCTGTTGGCTGTTGCTGACTCCTGGTAAGCCCACACACAGCAGAAACCAAGGCCGCACCTTCCCGGTGATCGGCTGTGGTTGGACCGTTGTGACCTATAGGGTTTCTTTTAATTTAAATTTTGTTGTTGTTCAGAATATACACAATAAAGCATACACTAGTTCAGCAGTTTCTCCATGTACCGTAAAGTGACACCGATGACATTCTTGGAATTGTGCATCCATCCTCACCTGCCTTTCCTAGTTGTTCCTCCCCCATTAACATAAGCTCACTGTCCCCTGAAGGTTCCCATCTAACCCTTTGAGTTGCTGTTGTGAGTTTGGTCCCATGTAGACAGATTGTAAAAGAGCACAGTGCTCCAGGAAGACATTCTTTATGAGTTTAGTTAAGCTAAACTGTTGTTCTCTTTCAAATATTTTTGGTTTAGAGTTTAAAGATTATCTCACAGTGATAGTTTCAGGGGTTCATCCAGTCTCCATGGCTTCAGAATATCTGGAGTCTATGAGAATTTGAAATTCTTTTCTGCGTGTTCCCCCTTTTGATCAGGTTTCTTCTATAGAATCTTGGATCAAAATGTTCAGTAATGGTAGCCAGGCACCATCCACTTCTCCTGGTCTCATGGCAAAGGGGAGACGATTCATGGAGATGATTAGCCACACATTCTATTTCCTTTTCTTGTTCCTGACTCTCTTTGCTCTGTTGCTCCAGGTGAATAGAAGCCTTGGGACACATAAGATTTTCATTGGCTGATTTTTTTTTTTTTAAATGCATATTCTAATAAAACTTTAAAAGGAAAACAGACAGTGGACTGCATTTGGCCTGTGGCTTGTAGTTTGCTCATCTGTGCTGTAGAACAGAGATGAACTCATGGGCTGATTTTTTGTTTTTGGAAGTTGATTGCCAGGCCTTTGTTCTGGTACGGCTCAGCCTGGAAGCTCTTCTAGAACCTGTTCACCATGGCAATAGGCAGGCCTCCACTGCAGACAGGTGGTGGCTGTGCTGAGGTGTGCTGGCCAGGAATCAAACCCGGTCTGCCACGTGGAGGGCGAGCATTCTACCACTCCCCACCACTGCCTCGTGAGAGTCCAGAGAGGGCTCTAAACACCCAGAAACCCCAAGGAGACAGCAGTGGCTTCTTTAGCCTCATGCCTAGGCTGATGATTTTTCAGACTTGTGGCTTTTTCTGGCCACTAGAACCTCTTGTTGCCATGACCTTTAATCAGAGCTCCGTCTGTGAAGCTGGTAGGAGTGGCTGTGTGGCCATTCAATGCAGCGTCAGGAGCCATCAGCCCCGGGCCTCTGCCTCCTGGGTCCTCCTTTGCACCTTCATCCTGATACAGCTTCTAGGGGGCCTCCAGGGGCCTCCAAATGAAAAGCACTGCTCTGTCCAGCTGAGCCGAGAGGTGACCCATGGTGTCAAGAGTGAGCATTTGTTCATTCTGTAAATACTCAGTTGGCTGTTAGGTGCCAGGATCGTAGCAGCAGATGAGGTGAGGGCTTTCCCCGGAACGTCCCCCTTGTGGGAGATGGTGCACAATAAACAGGTTAGTGGTCGTGTGAGCCCAGGAATCTCAGCTGTGACCAGAGCCACCAGGGGATGAAAGCCGGGGCAGCGTCAAAGACCCGACAGACTCCAAATAGTAGAGCCTACAGATGGGAAGGTCGAGAACCCACCTCAGGCCCGGAGGGTTGGTTGACCGCTCAGTGACCTCTGTGACCTTGGCACACTCAGGCTTGTTCCCCCCCAGCCTCTGTTCTGGGGGGGGAGCGCTGAGGGCCACCTGTCTGCCCCCCACTTCGAGCCCACTTGCAGGAGGGAATTGCCAGATCAGTTCAGCTGACACAGGTTTCCCTCGCTATCTGACAGAAGAGCGTTGCTGTGAAACCTGTCGTACGCTGAGTGGCGTAAAGCAGAGAAGCAGTCACCTTCATTTACATGGGAAGTGTTGGGCGTTCCCGACCTCAGAGATAACCTACCACCTCATACCGAGGACACATCAGCCTAAAATAGCACCAACAGATGGTGCTCACAGACACAGTTCAGAGCCAGGGCGGCTTGATGCTGCCATGCTGAGTATTTCCCCGGGAAGGAGCTTGGGACACCACTGTTACTGCTCAGGGTGCACTGCCTCTTAATGGCTTGCTGTGACACACGCCGAACACCACCTTCGCTTTCCACCTTTTCTCATAAAAGGAAGAACCCTCTTTGGATTTCTTTTGGTGAGCGAAAACAGGTGCTCATGTAGGTCTTTCATAAAAGCAAGGTGGTGTAAAGCGAACTTTCAGCAAGCAGGGGTGACCTGCACTTCCGAGCCAGGCAGGAGCCCTGAGCCCCGCTGTAGACCATGGGTGACTGGGATGGGCCCTGCGTGCTGTCGGCCCCGCACAGGCCACCGGGCTCCAATTCCAGGCCAGCAGCCCATTGCCAGTTCAGCTTCGGCACTGTCACCGCAGGGGTTGTGTGCTGGATCATCTCGTGGGACTTGAATCTTGCTTTCCCAGCCCCGGGAAAGGTCATGCACCTTCAAGGCTCTAGACTTTTCTGGCCACTGGTCCACTGTAAAGCCGACCCTGAGGTGGGAGATAGCCCCTCTATTCCTGCAGAGCCTTTTCTGTCAAAACATTAAGCTTCTGTCTGTGTCGTTCGGAACAGAACGGAACGCCCTCTGGGTGGGTTCTCGCATTGCTGCCTCTTTATGTGCAGAAGCTCCAAGGCCACTTCCCCACTAAGATGCCCACCTCTGCTCACTCTCGCCTCTCCCCTGGCGGGCATTTCAGTGGTGCAGCCCCTTCCCCTCCCTACCATGTCGGGAGTCCTCAGGGGCTGGGTTCCCCAGCAGGGTGTGGTACAACAATTGCTGGACCCTGTTTCTTTAACACTGGTGTTTTCATTGGGGGTGATAGTGCCCCCCCAAGGGGCTGGAAATTGGTTCTTGGGGGTTGAACAAACCTTAATCCTTTTATGTACGTAGTGGAGGTATGCAGACAATATATACAGAGATACACAGTATGGCTGTGGTGTTAAAACTTCACAGAGGGGGTCACTGGGGGGACGGAATGGCCCAAGAAAAGACTCCTTAGAGGATAAAAATCAAAAATGGTTGAGAAACTCACCATGTCTCTTATCTATCAGCTTCAAAAGCTCCTAAGGAAGGTTCTAGTAAAGGGAAGAGGCGCCTCCCTGTGAAAAGACATCCTGGAACAATTTCTTGCTTGTCTCAGAAATCTCAGGATGGCTTCCCTGAGCACCTGTGATGTGCTCAGGCGCTTGGGGCCTGGAGGGTCTCAGAGCTTGGAGACGTGGTCGTTCCTCAGGGGCCATGGCCACCTTAGACACAGACCAGTCACAACAGAGTTGAGGGACAGGTGCCTGGGTGACCTCTGCTTGGTGGGCGAGCACCCAGCTGCCTGTTTCCTACCGTGCTCAGCCAGGGCGTGGCCCTCCCAGCGCTTAAGACGTGAGAAGGTGTTCACGTGGCATCTGCCCTGTGGACTGCTGACCACGGCTTGTCACTCCTCTCTTGTAGAAGGCTCCTCACTGCCAGGGCTCGCACTTGCTCCATGGAGAAAGGTACAGTCACTGGTGGCCATAGTTCACAGCCCCTAAGGTACAGCCCGTCTCTGACAAGGGCACCTCAGCCTGCTTTGAACCACGCCACAGATCTGTCCTGACCTTCCGAGACAGCGTGATGGGGCTGAGGGGAGAAGGTTACTGGGAAGGAAGCAGGAAGGAGCAGGGGGTTGTCACTTTCTGCTCTGCAGTGGCCAGTGAACTAGGGAAAGAAAGACACTTCAGCTTTCCAAAGCAAAAACCCGTCGGATTTTGATTTTTACTGCTAGTTTTGCTTTCCTGGTTGTTGGAAACAGCATTTTCCAACTAAATACCGGGAAGCCGCAGAAGGGCTCTCCCACTGCTGCCGAGTCAGTGCTGGGTCGCGGCGCCCTTAGTGGACAGAGCAGAACTGCCCTCCAGGGGTTCAAGGCTGTCAGTCCTCATGGGAGCCAACTGCTTCATCTTTCTCCCACAGAGCAGCTGGCGGGTTCCAGCCGCAGAGGCTTTGGTTCGCAGCCCAGTGTGTTAACCACTGCCCCCGCAGGGCTTCTCCAGAAGCAGGCTAGAGGGGGGGACGTCAGGCCGACCCCCTGTAGGGCCTGTTGTGCTGCTTGTCAGCTGCCGTTGCTGAGTTGGCCTCTCACTCACGCTGACCCCGCGCACAGCGGACACGCAGCCCGGTCCCACACCATCCCCACAGTCAGTTGCAGATGAGCTTGCCGTTGTCCGTGGGGTGTTCACTGGCCCAATTTCAGAAGGAGGTCACCAGGCCTTTCTTCCAAGTCTGTCTGAGTCTGGAAGCTCCACTGAAGCCTGTTTAGCGTCATGGCAACAGGCCAGCCTCCACGAGTGGGGGCCGTGCGTGAGGTGCACCAGCTGGGGATTGAACCCGGGTCTTCCACGTGGTGGATGAGAATTCTACCACCGAATAATCAGTGTCCTCATGAGGTAATATGAGCCCGTGGCAGATCCGTTATGGACTAGGAGGGGAAGACGGGCATGGATGCCAGGCAGGGGCAGGGTGCTTGCGGCGTGGAACACTTCCTTTCTGATAGCCGTGATGACGGTTTCTGGGCCACGGAGCCTTCCAGCACATTGCCTCCTGCTCACTGCTGTCTCCCGTTTGCTTCCAGATGTGTACTTCATCGCCACCTTGTCCTTCCTGTGGAAAGTCTCCGTCATCACTCTGGTCAGCTGCCTCCCCCTCTACGTCCTCAAGTACCTGCGGAGACGGTTCTCCCCGCCCAGCTACTCGAAGCTCACGTCGTAGGCGGAGCGCGTGCTTGGTGGGGGCACCCTGCTCTGCGCTTTCCTGATGGACAGAGTTCAAGTTCCGTTGACACTGCCACCACCTGCGGATGCTGCAGTGGTTGATAACTGACGCGTGCAGCCTTGATGGGAGGATGCTGCTGTTCTGCGTCCTTGTGCTGAATAAACAGGAGGGAGCGTCCCAGAGGCACCCACGCAGGCCTGTCTTCCCGTGCGCTCCTATTTGAAAGAACATGAATGAGTTAAAGCTGGTGGCTCAGCTGAGACGGCTCTGTGGGTAACTGTGCAAGGTTCCTAATGACTTGAATTGTGTTGTCATGTGATAAAAGTGTGTGTCTAGATGAAGAAGGGGTCTTTTGTTTTTGCTTTTGTGTAACGGTCCTAATATGCACTCTTTCCATCTTTTTCTCTCTTCAAAAACTGTTTCAGAGACACACAAAAGTTTTTGGTGTATGTTTGCAGGAGAAGAAAAAGACAGGGGCGTTTGGTTAAAAGTTCCACAGATGACATGCTGAATTTGGAATTGCTACATAGCCTCTCCACAGGGCCCCTAACACATTGAGATGACATTAAATTCTTAGAAATAAGACTTCTAAAAAAAAAAAAAAAAGTCATCCTGGAGAGGAGAGGGCTTGCCGACATCTCTGACATCTGTTATCTTTGCTCTTGTTCAGCACCTCCAGAACTGGCGTTAACTTTACCTGCCACCTTGTAAAAAAAGAAAAAAACAAAAACCTCAAAGGTGTTATCTTCCTTTGTTAGGGCCTGGTAGCAATTAACAAGCCAATGGACATCATCCAGCGTTTTCAGCACAGTTGTTTGAGCAGGAAGCCTGCCAACGAGTGGCCCCTACATGTGTGCACAGTGTGATAAGAGACTCAGCTAATTCTTTAGACAACAGGGCAGATGTGACTCAGATCCTCAGAGTCCAGGTCGGAAGGTCAGGTTGCCGGGCCTCTTGACTGCCACAGAAGTCTGTTTCCTGTTAGGAGGAATTACTGAGGGTGGACTGATGAAGGCCGAGGCATTGGACAGCGTTGCTGTTCATCGGTGGCAGCTTCAAGCGAGGAGCCCAGGGGGGAGGCGGCCACAGCTGCAGCTTGAGGATCTGGGGTGGGTCTGCTGTGGACATGGTTCCCGGGGAGCTTGCTGACAGGCAGCTGGTGCGAAAGGCTCCTCCCCCACCAGGATGATGGAGGACATGCGCGTGTTTCCTGTAAAGCTGTGGCTTCTTGTGTCAGAGGGAGCAGGGAGTTAGGGAGCATCAGACGTGGCAGGCCAAGGCGTTCTTGTCTAAACCACACATGCATGCCATAAAGTTGGGTCTCCATAAATCCAATGTGGTTGCTCTCTCGGGCTTGCGTGTACCCTTCAACCTGTCAGCGTGATGCTTGTTGGGTGTGCTCACTGACTCCCAGTTCCCTCGGTGAGAGGAGAGTTAGGAAACCGGCAGCAGGTCTCCTGCCCATGGGGTGCTCATAACATGCTCTCATGTTTGGTGTGGCACTGTTCAAACTTAAGCTGCAGCGGGATAAAGCAGTGATTGACATCACTTCTTCGTTCAGATTCTGCAGTCGCACAGTATTCCCCCTTTCTGACCCAGCCGAACCTGCCAGAATAAATAGACCCATTGCATTGAGTGGCTGGTAGTTTAGGAATACGGCATTTGTCCAAAAATCTCAGGAGAGTTGAGCAAGTTGGCCTTCGTTGTTGAGTGATCTTAACGTCGTTTCAAAGGTGGAGGAGGAGGTTTTGAAACTTCATCTGTTTTCTTGGAAGTCAGCTTGTAAAACCTGCCCTCTCTGAGTTCACACACACTGGCCCTGGCCTTGTTCAGAGATGGGATGGTTCCTGAAGGTAGATTAGGCGGAATCCTTGTTAAGAAATTGAGATGTCCGCAGCAGAAGGAAGCTTGGGCCATCTCCTTCCGTACTGACACCGCCTCGGAAAACCAAGGAGGGGTCGCTATGAGTGGGTCTGACTCGATGGCACATGACAACAGCAGCAGCTAACGGGAAATGAAGTTGGTCGTCTTGGTCTTCTTCTTAATTCCTAATTTTGCTCAAGGTGTGTGAGTGAGCAGAAGCGGGGCTGGAAAAGTCACACCTGGAAGTAAGTAGAAGGTGCTTGTCAGTGCCATCAGTGAGCTTTGTTCCATTGTCTCGGCCACACATTAGTGGAGACAGTCAAGGGTAAGAAGGACCAAGTGGAAACCACCCTATGGTCAGACCACACTCACCATCAGTGAGAGTGTGCTGGGACGCCCCCTGGTGGTCCTGAGTGTGTGGGCATGCACACGCCCTGCTTCTCAGATACCAGGCAGGAGCCTCCGTGGACACAAACCAAACTTTAATCCCTGTTGAGAGGCTGTGAGCTGGGCACTCTTTGGTTGAGTGTGTCATCTTGGTTGTGCAGAGAAAACAAGAAAACAAAATCCTCTTTATAAGAAGTGCTCCTGAATCCGTAAACCTTTTCTTGCTTCACAATCTGGAAAGAACTTACCAAGGCATCACTGACACCTTTTCCTCACCGTGGACCCAGCAGGACTGAAGGTGCCAGGCAAATTTCACATGAGACCACAGGGCCCCGGGGCGCAGGGTGAGCACTGCTTCAACACCATTCCTTAACGTGAACAAATCGCAGTTCTCCCTGCTGTCTGATGACATCGGTTCCTTCCTTGTAGTCAGACTTTGTATTACTTTTTGGTATATGTGTTGGGATTGGTTGTGTGTGTGTGTGAGGGGGCAGGGTCTGTTTGGATTTTCTTTTTCCCTTTCTCTCGCTGTCTCTAAGAACATGACCAATTGGCTTCATTTTGAGCCACAGTTTGTATTTGACAGCTTTGATCCAGTTCTGAGAGCGTGTAGGTGCATATGTCACCTGTGTGCCCAGGGAGACTGGTTTTGCCAACTTGAGCTGCCCGGAGAAAGTGAAGGCATGTCCCAGTGAGCAGTCGAAGATCGTAGCACATTCCCTGTGCCACCTGGGGCTGGAAGCCGATGGCTGACTTTCTTCCACCGTTGCCACATCCCAGACCTCAGCCCAGCTCTCCTTCAGTGAAACCCTTGTTGTAACTGATCTGAAATCCCCTCATCTGTTGACTGACGCTTCCTCAGTGGTCTGCTTCTGAGCGTAAGGTACACCGCCAGTGCTCTTTAATGGCGTTTGAATTTTGTGCTCAGTAGAAATCGGCACAACGATGCCTCTTTTTCCCCTTCAGACTTTTGATTTTATACTTTGCATTTTACTGGGGTGGGGCTGGGGCTCCACTCCCACCCTCATGGGGCAGCGTTTTAAATCCTTGCCAAATTTTAAATGAGAACTACGTGTTCTTAAGACACCTATTAGCCATTTTTCTCTTTAGCCTTTTTGATGTGTTTGGAATATGTGTATGTGTGGTGTGTGATGTCGCATCAAGTTTTCTGAAGTAATGCTCCGTTTTCACCGCAATAAAATTCCATCACTCCCAGCTTGGTTTCATTTAACAAATAGAGAAGGAGCTTTGTAAACACAACAGATTTTATCCCCTACCCCCACCCCTTCTTTTGAACGTGAAGCTTTCTGTTGTTTATATATACTTCTTAGGAAATGTTTCCATTAATTATATCGATTTCTTCTTGGAAAAAGAACACATGGTGTTTCTGAGTGGAACCGAAATGCTTACCAACAGTGAGCAGCATCCTACCACCTTGGGTACCACAGCATCTTACCACCCGGGGCGCTCTGTCTTCTCTGTTACCGCATGGTTTGGGTGGGCAGTGTCAGTGAATATTGTGTTTGTGGGGGTCGGGGAAGGGTGTGGCATTGTGGAAAAAAGAAATTGTGGCTACCTTACTATTTTACTGCAGTGGGGTTAACTTCCAGCAGACACAGGATCCCATGCTGTCTTCATTAATGAATCTCCTTCTATGTAATCATCATTGCAAATACTCACCAGACAGCGTTTTTGATTAGAGGGACGCTCTGGGACGAAGCTTCAATAGCAGGCGCTCCCAGGGGCTTACGTGCTCGGCTCTGATGACACACATGTGATCTTTCGTGTTTCTGAGCGGCGGCTCTTTCATTGTTTGCCAGCGTGGCCTGTTACTGTTGCCCAATCAATAAAGCTTGTGTATTTTATGCCTTTGAGGATCATTTTAATTTGTGTGGAAACGGGGATTCTGGTGTCAAGATGAGGGCTTTTTATTACAGTGTTCCCATTTTGTGCTAATCTCATGGCACATGAAAGATAACAGTTTTCCCAGTTAGAAATAGGAGCTCTGGTGGCGTAGTGCCTAAGGCATTTGACTGCTAACCAGAAGGCTGGTGGTTCAAACCCACCAGTCAGTCCTCGGAAGGACAGTTGGGCAATCTACTTCCATAGTGATACTGCCTCGCAAACCCCAGGAGGGGTTGCTATGAGTGGGGTCTGATTCGACAGTGCATAACAACAGTTACAAATACTGTTTTGCTTTTGGTAAAACAAATCAACATGTTGTTACTATTCTGTGCCAATGTCCATTCCAGAGGTGTCAAAATTTCAAAATGTGGTCGATAAGAATGAAAAAAAAAAAAGTGAAAAGCCTATTTTCTGAGGTTGATATTTTATTTCTACACAGTCCTTGATGCCTTTGGATTCTTTTAAATCTTGTGGGGACAACTTCAGAACACAGTGACATAAGTTTCAGGCAAAAGAGGTGGGTAGTTAAGCTGTTGTGTAGGTGGCAGGGGATGTCCAGTTTATCCAGTGGTTCTCAGCCAGGGGTGATTTTCTGTGCCAGGGGACTTGTGGCCATGTTTGGAGACAGCTTTGGTTGTCACTGGATGAGGTGGGTGCTGCTGGCATTGAGTGGGTGAGGCGGGAGGTGCTGCTAAAACCACAGGGTGCCCTCTGCAGCACCAAATCGTCCTGTCCGGGGTGTCAGGAGTGCTGAGACGGAAACCCTGGCTTCCGTGGCGCGTGGCCCTGCTGTTGCCTGCAGTAATCTGTCTTCCGCACTGAAGGGCCCGGCGGTATCAGCTGTCTCAGGGAGCAGGTGAAACACCCAGCTACCTTCGTGTTCTTCTTAGTAGCTCTTGGTGATGCCAGGTGCTCATTCCTCCCATGGCTCTCAATTGAAAAGGCCACTCTCAGTTGATGGATAGGAAAGAGAGCTGGAATTTAACAGAGTTTGAGTCAGTAGCGGTGCTATCGGGCCAAACTGTGGCATGGCACTCGGTGGGCTGAATGAGGTGGGGGCTGATGGTTCTTGTCTGCAAACGCGTGTTGTTCCTGTGAAGTCCTGGTGTTGGGTCCTGCGAGTCAATTCTGACTCACTGCGATCCCATGTGACCGAGAAGAACTGCCCCATAGGGTTTCCTTGGCCGTAGTCCTTACAGGAACAGATCTCCAGATCGGTCTCTTGCTGGGTGGGTTCGAACTACCAACCTTTCAGTTACAAAGGAGTCCTTTGTGAAGTTCTAGTGCTCTGCATCTGAGAGCCCGTGAAGGTGCAGACACTTCTCCCCTCTAGCCACTAGAGGGAGCTGGAGGATCGAAAGACGTTTCTGCTTCCTGTTTTCCAGCTCCAGGCAGGCCCCGCAGACCCAACTGCCCAGGGTTTCAAGGTGTTGCTTTCATACGTTTGTAATTTATTTCATGGGCAATGACTCTGACAGAAACAGGCATTTCTTTTTATGTTGTTGACAGAATATTTTGCTGGACTTTTTTTTTAAAAAAAAAAAAAACCTGAGGGAGGGAGTGAGGAGGGAGGGTGTGCTTGTGTGAGATGAATATCTGATCTTGGATATTTGCATTTTTGAATAAGTGGCAACAAGAAGCCTTGCCCTACTCACTGTTCAGGCTAATAAGGTTTTGAAACGAAATGTTCCAACACCCCAAGTCCCTTAACTGTTTTTGTTATGAAACTTTGCAGAGTGACAGAAACCTTGTGGTATTTGTGAGGAGATCTATAAATGATGGATTTGCTCACCTCAAAATAGAACTGTAGCGGCTCCAAACTTTCCAGAAGTCCGAGCACAGTAACAGAATTCATTCAGGGCTTGCTAATTTCCTACTTGAAACGGTTACATAACAGAACAGTCCCGCCTTAGCGGCTCTTAAAACTACCCATGAAGTGAAGTATATCATTAAAAGCTAGAAATAGCTTTGCTAAACTCTGGGAAAAAAATGAGTTTTTTTTTTTCCCCCCGATATCCCCCCTCCCTTTTTTTTACACCCAAACATTGCATAATGTTGAAAAAGTCAAATCTTTCCGAGGGATTTAATTTCATTGTCCCTGTGGCTGTGGTCGGAGGGGTAACTTAAGCACCATGGGGACCGGAGGATTTTTGGAGGCTCACTCATCCCAGATCGGTTTCCATGTGCATCCATCCCAACCAGAGAGCTCCGCTGATGGGGCTTTTTCCTCTGTCCCCGCTCCCGGTGGCGGAGTGAGCTCCGGGCTGGTGTCTTTCAGGAGGCCTGGCCTGCTGCTGGAATGCTGATGCAGGTCTCCCCTCAGCTCTGCTCCCCTCAGTTTTCCATGTTGAGGTTTTCATTTTGCAATGGCTGCTCACTCAGATTTGGGGTGACTGAGTCATGTGTGACATCATCGGCTGCTGCAAGTTCTGCTCCGCAACCGGCCGGGCCTCCTTCCTAGGGATTCAGTGTGAAGGTTCTCTTGGCCCTGCTGAGAATGCCGTTTCCTAAATCTCTGCTGCCCTTTTCAAAAAATTTCAGAGAAAAACACTTTTCTCTATTGGGTCCAAGTATATTTTTTATTTCCTTCCAGAAAGATTGCAGAATCCAGAAGGGGTGTGGCATATGCTGCCATTTTCATTCTTTCATCCTCCAGTTACTGGTGGCTGCCTGCTCTGTGTTGGACACTGTTCTTTGGTCTGGAAGTGCAGCAGAGAACAAGACTGACACAGCCCTGCCCTCAAAGTGGTTATATTCTTGGGTGTGTGTAAGAGAATGAATAGATCACCTTTTGCCATCGAGTTGGTTCCATCTCCTAGCAACCTCTTGGGACAGAGTAGAACTGCCCCATGGAGTTTCATAGGCCGTCATCTTTATGGGAGCAGACCACCAGGTGTTTCTGCCACAGAGTGGCTGGTGGGTTAACATCAAGGTGGAGGTTAGGGCTCTGAAGACAAAGTAGGGCATGGGCTAGGTGGAGGGCAAGGGCCAGGTAAGAGGGTGCAGAAAGTGATGGGGCTCAAGCTAGGCCCTCTGGGGATGCCACTGGAGTGGAGATGGGAGGAAGGGAGCTTGGGAAGATCTGGGGGAAGTGGGGTCCAGGAAGCGGGCTGTCCAAAGGCCCTGAGGTAGGTGGCTGTGTTGAAGGAGATGAAGAGGGACATGTCGCTGGACTGCTGAGACTGGGAGCACAGAGGAGGTGAGGTCAGGAGATAGGTGGGGTCTACGGGTAACGGAGCTCTGTGTTGGAATGGCGCTAGCCCTCTGGGATTGAACCCTGTGGAAGGGCTCTGGTGCACTCCCTCCCTCCCACCCTGCCTCCCTCACACATCCCCACTTCTCCTTTGGTCTCTGGGCTCCGGGGAGGGAGGCTTAGGTGAGTGGTTCCGTGCAATCCCTCCCCTGGGACATCAGCCCATCCCCACAGCCAGCATTGGTGCCGGAGCTTTACTGACGTAAACCACAATAACGATTAAATGAAGAGGCAAAGAAGCCAGGCCTTGGACAAAGCTGCTTCTTGCTTTTCCATCGAGTAGCATGAAGGTTCTCTTGTGGAGCCCTGCGTCTGGGGAGCAGTTGGCAGAAGGGACTGTCCCCTCGGGAGCCCTGGAGAGCAAGCCACCTAAACCAGGCCCGTAGAATCAGGAGGTGAGATGTGGGAGAGAAAAATGAACACGGTCATTTCCGCTCCACTTCCAGAACGTGTCCACTGGGGTCAGATTTCCAAGACGAAGCCTTTTGCTGTCACGAACCCGCAACAGCGCAGGCCGGGCTCAGATTCCTCCTGAGGAAGGAGTAACAAGAACAGGCTGTGGAAGGGAACGCAGGGAGTATGAAAGATGGGCAAACCGTCATTCTCATTTGTCCTTTTATGTGAAACAGATTTTTTTAAAGGCAATTGGAGGCGCTAATGACATCCAGAACCTGCTGATCCAATTTGGGCCAGGCCGGGCCGGGCCTGGGGCTGGGGGTGGGAGGGGGCCCTCAGCTAATCAACCCAAAGGAAGAGGTGAGTTGATGGCTCTGGAAAGTACACAGGAATTCTTCAAAGACGGGCCAGTCGTTAGAGTGGAAGGTACGTCTCTGTGCACACAGCTTAGCTTGATTTCATTAGGCAGCTCGTCACCAGCCGAATTAGGGGGAAGTGGCCCAGAATCAATCCGAGAGCTGGCTGACTTTGGCAGACGGGGGCCGCCCCCAAGGCCTGGAGCTCAAGGAGGCCACCGAGACAGCGCCCAGTTCTTCCAGGCCTTGTGGGGGCAGGGTGGGAATGAACGCAGCGCCCTTTTGGGGGCGGGTTGGGATTTGGGGGACGATGTAGGGCCATGTGTCGGAGACCCAGCTGGGATGGAGACAGGGGGGTCTGAACACCAGCCCCCTCCCGCTTTTTAACTGAGTGATTTGGGGCCAGTTTCTTCTCTTGTCTGAGCTTCAGTTCTTCATCTGTTGTCAGGAGTGGGAGCCCCAGCTTCCAGGAGGTTGTGTGGCTTGTAAAGTCCTGCAGACACCACAGATGCAGAATCGGTGGCAGCTTTAGTCTCCTGGGGCTGCTGTCGCAAAGTACAGCGTGGGCAGCTTCGAAAAAAACCAAACTCGCCGCCATGGAGTCAAATCCTCCTTGGGTTTCTGAGGCAGTATCTCATGGAAGTAGATTGCCCCATCTTCCTTCCAAGGAATGGCTGGTGGGTTTGAACCACCAGCCTTCTGGTTAGCAGTGAAGTGGGCAGCTTAGGACAACAGAGATGTATTCACAGTTCCGGAGGTCTGAAGTCCAAAGCCACCGTGTCAACAGGGCCATGCTATCCCCGAAGACTTGATGGGAAAATTCTTTTTGTTGTTTGATTCCTTTTGATGATGTATCCAGAATAGGCAAATCCATATAGACAGCCAATTAGAAGGTACCAGGGGGTAGGGTAAAGGGGAAATGGGGAGTGGCTACTTCATGGGTACATAGTGCTTTAACGGGGTGAGGAAAAATGTTTTGAAACTAGAATGGGTTGGTAGCTAAGTGGCACGACATTGTGAATACATTAAATACCACTGGGTTGTATATTTTAAAATGATGAATTGCATGTCATGTTAATTTCATCTCAAGAGAAACTAATTAAATAAAAAAAGTAATCCACACAACTTGCCAGTGCTTAGAAAATATGGAAGCAGAAGCTAGGGAAATCCTCCTCCCCACCCCCTCAGGAAGTCCGTCCTGTCTCCGGTTCCTGGTAGCCCCGGTGCCCCTGGTTCCATGGCCACAGCATCATGTGACGTCACGCCATCTTCCCTCTTTCATACAGACAGCAGTCATGTTGGATTAGAACCCTCCTGTCAACTGATAACACAGCCACTGGCCCTGTTCCCAAACAGGGCCACGTTCACAGAACTAGGGCTTAGGGCTTTAACCTCTCTTTTTGGGGCCTGCAATTGAATCCCCTACCACTACAAGCTCGGAAGGAAGGTTGGGCAATCTACTTCCGTAGTGATACTGCCTTGGAAACCCAAGGAGGGGTCGCTATGAGTCGGGTCCGACTCGAGGGCACGTAACAACAACAACCACTACAAAGCCTCTCGGGAGGGCAGGCTGCAGACTGATGGAGGCTGTGGTAGTTAAGGTTGGGTGTCATCTTGGCTGGGCTGTGATTTTGAGTGGCTTCGCAGCTGGATGTGGTTATTCCCATGACGAGACTGGATGTGGTGTAATCACCTCCATGGTGGAATCTGCTGTGAGCAGCTAATTAGTTGAAGAGGTGTTGCCTTCAGGGTGTGGCCTGCTTCCAGCATCTGTGGAGAGGCTTAGGGAAAGGTCTCTTTTAGCTCATTGTGGGATCCTGCATTTGGCTCGTCATCACCTCCAGGTCCTGGACCTGAACCCAGGGCCTGCCACGTTGCCTGCTGATGTTGGGATTGTTGCCTTCACAGTTTGTGAGCCATCCATCAACAGGCTGCTGTACTGCCTGCCAGTCTTGAGTTCTTCAGCCCCCAAGGTCAAGGGCTTTCACCCAGCCAGCCTCTAGAGCCAGCACTCTGGACTCAAACTTCTAGCCTTCTAGCCTCCTAAACTGTAGAAGAATACGTTTCGGTTTGTAAGAGTCACCCACTGTGGTATTTCTGTTGTGGCAGCTCTAGAGAACTGAGACAGAGGCGTGGTCTCTCCCAGGCTCCAAAGGGTCCTCCTAAGTGAAGAGGGGCCCGTGGGCATGTTTCCCCATCGCTGAGGGCGCCTGTCTGGATCGAGTTCCCGGAAGAGGTCAGGGTTCCGGAGCAGAGGTACTCTTCGGGTTGGCGTCTTCCCGTCCCCTGACTTCGCCAGGGTCCTCTGCCTTCGCGTGCTTGTCCTGGGTCCTCTTGCCCCGGGCCTTTGCGCTGAGTTGGAGGTGAACTGCCTCCAGTCATGTGCTGGGCTGGCCTGGGCGCCCCTACCCGGGCACACCCCTTCAGGGCTGGGGGCTTGTGTGAGTCTAAATTCAGGTTACTCAGGGGTCTGGGAGGGGGATGAGATGGAGTGAAATGGGGGAGCATTTCCAACGTTCTTTTTTAACATTGGGAGCTCTGGTGGCATAGTGCCTAAGCCACTTGACTGCTAACCAGAAGGCTGGAGGTTCAAACCCACTGGCCACTCCTCAGAAGGAAGGTTGGGCAATCTACTTCCATAGTGATACTGCCTCGGAAACCCAAGGAAGGGTTGCTATGACTGGGATCCCACTCGTCAGCAGTGCATTTTTTTTTTTTTAACATTAAGACACATTTAATGAAATAGAATAGAAAGTAACATTTGCTTGAGTTTTAAAAACAAGGCTTGAGAGAAACAGTGGGGGTGTGAGGCGCTGGTCAAACATGGGAGGGGCTCTGTCACTGGCCTCTGCTCTTGGAGGCTCTGGAAGGACAGCTGGGGAGGAACTGACGTAGGGTTTCACGTGTAGCCAGCCCAGGGCCTGGCCCATGGTGAGGAAGACAGAGAGAGCCACCGTCAAGCCGATCCACCTCATGATGAGCTATGTGCATGTCTTAGTTACCAAGTGCTGCTGTAACAGAAATACCACAGGGTTTTTTTCCTCATAGTTCAGGAGGCTCGACTTCAGGGCACAGGGTCCAGGGAAAGTGCACGTACTCTCGCCCTCGCCTCTGCTTCTGCTCCTTGGCTCTGTGGTCATCTCTGTGTGCCCTGGCAACTCTTCCCCCCTTCCCTGCTGCCTTCATCTGCTCCTTTCTCATCTCAGAAGACACCGACTCAGACACGCCCTGTGTAATGCTGTCTCATCAGCACAAAGGAAACCCCTTCCCTGATGAGATCACAGCCACAGGTCTGGGGTTAGGGCTCAGAGCACATATTTTGGGGGGACACAGTTGGATCCATAACAGTGCAACAGAGTGAAGGTCCATGCAGTCCTGCACCTCCTTGCGATCGCTGCGTGCTCGAGTCCACCACCATAGCCACTGTGCTGGTCCATCTCCCTTGAGGCTCTGTAGTCCGCTACCAACCATGACGCACTTCTCCCGCGACCGGTCCTGCCTAGGATGTGTCCAAAGTGAGCCAGGCGGACCACGTACTGCTTTGACCCAGAAGAATTCCCTGGCTAACTTTCGGGAGCGGCTCAGCAGGCCTTTCTTCCCAGTTTGTCTTAGTCTTGAAGCTCCACTGAATCCTGTCTACCACGGGTGACCCTGCTGGCATTTGAAACACTGGTGGCGTGGCTTCCAGTACAGCTGACAGACGGGTGGTAGGATTCACGGGTAGGCCTCTGTAAACCTTTTGAGGTTTTTTAAGTGGATCCCGGAAGATTCAGGAACCTGACTGTAGCTTGTCTTGTCATTCCCTTTACTGTCAGTATTTTTAATCTTGGCCACTCTGGTGGGTGTGTGGTGGTGTCTCATTGTGGTTTAAATTTGCATCACATCATTTCTTACTCTGGTTTCTGGGGTCTTGGTCAGCAGCAGCTGCGAGTCTATGCAAAGAGCTTTATGTGCAGAACCTTTTTAAGAGGGAGGACTTCCCTTACCCTCTCTACAGGTGAGGCTTGAAGAGCTGTGACTTGCTCAGGGTCACAGCGCTGCCAGGGAAGAGGTGGAGCAGGATTGGAACTCAGGTCGTCTGTCTGTCTGGAGGCAGCTGCCTCTTTGGAGCTGTGACCAGATCCAGCCCTCGACTTAAGGCCCCTGACCTCACAGCGGCCTGGCATCACCCCCTTTTTGCAGATGAGGAAAACAGCAGGGAGGGAGGCTGAGGTTCTGTCGGACCCCGCAGCACCTAAGGGCGTTTAGCAGCTCTGTCTTGACAGAGTGTATCTGCGAGGAAATGTCCGTCTGTGGTGTAACGATGCTCTCAAACAGCAGCAGTTTAAACAAGGCAGGAGGTGATTTCTCTCCAACATTAAAGAAGGCGGAGGCTAGGAAGTCGGGGGATGGAGGAATGCTGGCTCCTTCAGCTGCCCACTCTCCCATCCCAAGGCAGCTGCCCGTGTCCTCCTGGTCCAGGGTGGCTGCTGGAGCCCCAGCCTTCATGTCTGAAGCCCAGGCAGCAGGAAGAGACAAAGAAGAGTGAGCTTTCTCTCTCTAGAAAGACTTTCTAGAATCCTCACTCATTATTTCTGCTGTCACCTCATTGGCTACAACGAGCACATGGCCACACCTGGCTTGCAGAGAGGCTGGGGAGGTAAGGTGTTGCCGGGCCCATTGGCAGTGGGCACTGTGGTGCTAACTGAGGCCTATTTCTGAGGTAGGAGGGGAGCCTGAATTTGCAGCAGACAAACAGCAATTTCTGCACTAGAAAGGGGGGAGGATGCAGGGTCACAAGGAGCCCTTCACCTTCGACTACCTCCTTCACTTAACTGTTGTTGTTGAGTCCGACTCATAGCACCCTGTGTGACAGAGTAGAACTGCCCCATGGGGTTTCCTAGGCTGCCATCTTTACAGGAGCAGACCTTCAGGTCTGTCTGTCTTAGGATTGGCTGGTGGGTTCGAACCACTGATCTTTTGGTTAGCAGCCAAGCACTTAACCACTGTGCCACCAGAGCTCCTGTGCACTTACAGTTAATGGACGGGGAAGGTGCATGAAGTTAGAGTAAGAGGTGTGACGTCACCATCTGGTAGGAGAGACAGTGGGCGCCGAGGGCAGGATCTGAGGTTTCTTCCTTTTTCTGCCATTCTTGTTTCATCATCTCCATTGTGTTCATTGTCTTTAACTTTCATCTTGTCCTGTTGCCGTTTCATTTTTTTAAAGTTAAAGTCTAACGTGCATACAGTAAAGTATGTATGGGAGTTAATACTAAACTTGTAGTGTGGTGAGTTTTTGCATATGAGATTTTACATCCATGAGACCATCACCCAGATCATATGGGAATGGTCTGATTTACTATGTAAGAAACTGCCCACAAAACCACAGTGAGACACTATGCCCCCCACTGGGGTGGTGGTGTTCATTGTTAGGTGCCGTCGACTGGATTCTGACTCATGGCTACCCCATGTACAACAGAAGGAAAAACTGCCAGGTTCTGCATGGACCTCACAATCAGTGCTCTCCCACTGGGATGACTGCAATTTAAAAAAGACAGTAACAAGTATTGATAAGGATGAGGAGCAATTGGAATGCAAAATGGTGCAGCCACTTTGGGAAAAAGCCCGGCAGCTCCTCCGAAGGTTAAACATAGAGTTAACCATATGACTCACTGATTCTACTCCTACACATATAGCCAAGGGAAATGCAAACATATGTACACACAAAAACTTGTACGTGAAGGTCATAGCTGTATTCCTCATGACAGCAAAGGCACGGGAACAACCAAAATGTCCATCTTCTGATGAACAGATGAACACAATGTGCTGTATCCATACAGTGGGGCGTTAATCAGCTATAAAAAGGGATAAGGTGCACGCTACCTACCACATGGATGAACTTTGAAAACGTTGTATGTTATACGTTATGCAAAGGCAGCCAGGTACAAGAGACCACATATTGTCTCTCTACAAATATGTAGAGAGAAAGCAAATGAGTGGTTGCCTGTGGCTCGAGGAAGGAGAGGGGCTCAGGTGATGAAAAGTTTTTTTTTTGTGTGTTTTTTAATTAAAATTTTTTTTGTTGTTGTGATTTGGGTGAAAGTTTACAGAGCAAATTCATTTTCTATGTAGCAGTTCACATACACTCTGTCTCATGACCTTGACTGCAGCTTCCCACAACGCACTAGCTCCCATTCCACTTCCTTCCCATAATTACCTCTTCGCTGTGTCGTTCCCTCCGTGCACTCCTGCCCCCCAAGTTGTCTCCCTCTGTATACACAGCCCTTCTGTTTTCCCATGATTAATTTCTCCAAGGAGTGTATCTACCTAATGTAAATATTCATCTCATAAGCCTGTCTTTTGTTTTGCTGGAAGCCAGACCTGAAGGGCAGCTAGGGGCCATAGTCTTAGGGGTTCCACCAGGCTCTCAAACCAGCAACCCTGTCCTGAAAAGGTGGTTTTTTTTTTTTTTTTTAAAGATTATTATGGTGACGCTTACATAGCTCTTGTAAATGTGCTAAAAATAATTGAATTATATTCTTTAAGTGGGTGGATTTTATGGTATGTAAATTATATCACAATAAAGCTGTGTTTTTACATATATAAAAAATTAAACTGTCACTCCATTGTCCAGAGTGGCTGTACCAGTTTTGTTTTCCCCCCACCAGTGTGAGAGAGTTCCCGTGCTCCATAGCCTCCTTAACACTTGCATTGTTGGCATTTTTGTTTTACTCGTTCTAACTGGTGTGCAGTGGTTTCTCAATGTGGTTGTAAATTGCACAGCCCTAATGGCTAATATCTGGTAGCGTAGTACCTAAGGCATTTGACTGCTAACCAGAAGGCTGGCAGTTCAAACCCACCAGCCACTCCTCGGAAGGAAGGTTGGGCAATCTACTTCCATGGTGATACCGCCTCGGAAACCCAAGGAGAGGTCACTATGAGTCGAATCCAACTCGAGGGCAGTGCTAATAATAGCGAACATCGTTTCATATACTTGCATGTCATCCACCTGTCCTTTTTGGTGAAGTGTTCATGTCATTTGCTCATTTCAAAAATTAGACTTTTTTCCCTGTTGTTGAGTTTTGAGAGTTCTTTACATATTCTAGAAGGAGCTCTGGTGGTGTAGTGGTTAAGGCATTTGACTGCTAACCCCAGAAGTTTGGCAGTTGGAACCCACCAGCTGCTCCGTGGAAGGAAGATTGAGCAGTCTGCTTCCACAAAGCATTACAGCCTTGGGAACCCAGTGGGGGTCGTTATGAGTCAGAATCGACCCGATGGCAGTGAGTTTGGTTTGGTTTTTGGTTCACATGTTCTGGATACGAGTGTGTGGCTGGATAAATGACTTGGCATTTTTTCCCCATCTGTAGCTTGTCTTGTCATTCCCTTTACTGCCAGTATTTTCAATCTTAGCCACTCTGGTGGGTGTGTTGTGGTGTCTCATTGTGGTTTAAATTTGCATCACATCATTTCTTACTCTGGTTTCTGGGGTCTTGGGTCAGCAGCAGTTGCGACTCTATGCAAAGAGCTTTATGTACAGAATCTTTTTAAGAGGGAGGACTTCCCTTACCCTCTCTACAGGTGAGGCTTGAAGAGCTGTGACTTGCTCAGGGTTACAGCGCTGCCAGGTAAGGGGTGGAGCAGGATTGGAACTCAGGTCATCTGTGTCTGTCCGGAGACAGCTGCCTCTTTGAAGCTGTGACCAGATCCAGCCCTCGACTCCAGGGCGCCCCGCAAAAGCACAGCCTCTGTGTCTCTCCAGCCAGCTGCATTCCTTTGCGGCATGTCACAGGAGGCTGAGAAATGCCAGCCAGGATGACGAAGTGAGTCTGACACCCGTCACCCCCAAGGACCCTCCTTACCTCCATCCCTGAGCGAGCGGTTCCCAGGGAATTGTCACATTCTCTAGTTGCTGTCGTTGTGGCTGTCCCCACCTTCTAATTACCCGCAGAGTCAGCCTCTGGGATGAGGTAGACGCCTGGAGCCGTGAGTCACTGCAGGGATGTCGTCAGTCACTGGGGGAAGAGTCAGGGGCTGTCTGGAGGCCTCGTTCAACACCCATTGTGTATTTATCGAGTGAGTGCCTGCTGTGTGCTAGGCTGCTTCTTGTCTCTGGGGATATGATGGTCTGGACTCTTGAGGTCCCTGCTCTCTTACTGAGCTGTCCTGGTCAGGATGGACAGCGTCACCCAGATACTCCCTGGAGAGCCCTTCCCTGGCCCCCATCTGACCAGGCAGCAATGTCATTCTCCAGCCCCTCACTCAGCTTTCCTCTTCCTCAGGTACTTGGCACTATTACAACATTATTTTCAGTCTCATATGGTAAATGTCAGCTCCATGAGGGCAGGGGCTTTGCCTTGTTAACTCTTCCGGGTGCCCAGAAAAAGGTAGCCTGTTGTGGGTGTTCAGTCCATATGAAATTAAATAAAAATGGTAACTGCATTTCACAGGCTGTATGTTCTGAGGAAGTGAAATCAGGATGCCGTTAGGAAAAATCAGCAGGGCAGGGGTGGGTGGCATTTTAGACTCTGATCAGGGAGGGCCTCCCTGAGGAGGTGAGGTGAAATCTGAAAGATGAGAGAAAGCTGACATTTGTAGATCTGAAGGAAGAGAGTTCTGGGTTGAGGGAACAGCAAGTGCAAATGTCCTGTGGCAGCCTGGGTTCCATGCATTCAGGAACAGATAGGTGACCAACGGCAGCTGGTACAGGTACGTATAGGAGGTGGGTATTGTGGCCTAGTGGGAAGGCCTCTGTTGACCCTGCTGGGCCTGTCCTCAGCATGCCCTTGATCTCTGGAGGAAAGTGTAGAGCGTGGATCCATTGGGCAGCATGGTGAGAGACTCTGGGACCATGGATTCCCATAGCCACAGAGGCCAAGGTGCAACTCGTACCCCAGACCACACCACCTACCCCAACTGTAACTGATTTCGGTCTCTAAGTCTGGGGCCGTGGCTTCCAGTAACTAGTCTGATCTATGACAAAGTTCTTTTAATTCTTAAGAGGACCCCCTCTGGGTCTAGGGAACGTGTCCCAAAGGAGCCTTCTAAGTTCCATGTGGCTTCCAAATGGCAGTGTGGATGTTGTGATAGTTATGTTTGTGTGTCAACTTGGCTGGTCCTGGTTGAGTGGCTGGGCAGCTGGTGGTAGTTGTTCCCCATGATGAGACTGGCAATCGACTCCATGATGGGATCTACCACAATCAGCTGAGTAGCTGCCTCTGGGATGTGGTCTGCTTCCTGTATATAAGGAGAAGCCTTGGGGATAGTAGTGGAGAAATGCCTCTAGCTTCAGTGGGTTGGGAGCAGGAGGCAGAGCTGAAGCCCAAGGCTGAGGGGCTTTCACCCAGCCCCTCGAGCCTGGCACTTTGAACTTGGACTTACAGCCTCCATACTGTAAGAGAATAAGCTCCTGTTTGTTAAGGCCATTCTATTTGTGGATATTTTCTTGTCAGAGCGGCACTAGGGAACCAGAACAGAATATAGTACCGAGAGAGTGGGGTACTACTCTGACAGATGCCTAAAATGTAGAAATAGGAGTGGAGTGCATTCTTGACCCAAGACCCTGGCATATGGCATGAGAGACGGCAGGAGCAGAGCCCAGAGACCAGCATGGGAGACAGCAGGAGCAGAGCCGAGAGAAGTGGCATGAGATGGTGACAACCTGACCGGCCCGTGGAGGAGAAAGCTTGATGCCTTTGGTTAGGCGGTTTCCTGGTACAGTGTGTTGCCTTGGGGCATTAATTGGTGAAGAGACCAGCATGAAATGGAGTAGCAGGTTGGTTGGCCCATGGAGCAAGAAAGCCAAGTGCTTTTTGGGCAGGAAGATTTCTGGCGGAGTGGGTTGCCTTTGGCATTAATTGGCAGAAGCAGAGAGACCAAGGAAACGGAAGCAGAGCTGCTTCAGCCTTAAGGGTAGGACTGTGGCCTTTTGGGGTGGAATGACCACAGCCTCCTAGGTTTCAAAGAGCCAGGCCTTCACCAACTTGCTTCTGGAGTGTGGGGCTGCTCGTTCATGTGAGCCAGTGGGATGGAGCCACAGCCGCCGCCCAAGAGTGAGGGGACGGGGCTGCCATGCCCAAGAGGGAGAGGAACGGGGCCCGCCAAGCCAAGGGGGTGAGGTTACCACTCAGGAACTAGGGGACTGGAGGTGAGGGGGTGAGGTTACCACTCAGGAACTAGGGGACTGGAGCCACCCAGTGGAGGAGACCTGTATAGATGCTACCCATTGAAGATCTGTACAGGTGCCAAGTTGACAAGATGTGAAATTGTGGTAGTTTGGTTTGTGTGTCACCTTGGCTGGGCCTGGTTGAGTGGCTGAGGAGCTGGTGGTAGTTACCCCATGATGAGATTGGCAATCAACTCCATGGTGGGATCTACCACAAGCAGCTGAGGATATGGGCTGCTTCCTGTGTTTAAGGAGAAGCCTTGGGAATAGTAGCTAGCTTATAGCACCTTGAACCCTGCATGTAGCCGTGTCATTGTTAAGCAGCCTGCCATCCTCTGCTGAGCTGGGGACTTAACGATGGACTTGAATTAATGGCCTGCCATGTGGTTTGGTAACATTGGGACTGTGCCTTTTTACTTGTTAACCTTGGGCTTGGCAGCCTCAGCAGCTAGCAGCTGTCTGAGTGAAGAAAAGCCTCTAGCTTCAGTGGGCTGGGAGCAGAAGGCAGAGCTGAAGCCCAAGGCTGAGGGGCTTTCACCGAGCCCCTAGAGCCTGGCACTTTGAACTTGGACTTAAAGTCTCCAAACTGTAAGAGAATAAACTCTTGTTTGTTAAGGCCATCCCATTTGTGGTATATTTTCTTGTCAGAGCGGCCCTACGGAACCAGAACAGATGTTCAATAAGGTAACCAACAGTTACGGACACCTGCTGTATGCTGGCCCTTCAGAACTGTCTTGTTCAGTCTTCCTCACCACACCTCCACTCCAACCTTCCAGGTGAGGAAAGCAAGTTACAGGCAGATCTCAGAGACACTGCAAGTTCAGTGCCAGACCACGCCAGTAAAGTGAACATCATGGTGAAGTCAGCCACACGACTCTTTGGGTTTCCCAGTGCATGTGGGAATTACCTTTACGCTGTACTGTGGTCTATTAAGTGTGCAGTAGCATTACAAAAAGTTTGAAATATTGTAAGAATGACATAGAGACACAAAGTGAGCACATGCCGTTGGAGAAATGGTGCTGATACACTTGCTTGCCGCAGAGCTGGCACAAACCTTCCGTTTGTCAGAAACACAGTGTCTGTGAAGCACAATAAAATGAGGCACGCCTATGCTGTGAAATTCCAGGCTGGGGGCATTGGGCAAATAGCTTGTGCATTCTGAGCCTCAGGTTTTCCATCTGGTAAGTGGTATATGTCTGTGTGCATGTGTGCACATCCCTATTTGATATTTGTTGGGAGAGAGAAATGCGATGATGTATGTAAAGGGCCTGGCATGGTGCGTGAATGCCCGAAGGCCTCAGCCCACTAGTGATAGCTCTGTGGCTGCATGCTACAGACATCAACGGCCAAGTTAAGCCAAAAGAGGGGTAAGGCATTTATTGCAAGGATTTGGAGTGGCTCAGAGATAGGAACCTTGGCTTGGAGCAGACAAGAACCAGGGCATGATGGGGGGTGGATACAGGTGGTTGTTGCTGTTAGCTGCCATCAAGCTGGTTCCCAATGCAAGGTGACCCCATGCATAACAGAATGAAGTGTTTCCCGGTCCTGTGCCACCCCCATGTTCAATTGTGGATTGGAGCGTTGTGATGTATAGGGTCTTCTGGGGCTGATTTTGGGAACTAGAATGTCAGTCCTTTCTTCCTAGTCTCTCTCAGTCCCCCCTGAAATCTGTTCAGCAGTACAGCAATGCACTGACAGGCAGGTGGGGGCTGGGCATGAGGTGCATTGGCCAGGAAGTGAACCTGGGTCTCCTGAACGGAAGGTGAGATTTCTACCACTGAACCATTACTGCCCCCTGGTGATTCAGGTAATAGGAGCTGGCTCCCCATGCACTGAGGCCACTGCTTGTTTTATCACCAGCTGTTATGTCCTTCCCACTTCCTTGATTCACTCAAGAGTCTAAGTCCTAGCGTGAGGATCTGATCTGGTTGGATGAAGCTTGGGCCACATGCCACTCCTTAATGGTATTGTTATCTATAGTTCTTTCAAGGCTGTGTACAGTGAGGAAGAGGTATTCCCCAGAGGGAAAGAAGAGCAGTTGTTATCTTCCTTTTTTTTCCCTCCAGGAAAAAAACAAACAAACAAACAAAAAACCACTGCCATCTAGTCATTTCTGACTGGGAAAATGGATACCTGGTGGTCAAAAAATAACACATGTCCAGTTCAGTAGTTGGCTTTGTTCTGAACTCTCTGGTCAAGACAAGTCTCTGCTCTATGGAATAAAGACACTGAGTTCCCACACAAGGAAGATTCTCAGACTCTCTGGTGGAACTTTTGAAAAATGAACACTGTTTCTTTTAGGCCCTCCCTTTTGATCCAGTTTGAAAACCTTCCCCAGAAAGACCTTTTACATCTCATTGGCTGGGACTGATATACACCTCTACCCCTAAACCAGTCACTGGTGAGAGAGGAATGGATTAAGATCAATCAGATTTCATCCTATTCTCCCTGAACACCTATCTACCAGTTACTTGAAGGAAGGAAGGAAGAAGATGGCAGTTGGCAGACACCAGGGTGGTCAGCCATGCTTTCTCTCTTTTAAGGATTCTGGGGTCTGTCGGGCAGAAGTCTCCAAGTCAGTAACCAACACCAGTGACTGTCCAGTTGACTCTGACTCATGGTGCCCCATGTGGATCAGAGCAGATCTTTGCTCCACAGGGTTTTCAGTGGCTGACCTTTCAGAAGTAGCTTGAGGCCTGTCTTCCGAGGCATCTCTAGTTGGCCCTCCAGCCTTTAACTGTTTGTTAAAGGGTGTTTACTGTCTGTATCACCTCGGGACTCCTCTGAATCAGTAGAAGCTTGTAAGCGGGGTCAGGGTGTCTTTTTTGGCCCAGAAGGTGTTCCGAGTTTGCTTGGTGTTCCCACTGCCCACGGTGCACCTCAGAGGGAGGCTGGCTTTTGCCAGGTCAGGTAACTCAGCCACCCCGTGGAACTGAGCTTTTTTGTAAAGCACGCTATAGTGAGCCTTCAACTTGGAGACAAAGACACACCAGGTGTTTGCATCCAATAAATAAGGGTTGGAACTGAACTGAAAAAGTATTCGTCCAGCCAGGCACCATGGGCCCACGGGGTGTTGACTTAAGGCAGGTTTTAATTACAGGTGCAGGTAAGCTCGCCTCTGGCTGCTTGGGGCTGTCCGCAGCTCAGCTGTCAACTTCACTTACCTTCCAGAAAGCTGACAGTTGCGTGGCGGCACTTCTCCACTCGCGGGTAACCTAACACAGCCACTTCTCTCAAAAGTTGGGAACTAAATTTGAGGTGCTGAAAGAAATATTGCAATTGAAATAATGCTTTAGGGAACGTTTATATGCTTTGGAGTGAATTAATGTTTCAGAAACAAAACAAAAAAAAAGCCCCCTCTCTATGCACAAATACGTACTTTCCACATTCCATTTTAGGCACCACGGGTTTAACAGCAGCGTAAAGCAGATTTTCCAGGCCACATATTTCAAGTATGGAGTTCATTAAATGTGTGAAATTTGACATTTGCTCTAAGGCGGGGCTCACAGCTCTAGCAATGAATCACAAATTGTGTTGGGCTTTCTGATCTACTTCAATATGCTAATACCCCACTGGGGTTGCAGAGAGACTATTTCTCCCCAAGCCTCCTGAGCCCTGCTTCTCTTTGGACCCCACTCCTTGTGATGGGCCGGGAGCTAGTGCAAGATGGGGTTCCACCTTCATTACTCAAGATGAGGAACCTGGGGGACTTATGCTTTAACCGATACCTGAGTAATGTCAATGCCTTTATTAATTCAGTGGCTGTTTTTTGAGCACCTACTATGTAGCAGGCTGTGTACTGGGGCCTGGGAGTACACTGGTAAATGGGACCACATCTGGCTGGGTGGAGTTTGCAGCTTTAGGGGAGACAGACAGAAACGGTTCACAGGTGATTCTGAGAGTGTGATGGAGGTGTCTTCGTTATCTAGGCCTGCTGTAACAGAAATGCCACAGTGCGTTTTACAAGATACACCCTACACTGATCCTGCCTCATCAACATACAAAAAGCCCATTCCCACTGGGATTATAACCCTGGGATTGGGGTCAGGATTTACCACACATGTCTTTGGGTGGCCCAGTTCAACTGTAACATGGGGAGACTTGCTTCTTTTTTCTGGGAGTCTCAGGGGAGGTCTCTGAGGGAGTATTATTTAAGCTGAGACTTGAAGGAGGGATGGGTCTTAGGTTGAGAGTTGGGATGTGGAGTGGAGAGAGAGGGACGGTGGTCCGCCAGGACAACACGCCTGCCCTCAGTGGGTGACGAAATGTGAGCCAGCCACCTGATAACGTTTGAGGCTTTGGTTCAGTCATAACACTGGATGAGGGGGATGACAGGAAACCTGGGTCAGTTGGGACTCATGGTTGCAAGTGACCAAACCAAAAACCCAGCTGGTCGCTGTGGAGTCAGTTTCAACTCACGGCGACCTCCTGGTGTCAGAGCAGCCCTGGGCTTCACAGGGCTTCCAGGGGCCGATTTTTCAGAAGTGGATCATCATGCCTCTCTTCCAAGGTACCGGTTACTTAGAAATTTATTGGCTTATGGAAGTACAGAGCAGTTCTGGCTTCAGGCATGGCTGGATCTAGGGTGTGAGTGCCCTCAGGCTTCTGTCTGTGTCTCCTGGCTCTATTGTGATGTTTGCTTCTTTTCTTAAGCACATCCTCTGTATTTGATGGCCCCCAGCAGCCCAAGCTCACATCCCACCAATTTTCTGATTCCAGCTAAAGGTGCTTCTCCTCAATAGTTCCACCTAAAGCTCCAGATCAGAGTCTCATTGGTCTTGAGATGGCCCAACTCTGAGACCATCACTGTGGCGTGAGTGTAGAATGCTCTCATTGGCCAGGTCTGGGCCACCTGCCCCCCTGAAGCTAAATGGGGTGGCACGAAGCCTGCCAAAGCCATAGGAATGAGAATGGTGCACTGGGGTGCTGTTATGAAGTGATGAGTTAAGAGCATGGGGCAGGCAGCACAACCTGTCACAAAATCAAGGCTGCAGCTCAGTGAGCTTGGGGTTGCTTCCCTAGGTGGCCTGAGTAGAGATCCTGTACTGAGGTGCGGCTGTGTCAGGCATTGTGCTTGGAAAGAACTGCACAAGGACGTCTCTTTGTCCTCTGATACCTTTGTCACAAAGGGAGAGCCAACCAGGGTAAAACTGTGAGGTCAAGAAGAAACGAGTCCTCAAGACATCTTTGTTGTTGTTGTTGTTATGTGCCATCGAGTCAGCCCTGACTCATAGCGACCCCTCCTTGGATTTCCGAGGCAATATCACTACGGAAGTAGGATTGCCCAACCTTCCTTCCGAGGAGTGGCTGGTGGGTTTGAACCGCCAGCCTTCTGGTTAGCAGTCAAGACATCTTTAAGTCCCTGGAAACAGCTGTGCCTGCAGTTAGCATTCTACCTACCCACCCCACCCCCTTTCATTAAGTTAACTAGTTTGAATTTGTCCTGGCAACTAAACTTACCCATTGCCATCAAGCTGATACAGACTCACAGCACCCTGTAGGACAGAGGAGGACTGCCCTACAGGGTTTCCAAGGCTGTAAATCTTTATGGAAGCAGACTGCTTTGTCTTTCTCCTGCAGAGTAGATGGTGGGTTGGAATCACCGGCCTTTTGTTTAGCAGCTGAGTGCTTACTCACTGTGTCAGCAGGGCCCCTTTGGCAACCAACCAAATGCTAATTAACAAAGGGAGACAGAGAGAGAAAAGAGGAGAGAGGGGAGAGGGAGAATGAAAAAGAGAGAGAAGCGGGGAGAGAGAGAGAGAAGGAGAGGCAGAAAAGAGAAGAGAGGGGTGGGGAGTGTGCTGGTTACCTGGTGCCCCTCTAACAAGAAGATGCCACCAATGGGATGCTTGAACCAATAGGACTTCATTCTTACAAGCTCAGGCTTTAAGTCTGAGCTCAAAGTGCCAGGCTCTGGGGGCTAAGGGAAAGCCTCTAGACCTTGGGCATCAGCTCTGCCTTCTGCTCCCAGCCCACTGAAGCTAGAGGCTTTTTTTCACTCAGACAGCTGCTGGCTGCTGAGACTGACAAGCCTAAGGTTGACAGGTAAAAAGGCACAGTCCCAATGTTAACTAAACTACACAGCAGGCCATTAATTTAAGTTAATTGAAAGTCCCAAGGTCAGCAGAGCGTGGCAGGGTGCTGAACAATGACATGGCTACATGCAGGGCTCAAACATTCTTTAAACTAGAGACCATTCCCAAAGCTGTTTCTTATATACGGGAAGCAGACCACATACCCAAAGCAGCTACTCAGCTCCTCCCAGTAGATTCCACCATGGAGTTAATTACCAATCTCACCATGGGGAATAACTGCATTCAGCTGCCCAGCCACTCAACCAGGCCCAGCCAAGTTGACACACAACTTAACCACCACAGGGAGAAAGAGCGCGTGCCCGTGTGTGCACACACCCAGCCACCCCCTAATAGAGAGCACGTGCTTCCCTTTCTGTGTGCTTGCAGCTGTGGGTCTGGGCTGGCTGTGGTTGGCCTTACCTGGATCACATGGCCAATCCTGAATGGACCTCTGTGTTCAGGGGTGTGTAGCATACTCGTGGGCCCAGCCTGGTCACACATCCACTCCTGGACCTGGGACTGGGGGCAGCCCCTAGACCACATAGATTCCGAGTTGGAAAGGAACAATCCTTCTCCCACCCCCTCATCCCCCCAAGAAAGCCCAGGGCAGAGTTACCAAAAAAAAAAAAAAAAGAAAGGAAATGCTGGAAAAACAAAAACAACAGAAATCTGCCATGGGAAGGCTTTAAAACCACAGTGAGGAGCTAGTATTTCTTTCAGGAGGCAATGGGGAGCCATAGAAGGTCTTTGAGGAGAGGACTAGTATCACCTGAGCTGTTCTTTGAGAGGATGCCTTTGGCAGTGGTGGTGGGAGAGCTGAGAGAATGGACGCCCAAGTGGGAAGGAGAGACCCAGGTGAGAGGCACCTTGAGGGGCTGGGAGCATGAATGCACTGGGCTTAAGGCAAGGAAACCCCAGAGTCTGGTGGCCACTTGGTCAGGGCTGCACCGTGGGAGCTGGGAGCCGTTGCCCTGGAGGTGGTAGTGACTCTGGAAGGACATGACCTCCGGGGGAGACAGGAGCTTTGGGGGCTGGTTGGGGATCTCGTCAACACTCGTGCTCTGGGGGAGGCGGGTTCTCAGTGCAAGATGCCGTTCTCCGAGAGGCTTTCCAGATGTTTGCTTTGTTGGTTTGCTTCATTTATTTTTTAAAGTGGTAACAACAAAAAAAACTTGAGAGTGAGAGCACCCTTCAGGAGAGAGGCCTGGGCAAGGCCAGGGAGGCTGGAAGTGGATGTGGGCACTGCCCCAGGTGACCCTCTGGCCCCTGGGCCTGCCTGGACCTGGCTTGTTTGATACCCTCTCCCTCCTCAGGGAAGGCACCTGTGCAGTTTCTGCAGCTCCCAGCGCACAGTGACTCAGATCTCCAGGGCCTATCTCGAGAGCCGGCGTCTTCCCTGTTCCTTCCTTCTGGAAGTGTGCTGCCCAGAAGCTGGCTCGCTTTCCTTATTAGCTGTGTCACCTTGGGTAAGTCACATGGAACCTGTATGCGTCCGTTCCCTCATCTGTAAAATGAAGGTCACAGCTGGGCCTGCTGCCTAGGGTCCTGCTGAGAGATGAAGCCAGAAGTGTGTTTCAAACCACAGTGCCTCGTGGTAAAGCAGCTGCCGTTGGTCAACCCCGGCTGACCCGTGGCGCCCACGTGTGGCAGGGTGGGACTCTGCTGCATAGGGTTTTCACCCCCCCCGCCCCCATGCATTATTGCCCTGGCTTCTTTTGTTTTTCTTCAACATTTTTTTGTGGTTTGGGTGAAAGTTTACCCAGAAAGTTCAGAGCACATTAGTTCTCGATTCAGCAATTTGTACACTTTTTTTTTTTTTGGGGGGGGGTATTTATTTACTTACTGTGATTTGGGTGGAGGCTGACAGAGCAAATTGACTTTCCATTCAACGATTCGTACACGTTTTGTGACATTGATTGCAATCCCCACAATGTAGCAGCACTCTTCCCACTTCCTCCCTGTTTCCTGTTTCCATTGGTCCTTCTTTCCTGTCCCTTCCTGCCTTCTGAGGTTTATCCCTGGGCGAGTGCTGCCCTTTTGATCTCGTGTGGTTGATTGTTCTACGCACTTTTGTACCTCCCTGGTCAGGAAGGTTAGCAGTGAGGTAGGTGTGATAGTTAAGGTTGGGTGTCCACTTGGCTGGGCCTGGTTGAGTGGCTAGGCAGCTGGTGGTAGTTGTTCCCCATGATGAGCCTGGCAATCAAGTCCATGGTGGGATCTACCACAAGCAGCTGAGTAGCTGCCTTTGGGATGTGGTCTGCTTCCTGATATAAGAAGCAGCTTTGGGAATAGTCTCTAGCTTATGATACACTTGGACCCTGCATGTAGCCATGTTGTTGTTCAACAGCCTGCCATGCTTTGCCGACCTTGGGACTTTCAATGGACTTGAATTAATGGCCTTCCATGTGGTTTGGTAACATCATTACTGTGCCATTTTATTTGTCGACCTTGGGCTTGTTAGCTTCAGCAGCCAGTAGCTGCCTGAGTGAAGAGATGCCTCCAGTTTCAGTGGGCTGGGAGCAGGAGGCAGAGCTGAAGCCCAAGGTCAAGAGGCTTTCACCCAACCCCTAGAGCCTGGCACTTTGAACTCAGGCTTAAAGCTTCCAAAGCTGTAAGAGAATAAACTTGTTTGTTCAAGCCATCCAATTTGTGGTATATTCCTGTCAGAGCAGCACTAGGTAACCAAAACAGTACGTTTCAGGAATTGCATGATCAAGGCACTAACTTCATTTCTCTGCATTTCCCTTGATTTCCATTCCTCCATGTCTTGACGTTTGCTCAGACTGGCTCCCTTCACGGCAATGAGGTGGCAGAAATTAGGGCAGCGTCTCTAGTTATCGAGTGGATGAAATGGGACATGTTGTAAATGATGCAAAATCCAAGTGGCTTATGTGTGTGCTGAAGGAAATGTTTCTGTGTAAGTGAGGAGCTACAGGAAGTTTCCTGTGGCTTCAGGCACAGCTAGATCCAGGCTAGATCACCCATTGTCAGCAGCACTTCATCTCTTTCCATCTCTTGGCTCTACTTTCTTCTGTGTTGGTTGCATTCTGTGACATGATGGTGTACACAAAGATGGCAGCCACCAATTCCAGGCTTGTATCTCAGCAGGGAAATGAGAGAAGGTATGTGTGAAGGTGATTCTCTCCTCAGATGGTCCTAACAGAAGTCCAGGGCTGACTCCCATTGGCCAGACTGTGGGTCCTCATGAGCTGGCCTGGGTCACATGTCCATTGAAGAGCTGGGGGTAGAGCCAGCCCCTCCCAACCTGCATGGACTGAGAGTCAGGAAGATTTGATTCTAAAATAAGGGTAACTCTTTCTAAAAGAAGAGGAAGAAGGGATGTTAGGGACTAGAAGAAACACCAGTGAATATGTGTAAGAAGGAAGCTTTTTGCAGGGAGGGTCCCCTTTGACACCATGCTCTTCCTCCCCAGCTGGGGCGCCAGGTCTGTCAAGACCAACACCCTGAGATTATACATCTGATGCTGTATCATGCTCCACTTCTCAGGTCTGGGGACAGGCGGCAGCCCTCCCTTCAGCCTTTGTTTATAGTGCCCATCTTCCTTTTAATTACTTTTGCTCTTCAAGCTGATTACTGTACAGTGTAAGTTTATATGCTCACCTGACTACAAAGTGAGTCAGTGCCAGGAAAAATAAGCACTTTGAGATAACCCAGCCCACGTGTCTTTGCAGAAAGAAGGAGAGAGAAAAGGCTGAAAGTAGTAAATGGAACTCATCAACAGTACACACCCCTCAAGGAATGCTGTCACCGTCCCCTGCCTCCTGCTCCACGCGTGGTTCTGTTTGAGGACCCTCCTTTTGATTCACCAGCTGGGGGTGCAGCCAGGGCTCCCAGCTGCTTGAGGGTGGGCTGCAGGAAGCGCTTCTAAGGAAATGTCAGATGCTTCCCGATGGAGGCAAACCACTTGATCTTCTGGAAGGACGATCTTCTTGCATCTGCCCACCACTGGGAGAAATCCCCCAGCACATGAGCTGGGGGCACAGCTGTTCTTGGCTAAACGGCTGGAGAAGTTGGCCTCCATGTGGCCCTGAAATATGATGCAGCTAAAATAGTTAGTGGCTCTTGGTTAATTCTGGAGTGAGAGTCAGCAAACTTTTTTAATAAAGGGCCGAATAGTAAATTTTCGGGTCTGTCTCAAGCACTCAACCCCGCCAGTGTAACAGAAAGCAGCTATAGACAAATGCTCAGGTGTGGCAGTGTTCCAATAAAACTTTATTTACAAAAATAAGCAAGGGGCCAGATTTGGCCTGAGGGCAGTAGTTTTCTAATCACTGATGCAGACCAAGGGAATGGTAGAAATGGGAGTAGCCCAGGTTAGAAAGCTGATTATTTTTCAAAATCAGTTTTACTAGGTGATAATTAATACGGAATAAAATGCATGTTTGATGCGTACAGTTTGATGTGTTTTGACCATTACCGTAATCGGAATGTAGCACATGTCCACTGTTCTTTGCAAACTGTTGACTTGATTGCTGTCACTGTAAATTAGTTTGGACTCTGGTAGCATAGTGCCTAAGGCACTTGACTGTTAACCAGAAGGCTGGCGGTTCAAACCCACCAGCCACTCCTCGGAAGGAAGGCTGGGCAATCTACTTCCGTAGTGATACTGCCTCGGAAACCCAAGGAGGGGTCGCTATGAGTCAGGTCTGACTCGACAGCATATAACAACAACAACAACAACAACAACAGAACATCATATAAATGGACCCGTCCACTTCTGGTTGGTGGAGCTAGTATTTGAGGCCCTTTGGGTCCTGTTAGGGAATCTGTTTGCTGGTGGGATTTTCTGAACGCTTCCCTTCAAAGGCAAAGATGCATCCGAATTCCCTGCCCTGGAATGCGAACCAGACTCAGTGACTCACTTCTACTGGATAGGATGTGGTGGAAGTGACGGTGTGTGGCTTCCAACATCGGTCACAGACTCCTTTTCTTGAGTCATTCCCTCTGGGGGAAGCCAGCTGCCATGTTGTGCGAATACTCAAGCAGCCCCGAGGAGGGGCCCACATGGAGGGAAATGAGGCCTCCCACCAACAGCCAGCACCAGCTTGGCAGCCACATGGGTGTGCCATCTTGGAAGTGGATCCTCCAGCCCCAGGCAAGCCTTCAGCTGATGCAGCCCTGCTTGGCACCTTGACTTCAAGTCAATAGAAGACGCTGAGTCAGAATTACCCAACTGAGCAGCTCTCACTCCTGACCCCAAAACAATGAGAGATAATGAACGTTATTTGTTACTTTAGGACACTAAGCTTTGGGATAGTTATTATGCAGCAATGGATAATGAATACAGTCACCAGCACATTGACTTTCTTTATCCATTGTATTTTTTACAATAATCATTGAATAGCTAACACTTCTGCTAACAGTTTTCTTCTAAGCACATTTACATATTCTCCGAATTTCCATCCTTGCCTCCATTTTGCAGATAAGAAAATGGATTCCCTCAAAGGTTGAATCACTTGGCCAGTAAGTGATGGAGTCAAATTTGAACCCAGAACCCACAGTCTTCACCACTTCACCTTACGCTTCTCTCCCTTCTGGCCTTGCTTCTCTCCCCGAGTCACTGTGCCTTTATCTGCTCCCGCCTCTGTCTCCCAAAGGCCTGCGCTCTCCCAGAGCAGGGATCTGTCGTTTTGGTCTGTGTGGCACTGGACCTAGAGCAGGCCACCCACATATGTTTGTTGATTGACCAACTGACCGGCTGGAGGGCCACATAGGTCAGCATGCCTGGCACTGTGTGGGCCCAGGGAATCCCAAAGAGCAGCGGCTCTGCCGTCCACCCTAGTGGGGACCTCTGTCTTCTACACAGAGGCTGTAGCCCGGAGCCCGTGCTGCCTGGGCTGGGTCACTGCAGAGGCTCCGGAATCAGAACGGCCGCTCCTGCTCAGTGGCCAGAGCCCGCGCCCCGGGCCGGGATGAGCTCTGTTTACCTTGGAAGCCCCAACCTCTTTTGTAATACACACTCATTGTTGCCGGGAGCCCAAAAATACTTTTATTAATGGAAAAACAGGGATGGCTCCACAAAGAAATATTTTGACAAGCTCCGAGGAGCCAGAGGGAGGGTTCGGAGCACATCCTCAGGAAGTTGGGGCTTCTTATCGTCCAGGGAGCCCGTGGGGAAAGCCAGCCCTCCTCTGTGGGCCCAGCGCCTGGCCCGTTTCCGTGCGGGGCACCGGCTGTCTTCCCTGGGCTGGGCTGTGCTGTGCTGAGGTGGCGTTCTGTAGCGGGGCCTGGTCACAGCTGACACCCCACTCTGGCTATACCCCCCGCCCCCAGCCTGCTGGCCTTACTGTGGGTCACTGCCTATTCTCCCTCATGTCATCCCTTGTAGCCTGTTTCTTCCTGCAGGTGCCCTCCTTGGTGACTGTTTCCTCCAAGGGCCATGAAGTCTTGGCTGCCTCCAGACCATCTTTCTTGGCTCGCTGTGGTCCTGGGAGCCTCCCAGGGCCTGCTAAGGCAGAGAGGGAGCAATGTGCTTTTCCTAGCTCTGCTCCATAGTGTTTCTTGGCTGTAAGCTTTAAAGAAATAGATTGTCACCTCTTTCTCCTATGGTCCCACTGGGTGGGCTCAGGCTGCCGACTGGTCAGGATAAAGGGCCGGGGGAAGGGGGCCCTCCTACGGTTGAGCTTACAGAGTCTGAGGCTCCCAACATAGTCCAGGGGCTACTGTGAGCACCCCCACATGTGCTAATTCCTTCAGTCCTCACAAGAGCTCTTCAACTGGTTACTGTTACCTGTTTTGCAGATGAGGAAACTGGGGCACAGAGAGGTTAAGCAACTTACCCAAGATCACAAAATGAGGGAGAGAGAGACCTGAGATTTGAACACAGGCTGACTCTGGAGCTTTGACTGTGAACCCTGGGTTCAGAGGTGGGTTCTCAGGTGGCGCAGAAGGAGCCCTGGTGGCGCAGTGGTTAAACACTCAGCAGCTAACTGAAAGCCATTCAAACCAACCCAGTGGCTCCGTGGGAGAAGGACGTAGTGGGTTGCTCCTGTAAAGATTACAGCCTTGGAAACCCTATGGCGGCAGTTCTTACTCTGTAACATACAGGGTTGCTGTGAGTCAGAATCAACTCAATGGCATTGGGTTTTTTAGGATATCTTTCTAAAGTGCATGCCCAATCATGTCACTCGACGATGCCATATCTGATGGCTCCTCATTGCTCTTAGAATAAAATCCATATGGGTTAGGTCAGGGCCTTTGCACAGGCTCTTCCTTCTCCTGTTCCCTAACCATCTGCACAGCCACTCCCTCACTTGATTCGGTTCTGCTGAATGCCATCTCCTCAGTGAAGTGACCAATTTGGCTAAAATTGGCCCCTTGTTCATTCCTTTCTATCTCTGATCCTGCTTTCTCTTTGCTGTACTCGAGATCCTCAAATAGCAGTGGTTTAAGTGATTTAGACATTTATTTCTCTTTCATAAAATAATCAGAGTGGGAGGTCTGTGGCTGATGTAGAGGCTCTGTGATCATTTGGGACCTGAACTCCTTTTATTTGGCAGCTCTGCCTTCCTAAACACGGTTTCCACCTCATGGCCCAAAATAGATGCTCGAGCTCCGGCCATCAAGTCCTCATTTCAGCAGGAAGGGGATGTGGGGGGCAGGGACTGGAGACTGTGTCTCTTTCCTTCGAGGGTTTGATTCCAGGCTTCCACTGTGTAGCCGAGGGCAAGCCTCTTGTTAGGTCTATTTTGTCACCTGTAAAATGTGAAGTAATCAAACTTCCTTCAAAGGTTATGAGGATTAGAAGAGTTAATACATGTCAAACACTTGGAATAGGACTGACCACAAAAATGCTGTTAGTTGCTGTGGAGCTGGCTTCGACTCCTGGAGACCTTATGTGTAACAGAAGGAAACACTGCCTGGTCCTGCACCGTCCCAAGGTCTTTGATATATCCAAGCCCGTTGTGGTCACTGTGTCAGTCCATCTCATTGAGGGTCTCCTTGTTCTTGCTGACCCTCAGCCAAACATGAAGTCCTTGTCTAGTTGTTGGTCTTTCCCGATGACATGTCCACAGTAAACAAGACAGAGTTTCGCCATCCTCACTTGTAAGGAGCATTTGGTTTTATTTCTTCTAAGATTGATTTGTTTGTTTTTCTGGCAGTCCGTAGAATATTCAGTATTTTTCATCAACACCACAATTCAAATGCGTCAATAATTCTTCTGTCATTTTTTTTCTTTGTCCGGCATTCACGTGCATCTGAGATGATTGAAAAGACCATGGCTTGGGTCAATGCAAAAACAAACACAACGTACTGCCATTGAGTTGGATCCAACTCATAGCAACCCCTCCTTTGGTTTCCAAGGTGGTATCGCTATGGAAGTATGTTGCCCAACCTCCCTTCCAAGGGGTGGCTGGTGGGTTTGAACCGCCAGCCTTCTGGTTAGCAGTCAGATGTCTTAGGCACTACGCATTATTCATTAATGTGACAGTTTTGCTTTTTTTTTTTTTAATTGTTAACTCTGTTTAAATGCCATTCCTCCTGAGGTTTTCTCCCATTGCCAGGAGTAGATAAGGTGTCCTCCTGTGTGTTTTGTGGGCCCCTAGCCTCCCTCGTCACAGCATTACGACACCGTCTCTCTTAGTGGACAGACAACCCTCTGAAGACATGTATTGTCTGTCTTGTTCTCCTGCTGTATTCCTAGCACCGAGCTCAAAGCCACATAGCAGGTACCTAAGAAATCTATTGAAGGCATGAAGAAATGAATTTTTCTAATGGCAGCGGCCTCAGCACCTTACAAGAGACTTCCTCAGGGCCTTTGCATAGGCTGTCCCTGCCTCAGGGCCTTTGCACATGCTGTTCCTTCTCCTGTTCCCTAACCACCTGCATGGCCACTCCCTCACTTGATTCAGTTCTGCTGAATGCTGCCGCCTCAGTGAAGTGACCAGTTTGGCTAAAATTGGCCCCCTGTTCATTCCTTTCTCTCTCTTATCCTGCTTTCTGTCTTTTCTTAGCGTGTGTCACCACTTGACAGTGTCATCTGTATTCATGCATCTGCTCTCTGTCCCCTGCTCAGTGAGGCCAGCACTCGTGTCTGGTTTGCTCATTGCTGCAGCCCCAGTGCCCAGGACATTGCAGGTAGGGACAATATTTGTGAATGAATAAACAAGAGAGCAACGTAGCCAATGTGATTTTGAAAACGTGGGGATGAGCGGGTCGTATTCCAGTCTGTCCTTTCACAAAAGAACGGCTTGCCTTGTCAGGCTGGGTGCTCAGGAAAATGCAGACGAGACGGCCCTCCCCTCCTGCACCTCTCTTCTTTCTCTCTGCCCACAGCACGAGGAACGCAGGCCAAGTTGATCGTGGCTTCAAGAGCCAAAAGCCAATTCCCTTTCCCTCCACGTCAGCTCCCCAGCTTCTAGGAAAATCTTCCCATCTCTGAGGGCCCAGGGCATTCCGAGGCTGCCGTCGGCCTGCTGGCCCAGCCCTGCTCAGCAGGCCTGGAGCAGTCGGAGGGAGCCCCTTAGAGGGCCAGGCTCTCCCTGGAAACTTGCTGTCAGCCGTCCCATGAGCTGGCAGGGACCGTCCGTCCGGGGTTCTCTCCAAATGCCTCAGGAACCTTCCTGCTGGGCCACATTCCGGCTTGGGGACCCTGGGATTACCAGACCTTTGTGGCAGCCAGCGGCTGATTGGGAGCTAGCAACATTCAGCACTTCTGAGTTGGAAAAAGCGGTTCTGGGTGTTATTTTGGGAACAGTCAGTCATGAGAACCTCCAAGAGCCGATCGAGGAGGCTATTAAAAGCAAGACAATGTATTTTGAAATGAGCCAGGCCGGGGAGACACCCCACTCCCTGCCACAACCACAGAACTGGGAGTTCTTTCCAGATGAGACGAACCTTTCCATCCCTTGGAAACGGGGAAACCCTCCCCAGCTGCCCAGCCACCGCCTCGTTCCTGCTCCCCTGCCAGCCCACCTCACCCACCTTCCCTGCCACGTGACTGGGTGAGGGTCCTGCTCCCAGCTATGAAGGTGGCCAGTCATTCATTCATTCAACATGTGTTGAAAGATTGTCAGGTGGTACTTGGGAGTGTAGCTCTGGAGCCAACGGCCACCGTCCAAATTCATACCAGGACATGGACACCTTGGCCCTCTGTGCCTCAGTCTCCTCACTGATGAAATGGAGATGGCAGCAGTCTTTCTCACAGCGTTGGCATGAGGGCCACCTAAGTTAGTGCCTGTGGAGAGCTTGGGAGAGAAGCCGGCATGTCGTCACCACTCAGTCACCGTTACATAGGACTGTTGTCAAGTGGTGTCCCTGGATGGCTCAAATGGTCAAGCCCTTGAGTCCTAAGCAAAAGGTGGGCAGTTTAAACCCACCTCCTAGGCTCCCTGGAAGAAAGGGCTGGTAATCCGCTCCTGACAGATCTCAGCCATTGAAACCCTGGGGAACGTGGTTCTTTGAAATCAACGGGGTCACCATGAGTCAGAATCGACTTGACGGCAACTGGTTTGGTTTTTGGTTTTATTTACTGAGAACCCACTTGTCCCAGACATTGTCTCAAGCCCTGAGTAAGACAGGCACGCTCCTGTTTTCCTAGTCTAGTGCAGATGGGTCAGACCCAAGTAAACAAATGGATGACACAGTTTCGTATTCTGTTGCTCATTCAGCAAACATCTTTTGAGGCCAACTGTGCACCAGGTATTTTTTCTAGGTGCTGAGGACCCAGCAGTGAATAAAGCAAAGTCCCTGCTTTCCTTGGATTCATTTTGACAGACAACACACAAATAAGTATATGATTTGTCTGTGTAAGCAATGCGTGTTTAAGGAAATACAACAGGGTGTTGTGAGTGAGATTTGTGGCGTGGGGTTGAGCTTTGAGGGCAGAGGCACCTGCTTCAGAGAAAAGGATCCTGGGAGAACTCTTTAATAGGGTGACATTTGACCTGAGACCAAAAGGATGAAAAGAGGCAGCCATGAGAGAGCTTGGGACAAAGGGCTCCAGGCAAAGGGGAAGGAAGTAGAAAGGCCATCGGTGGGATTGGGACAGGGAGAGCAGGGCAGTGTGGCTGGAGCAGAGGGAGCACATGGGAGAGAGAGGGAAGGTGAGATCAGAGAGGTGGGCAGGTCTGGAACCTAGAAACCTAGAGGTCCTGGAATTACCTACCTACTGCTGCCTCAAGACTTGGCAGCTTCAGTGAACCAGTCTTTATGATCTCATGGTTTCTGTGGATCAGGCTCTGCTTAGTTAAGTGGTTCAGGGCCTTTCAAGCTTTTGGCTGTGGCTGCAGTCATCAGAAAGTTTGAGTAGGGCCCTTGAGATGAGTCACATGGCTGTTTGCAGGAGGCCTCAGTTGCTCACCATGTGGACTTCTCCAAAGGGCTGCGTCTTGACTCTCTATTTCAATAGAAATACCACAAGTGGATAGCTTTAACAAAAAGGAATTTATTCTCTTACAGTTCAGGAGACTAGCAGTTCTGGCTCTAGGTGCTGGGAGAAGAACCTTCGACCTTGGGCTTCAGCTCTGCCACGTATTCCAGGCCCAATGGAGCTGGAGGCTTCTCATAACTCATGCCGCTGCTGACTGCTGAGGCTGACAAAGTCAAGGTCAGCAAGTAGAATGGCACAGTCCCAAGACTGGCAGGCAACATGGCAGACCACTGGATGAAGACTTAGCCAATGTAGGATCCAAATGTGCCAAAAACTAGTGATCTTTCCCAAAGCTTCTCCTTATATACTGGAAGCAGGACACACCCCAAAGACAGCACCCTTTTCCATTGATGAATGTCTCACAGCATCTTCTATCATGGAGGTGATTCCAATCTCATCGTGGGGAGTAACTCCATCCAGCCGCCTAGCCACTCAAAACCACAGCCCAGCCAAGTTGATACCCAATCTTGACTACCATAGGCTGCTTGAGTATCCTTATATCATGGCGGCTGACTTTCCCACATTGAGTGATCCAGCAGAGCAAGGCAGAAGCCACATGTCTTTTATGACCTAGCCTTCGAAGTTGCAAACCACCATTTCCAGAATATTGTAGTGTTACACAGGTGGGCCCTATCCTGGCTGGGAGGGGACTACACAAGGACATGAATACCAAAGTGAGCACCATTGGGTCTTCTTGGAGGCTAGCTATGGCAGTCATGTGAGGAACTTGGATTTTATTCTAAGAGGGGTGGAAAACCTCTGAAATGACAGATTTAGGTGATCTGGGTACTTGCATGAGTGCTGCATGTAGTGGCAAGATGGCAGTAATTTTAGCTACTATATTGAGGGTTAGGAGCTCTGGTAGCCTAGTGCCTAAGACTGCTAACCAGAAGGCTGGTGGTTCAAACCCACCAGCCACTCCTTGGAAGGAAGGTTGGGCAATCGACTTCTGTAGTGATACTGCCTTGGAAACCCAAGGAGGGGTTGCTATGGGTTGGGGCCGACTCGATGGCACATAACAACAACAACATATTGAGGGTTACTGTGTGTCAGCACTGTGCTTAGCACTTCGTAAGGCACTGGGTCATTAGATCCTTATGTCTCCCTGAGAGGTAGGTATAGCTCCACTCTACAGATGAGGACAGGTGTCCCTTTTGGATTCTAACATTTAGGAAGATCCTGTTGGCAGAGCAGGAGAGACTAGACAATAGAGGAGGCATGGGAGAGAAGCAGAGAGATTATCAAGGAGGCTGGGGGTGGGTCACTGGGAGGGAGAGCTGGAGGTGCCCAGCAAGCCTGGAGATGTGGGGAGGAAGAGCTATAGACTGAGGAGATTTGTAAGGAGGCACAGTGTTCAGGTCTGGGAGGTTCATAGGATGTGGCAGTCGAAGGAGAGGAAAGGGTCATGGACGGCAACCCCCACGTTCCTGGACAAGGCACTTGGGAGGATAGGAGTCCATGGGCTTATCTCAGAGGCTCCCGGGCAGAGCTCAGCAGGCTGCACCGGCTACTGTCTGTGACCGTCCCCAGAAATTACACCCACGCATGTAATTCCTGCTGCAGCCGTGGTTCATTACTGCTCCCCTTGCATTGCCGTGGCCTCATCATCCAGGTTGCAAGCTCCTTGACGGCAAAGACCACGTCTTATTCTTGTGTCCCCGTTAAACTCTCATCCTCAGCACAGAGCCAGGTTCATGAGATCAGTTCATTCATGAGGAATGAATAGGTAATTGATGGGGAGCTTCTCAAGCAATTGAGATGGTGATTGAGAGGCAGTATCACCTAGTGGTTACAAACGTGGGCTTTGGAGCCAAGTAGGTGGGGTTCAAATCTCACCTCTGCCACCCACTGGCTGTGCAATCTTGGGCAGGCTACATAACCTCTCTGTGAGACAGAGTGCTACTTTGTAAAATGATCATCATACACTTGTTGATGAACGAATGAATGAATGCATGCCTGCCTCATAGTAAGTGCTCAGTAATGTTCGTAGTTATAGATCAATGAACCTCACAGTTTGGGTGTTTGTGCACCAGTGTTGGTGATGCTTTTTGTGTTTGAGACGTGTGACGATCCAGACCAAACCTCAACTGTCATGTACATTTCAGCAGGGAAAGCGTTGATGGTCCAGGTGCTTGGCAGGCGGAGATGACACTGGGGTTATAAACGCAGCGAGGGGACCACTGAGTGACCGCATCTAGGCTGCCCCAATTCTTTTAAATACCCCTGGTGTTGAGTCAGTTGTTTGGGGCAGCACCTGTGAATGGTGTCTCAGCAGAAATACCTGCATTTTTCATTTAGGAGGCTGTCCTGGGGACAGGAGTCGAATCAAAAGGTTCCCCGTGACTCAAGGGCTCCTCCAGCCCAGATGTTGCTCGGTCTCCCTGGGTCTTCCTCCCCACGGCCACCTGGCCTCCTCCTGCTTGCTTTGATTCAGCCTCTCGCTTTTTCCTCACACGCTGGCGGGCTCCCATCCCAGCTGAGCGCCTCTATTTTTGGTAGTTTTCGTGGATAATTTAGTGGGCGGAAGCTCCCCACCCACCCCCCTCGGAGCATCCCTTCAAAAAGGGAGAGTGCCTGAGAGAAGTAAAAACAGTGGGTGGCTCAGTTCAAAAGGACAAAATATTTCTTGCCCTGGCACCGCGAGAGGAAAGAAATTGTCTGAAGAGCTGAAGAACAGCTAAACGAAGAAGCTGAGAGCTGCAGCCCAGAAGGGCAAATTAGGTGACTCAGCTGTGGCTCCCCCAGCCCTGGCCCTGGGAGTATTAATGTGCTTTAAAAGGGAAAAACGCTTAACTGTGACAAAGAGTGGGCTCTATAAAAATGTGCCGAATGCTGACTGTACCGAGTTCCAGAAGGCGTCCCCCGCTCCGCACAGTGAGCACCTGCGGAGATCGGGCCTCGCCTCAGAGGCCTGCACTTGGGTGGGACCGAGTCTAAAATTATCCCCGATAATGAGTCTGGCAGGGGAGGGCCCAGCAAGCTCGTTTCCTGCCTCAGCGCTGGCCTCCTCGGAGGCCTCAGCTCCCAGCAAGGCTTCTGGGAGGCAGGGGCTGTGGTGCCAAGAACACGGACTTTGTTGCCAAACAGAGTTGGGTTCACATCTGGGCCGGCCACTTCAGCGACTGTGTGAACTTGAACAGGTCTTGTCAGTTCAAGGAACCTCACTTTGCTCATCCACGAATGGGACCCCATCAAGCTTTGGGAGGCCGAAATGCACTTGACCTTACAAACAGCCTGCTTCTGCCCACGATGTGGGTTTGTGTGATAAGGGGAGGACTGGAGGTCAAGGAAGGAGCCCTGATGGCACTTGGCTGCTCACTGAAAGGTCAGCAGTTCGAACCCACCAGCTGTTCTGTGGGAGAAAGACATGGCAGTCTGCTTCCGTAAAGTTTTACCCTTGGAGATCCTATGGGGCAGCTCTACTGTGTCGTACTGGGTCGCTATGAGTCAGAATTGACCTGACAGCAGTGGGGGTTCTGGAGGTCAAGAAAGAGCCCTGGTGGCGTGAATTAGTTAAGCACTCAACTACAAGCCAGAAAGTTGGGGGTTCAAGCCAACTCACAGGCACCTCAGAAGACAGGCCTGGGCATCTACTTCCATAAGGTCAAAGCCTTGAAGACCTCATGGTTGGAAACCTCTGCACACATGGGGCACCACAGGTCCGACAAAGCAACTAACAACAGCAGAGCTCAAGAGCATGGGCTGCAGGTTTAAGCAGTCTGTCACCGTGCAGAGGTGGTTATATACAGATATTTAGCATGCATTATGTGCACTACCGTTGCCAGCACTACCATGTTCAAGTGCATTTAGTCCTTACATCAGCTCCGTGAGGAAGACATTCATAGTGTGCCCATTTTACAGGGTGGGTGAATACCTGGCAGAGGCAGGAATCCAAGTCCAGAGCCCACATTTTACTGCCTTGAGGCTGACTCACCTAGCGCTGTGCCATGGAACTTTCTGCACTGATGGACATGTTCTACTCAGTGCTGTCCGATTCAGTGGCCTTGTTGTTGTTGTTGTTATGTGCCGTTGAGTCGGATCCGACTCATAGCAACCCTTCCTTGGGTTGCCGAGGCAGTATCACTACAGAAGTAGATTGCCCAACCTTCCTTCCGAGGAATGGCCTTAGACACGTGCATCTTCTGAGCACTTGATATGTGGTTCCTGTGACCAAAGAACTGGATTTCACGTTGCCTTTAAGTAAAATCAGTTTAACTTTGAATGGCCACATGTGGCTGGTGGCTACCATATTGGACAGTCAGGCCTAACCCCACCTAGTCTCAGGGTATTATTTTGCAGGGTGGCCATGAGCTTTAGAAGGAATTTGTAGCTGTCCAGAGCTCAGTGTCTAGCACATGGTAGGTGCTAAGTTAGAGGCTACTCTCCCCAGTGACTGTCTCCAGATGGTATGTAGTCTTCCCTGCTGTCTGGCTAGAAGCAAAAGCAAGCAGAAGACCTGACTTTTATTCATTTCTAGGATGGCCAACTCCTCCTGGCTTGTCTGGGCCTTTGCCAGTTTTAAAACTGAAAGTTCCACATCTCTGGAACACCCTTAATCCCAGGCAAACCAGGACGCGTTGCTCTGCTTACGCTTCAAGAACTTGGGGCTGGAGAGTCCTCAGGGTCCAAGGCTTCTCCAAGAGTTTCCATTGAAAAGAGCCCCTTCCTGGTCCTTACAGCCTGTGTGCTCTAAGTATTTGACCAGGGAACCCATTGGCCAGCCATCTCCCTTCTGTGTGCTTTGGTTTTCCCTTTTGGAAAGTGAGGGAGAAGGGTCTTCTGCTGGTGGGGTGGCTACAGAGCATTCAAGGTAAGGTAATGCAGGACTTGGCACATAGTAGGTGGGCAGATAATGGCTGCTGTTCGGGGAACTCTGGGACGTAGTGCCTAAGGCATTTGACTGCTAACCAGAAGGCTGGCAGTTCAAACCCACCAGCCACTCCTCAGAAGGAATAATGGGCAATCTCCTTCTGCAGTGATACCACCTCAGAAACCCAAAGGGTCGCTATGAATTGGATCTGACTTGATGGTAGTGAGTTTGGTATTTTTTGGGGGGAATGGTGTTACTGAGGCAAGCAGAAATTTAATCCTTACATCTCCCCTGGAGACCAGGGGAGTCCCATGAGGGAAGTGGCTGCCTCAGGCCTGGTCCTAGTTGCTCTTTGTGAACCAGCAGGACTGGTCCCATCTGAGAGCCCAGGGAGGCTACTGAGGGCCCTGGTGCCAGCACTGGAGAGGTCCCACAGATGTGGGCCAGCTCCCTCTCAATGCCTCTTTAAGCTCAAGTCTCTGTGTGAGAAAGTGGGGGGGGGGGGCGGGTGATGAATCACCAGGCTTGGTTGCTACCCACAGTTTTATCAGAGCTCACAACAGTATCTGAACTGTCCATTTTCAAAGAGGGCTCTATCTCGGCCAGGATTTCCCACCCTGCTGGCAGGTTAGACGCAAATCTAGTCTAAATCCAGAAAAAAATGCCCGGACACCTCCACCCATCCCCTCTCACTGGCCTGCAGGGTCTGCGGCCTACTGATGCGAACCCCGAACGGCATCACACAGACAGCCTTCTGGAGACCTCCCCAGAGTTCACGACATCCCTTTCCTTTATTTTCCTGTTTATGCAGAACATGTAAACACACGAGTTGCCTGGATTCGGCGTCTCTTTGGCCATTGCAGTATTGCTGGAGTCTCTGAGCATGGCTGGAAACCTTGGATTTTCTAAATGAATCTAAAAATAAACGAAAAAAAAAATCATGGAGTTGGAGAGGTGACACAAGGCACCGTTATTGATTTCTTTTCCTTTCTCCTCCTCCAATTCACCATCCCTGAAAGCAACAATGGGGCAGCTAGAGGCCTGGAGGGATTGGGGGGCAGCCCCTGGGTCAGGGCTCTGGGTTCCTGCAACCTGGGACGCTGGAGTGAAGTCTGGGCAGCTTGTTCTGCGGGGCGCCCGCTTGGAAAACGGGTCAACGGGGAGTCTCGGGCAGGATTTTTGCAAAGGGGCTGTGGGTACCGCTTGCAAGGGGCTGCCAGTGGCTCTGCGCGCTCGCGCGCCCCCGCGCCGGGCCCTCGCTTCGCTCGCTCGCCTAGCTCCCTCTCTCTCCCCGACTTTCTCGCGAACAATCAGGGACTTGTGCTGGCGGCCGAGGGAGCCACGGAGCTGGCTGGCCGCGGAGGAGGCGACGTCATGGATTCCTGAGTGAGAAGTTTGCAGGAAAGCCCTTCGTTTTGGAGATGGATAGGATCCAGCGGTTTCCATGGCGCTGGGTAAACAGGAGGAAACAGTGAGGGAATCCCGTTATTTTACTGCATTGAAAGCCTATAAACACGAGCGCGGGGAAGGAAGTCGCGTTGCCTCTCGAGAAAGCCGAGCGCCGAGCCCCGACCTCGCCGCCGCCGCCGCCGGGAGCCGAGGCGCAGCCCGGCCGCTGGAGGCTCCGGCCCGGGCGCCCGAGCATGCGGGGACGCGGACGGCGCCCCCTGGGCTGCTGAGCCGTGCAAGCGACCCCTCTGCGTCCCAAGCCCGCTGAGCCCCCGTGCCCTCCAGATGCAGAGAGAAGCTGCCTTCCGACCGGGGCTCTGCCATCCCCTGCGCATCATGGGGTCTGTGGACCAAGGTAACCGCCTGCGCTCTGTCTCAGCCTCCTCCTTCTCTGCCTCCAGCCTTCCCTCCGCTCCTTCCCCGGGCAGCGCGGTCGGCTCCGTCCCAGGTCGGGAGTCCCGGGACCGGCCCCTCGTCCGGCTTCCCGGCGCGCGCGCACAGGTAGACAGGCCAGGAGGAGAGGTGCCATCGCCCGGGCCGAGGAGGGAAAATACTGGAAAGCCGGCTTCAGACAACTTTGCGCAATCAAGGAGCCGAGGCGGGATTCCGAGGCCAGGTCCTGGGGAGGATTTTCCCCTCCGCGGGACACGGGAGCGATTCGCGCTACTAACCAGCCGCTGGCTGCTTAACCGTTTCAGCCCTCACTCGGCTTCTGACAGCACATGCCATTCAGCTGTATGATTCTTATCATTTAGCTTTTTTTTTTCCCCGTTTTCATGCTTGGCATTTTACTATATGGGGGCCCTTAAAGACTGTTTGCTTTTTAAGTTACAGCAGCAGATGTTCTGAGGCATTTAAACTATTTTGTTTCTCTTTTTTCTTTTTGGATGTGCTTGATAGTCATTCAGCGCTCCCTTTAAAGACCAATGGAGTAGGCAGCTTGCTTTGGGATCTGTTACAGTCTCGTTTCTGCTGCCTTTTCCCCCTCTTGGATTTAGTCTTGGAATCATACCTCTCGGACCTTCTAGGAGGGGTTCACATCTAAGACTAGGAGACGGAAAAGATCCAGCCGGTCAGGATTGTGGAAGGGTTTCGGCTCTTCACGAGTGAGCTGCTCTTGCAAAAGTGGGGGAACCCGCAAGGCAGGCGATGGATTTTTCAGAGGCTAGCGTGGCGCTCAGAGTGGGGGGCACTGCCAAGAGGATAGGGTTGGAAGAGTTAAGTGAAATAAATACGCGTAGGAGGAGTTAGCCTCCAGTCATAAATTCAGAGTTGAATGTAGGTTTTGTGCTCTGCGTGGCTGATTAAAGTTGGGGGGCGGGAAGAAATGACACTCTCAGTAAATACACGGACGGGCTTTTTAGAAAGCCGGAGTGGGGCCAACGGCTCTGGGTTAGGTGAGTGGCGTGCCCGGCTTGTCCCGCAGACCTCAATGACACATAGCATTAGCTGAGTTGCACTTTTTGAAGCAAGACCCTGCCAACCCTTTGAACGTTTTTAACTGGTACCAGTTTATCCTGTCTTTTGCTAGTGTTCAAGCATATGACATCATGGAAAAAAGAAAAAGGAAAAAAAGAAAAAGAAATTACTAATATTGCATCATCTGTAAAAGTGATGCTCTCAGACGGCGACGGATGTATTAAGGACGTGAATTGGTTTTTACTGTCATACATGCGGAACCAAGCGTTTGATGTTAATAATGGGTGGAGGGGAAGGCAAATGCCAAATCTTGCTATATTCAGAAAGAGAGCTTGGAAGAGAAACCGGGCTTCTGTTTTACTGTGTGATCTGACACAAACCTTGCGTTTTACTGGGGCTGCCCAACTTCTAGCCTAGGTTTATGAATTTGCCGCCCTGTTAAAGTTTCGAAGCGTGTGCACGAGTGTGTGTATGTGTGTTTGTGCATGTATGCTGCTTACCCTCCCCAGCCCGTGCTCATGTGTGCGGGGACTGTGGGCACATGCATGCCAATGTGTGTCTGGCAGACAAGGGCACCACATTGTTCTTGGGGAACCACCCTTGGCATGCCACAGCAACTGGGCACACAGAGTGCCATTCCAGGCACCAAAGACAGCTGGCATGAGATAGGCTGGTCCAAATGCTTCAACTGGGCCCCACAGAGCAGTCTGCTGGAGGAAAGTCTGGTGCCCCTTTAAACTCAAATACCACCACTGTCATTGGACAGACCTGCAGCGTGTGTGCAGATGGGTGGGGTCCTTGAATAGAGAATAGAAATATTTTCATGGTAAGAAAATACTGAACTTGCTAAGTGGTTTTGGGCTGAGGCCCTGGAAGAAACTGAAAGTCTAGGAGAGGTGTGATCGTAGGTCTTATCAGAGGTGGGATGATGGAAAGAATTTCAAGAGTAAATAAACTTAGGATGAGCACAGCTCACTCCCAGACCCAAACTCCTTGCCTTCTGCTTGTGTTAGAATTCTGGCTCTGCCACGTTGCAACTGTGTGGTCTTGGCCAAGTGACTTAACCACTCTGTGCTTCAGTTTCTTCATCTGTAAAATGGGCCAATGACAACGTCTTTCTCATAATGATATTGTTAGATTCATGAGGTAACACATGGAAGGAAAGCACATAAAATGAGCTCTTGCTTATAAATCAGTGCTCAACACACATTAGCTATGAATTCCTGTCACATTGAAAATGCAGAACAATACATACTGATTAAAATTTCTCTGCAAACATTCTTCAATGAGATGAAGCACTTTATGTGTCTCAGGGGGCTTTGTTACTTCCTGGGGCCTCACAATGACACCGGCTGGGTTGAAATATGGCTTGTGAGGCCCAGTTTCCTTAACTGCAACAGGTACAAGGGACATAATAATGACTACTGCAGAGGGTTGTCACATGCATCATGTGAAATCACACATGTTACGTGCTGTGCTTGCCATGCAGTAGCCAGATGCTAAATGCTTTCTTGTCTGACAGTAGAGGACAATGAGGCCCGGATTTGCCCAGCAAGTTAGGACCACAGTGTCTGGCACCCAGTGAGTGCCCAGTTGCTATCGACGATGGTGATAGCAAACATATTTTGCATTGACTCAGAGCCAGGCACAGCTGAGTGCTGGTCAAGTCTTGATCCTTACAGCAGTCATGTTGTAATCATGATCTCCTTCCTGGAGGAGGGGAGTGAGGTACAGACAAGGGCACTAACTGGCCAGGAGTGACCCAGCAGGAAGGCGTGAAGCTGAAATTTGAACCCAGGCTCTTGACCATATGCTCAGCTGCCTTTGAAATGCACTGACATTGTCATGATGGTTTTAATACCATTTGACAGATGAGGAAACTGAGGCAGGGCCAGACCTGGTACGGAGCTCCTTCCTGACAGCACGTTGTTCCTTGATGTCTCTGGGAGGGGAAAGAGAGGGGAAGTAAGGGGGCTGTGAAGGGACAAGCACACTGTTAGAGATGGGAAACTGAGGTAGCAGCTATTTGCCCCTGAGTGGGGGGTGAGGGAGGGAGGGTCCTTGCTTGACTGGTCCAGAGAAAGCAAAGGACAGGTTTCCACTTCCGCTGGAGGAAGAAGCAGCCCCAGGCCAATAGGCGCCTCCAGAGCCAGACCTGTTTTCTGTTCTCATGGCACCAAGAGCCCCTCTAAGGACCTCTCCTCCTGCCGAAGCCTGCCCTGGCCACCCACATGCGCTCTTTCAGCAATCCCTTCATCCTGCAGACCTTACCTCCTGGGCCCTTCACAGAGGACCACTCACCTTCCTAGGTGCTCCACACACTGCCTTCACCGGGCACTAGCCTTCACAGGGACCAGGTCCTTATTCTGTGAGTCTTCACTTCCAGCACGCAAGAGGCTAACTGCCTGAGCACTGAGTCAGAGATTTAAATCACGCCTGCCATCTGCCAGCTGAATGACCTTGTGCAAGTACAGTCACTTTCCTGTGCCTCGGTTTCCCCACATGTAAATAAGCAATGCACCATTACCCAGGCTGGTATATTTAATTAACAACAGGGTATCAACCTATCATAATAGCAGGAGCAGGGTCCTAAGAGACTTTTCCGGTGGGCTAGGCTTTAGCCCCTTATTTGCTGAATTGTAGGGAGAGTCCTGAGCTGTAGGGGGTCCCAGGCAGTAGAGGCCCCCCTTGAGGCAGAGGGGTCAGGAGAACAGTTACTTACAAATCTACGGAGGGTTTCATCTTTTGATAGATAGTATGTCCCTCCAAAGGTCCCATGGTGGCACAAACAATTTGCACTTGACTGCTAACCTGAAGGTTGGTGGTTTGAATCCACCCAGTAGTGCCATGGAAGAAAGGGCTGGCAATCCACCTTGGTAAAGATGACAGCCAAGAAAACGTTCTGGGGCTCAGCTCTGCTCTGTGACACCCGGGGCAGCCATTAGTCTGAATGGACTCATGGGCAGTGGTTTCTTTTTTCTTTTTTTTGCTGCAGGGGATGACGCTCAAAGCACTCATTCATTACACAGTTATTGTCATTATTGTACAGTTTATTAATGCAACAAACATTGACTACAAAGCCAACAAACAAAAACCAGCTACCAAGTGCTTTCTCATTGGACAGCACACACTACCTCTTACCCGGGAGAAGCCCTTTTCTGGAACAGGAACTTGAGAACCTCTGAGTGGTCCAGATTGCGTTGGAGGTCTCCCCCTCATCACAGTACTGTCCCTGACAGTCGTCGTCCAGTGATTTGTCCAGGTGCTCCACCAGGTGTGGGCTCCGGGAACCAGAATCCATGACTGTCTCATTCACAGTGGCCCTGCTGCCTAGAACAGTGCCTGGCACTTAGTAGATGCTCACTCACCATTTCGTTAAATGAATGGATGAATGAGTGAATAAATGAATGATGCACAATAGGCGTGAAGTGACTTGTCAAGGCCACAGAATTAAAACCCAGCATCCCTAACTCATGAAGTGCTATGCCCTCTTTTTGGCTCCTATCTTCTGCCTCCTTTTGACAATGACAATGGTCTTCTCATGTCCACATTTTCCCACTAGGACTAGTGACCTTGGCAGAATTCCTTCTGGACCACCCTGCAGGCACATGCTTTCATGTTGCTGTTGGAATAAATACCAGAACCAGAGTAAATACCAGAACTCCTAGCTCCACCATTTTCTAGCTGTGTGGACGTGAGCAAGTTTCTTAGCCCCTTGTTACCTCCATTTCTTCCTCTGTCCATAAATGAGCCCCTGGATAAAAACCCCAATAGCAACAGCTGCCACCGTCACTATTGAGTGACAGCTGTGCCAGGCACCTTTCTTAGGACTTTCCATGTGCCACCTTGTTAATCGTCACACCAGCCCCACAGCCGTTATCTCCATTTTGCACAGAGAGGTAGAGTCCCTCACCCAAGGTCACATTGCTCATAAGTGATGACACTGGATTCAAACTCACTATGCGCCACCATGTTGCTCCCTGACTGGAACGCTGAATAAGAATCCGAAGGTGACAGTGTTTTTCCTGTTGTGCCATACTGTACAGCCAAGCACTGCACAGATATTCCATCACTGGATTCTCTCAAAAGCAACTGAGAGGTTGGCATTTCAAATGACCTCCCCTTAAACAAACCAGTGGCTGTCTGCTGTCAAGTCGATTCTGACTCCTGGAGGCCCCATGTATGTCAGAGAAGAACTGTGCCCCCTGGGCTATCAATGCTGGTTTTTCGGAAGCAGATTGCCAGGCCTTTCTTCTGGTGGACCTCAGAGTAGATGTGAACCTCTGATGCATTGGTTAGGAGCTGAGGATGTTAATGGTTTGCACCCCCTGGGTCTCACCCTCCTTGTAGAGATGAGAGAAACTGTGACTGGGAAAGCTCAGGGCCTTTCAAGTGGCAGAACCAGAGCCAGCTGACATTAAAGGCTGGACTTGCAATGGCTCCACAGTCTAGCCTTTTATGCCTCTGGCAGGAATAACCAGCCAGAATGGCGAGCTGGGGAGGTGGGCCTTGCCTCCTACGGGAGCCAGCCCTCCACACATGTGGAGTGAGGGGTTCCTTGATGCCCTGCCACCTTGCCTTTCTGCATCACTCAGTAACTTCTGGCAGGCTCCATCCCCTTGGTGGTTCCTCATGACAGTGACCAGTCCTGGGACCCGTTTGCTCCAAGCCTGTCTGATGCCGCAGCCCATATAGGTGTTTCCTCAGCCTGGAACTCCAGGGCTTCCGTTTCCAGCAACATCTCACCTCTGCCAGCTGTGCTGTTTTTTTCATCCCTCTGCCCTGGCCCTATACGTCCTCCCCTTGCTTGGTGGTGCCAGTCTTCCCTCTTAGAGCTGAATCTCTCTTTCCTTACATCTTTCTTCAAGGCCCAGTCTGACCCCCATCTCCTCTTAGAAGCCTCCTCGACCATTTCATTTATCAGCCTCTTTAAAGCATCCCCTCTGTGCCAGTTACTGTCAGGATGCTGGGGATGGAGTCAGTCAAGATGGGCAAAGACTCTGCCCTCAGGAGGCTTATATTCTGGGCAGGAAGACAAACACCAAGAAGTGAATCGAGAAATATCCCAGAGAACTGCAAATGGCGTAAATGCTAGGGACGGAAACAGAATGGAATCACAGATGACTTGAGGGGTATGTGTGTTTTGCATTATGTAGTTGTGTGTGGTATACGTGTGTTGTATGTTGTGTATGTGTGATATATATGGTGTATATATATTGGGTGTTGTGTAAGATATTTTTGTGTTTTATGTGTGGTGAGTGGGTGGGTGGGGATTGCTAATTCAGACTGGGTGACCTCTGAAGAGCCCTTTAAAGAGACACCTACGTACACCGGGCCCCAATGGTGAGGAATCTGCTTTTAAAATGGGGAAGAGCATTCCAGTGAGAAGGAACAGCGAGTGCAAAGGCCCTGAGGAGAGATGTGTGCATGGAAGGAAGCAAGCAGACCAGAGTGGCTGGAGCAGAAGGAGTGAGGGGACATTATGGAGGAAAGCAGGAAGGACAGGCTCCTGGGGGGTTTTCTAAGGAGTCTGAAGTTCAGGGGCATTGTAAGCAGTGGAGTGTGTGGTCTGTTAGTCTTTTCAGAGGTTCATCCTGACCATCACACAAAGGCAGCATCTGGCCAGGCAAGCGTTGACGCAAGGACACCAGGTGTGAGGCTGTTGCACGTGGCTTGTGCAGTTGATGATGGTGGCTAGGACCAGTGTGGGGTGGTGAGAAGGGGTGCCTCCCAGTTCATAGAGCTTTCTCCTTTGGGGTTCTCAAACTGTGTTTCCTTTGTGGTCTCTGCCTTTGGTACCCAAGGGAAGATGCCACTGACTTTGTGGCTAGTGGGAATCACTTCAGACATGTCTCCTCTCGGCCCAGCCTCCGATCTTTGTGCCAGCATCCTTTTCCCTCTCTGCTATCACTAGAAGTCATCCAACTCTTTTCAGTGTTTCATCTTGGTCCAAAAATGTCCTTTGGCAGACCCACGCAGGGACAGTGTGACTCAGTAATGAGAATCAGACTCATGTGGGACAAAACCATCTCCATGGTGGCACGTGTGATGTGAATATCAACATCACAGTCTATTCTAGGCTGAGTGTCCATAACTGAGAAAATGGAGGTAAGAGTAGTATTTACCACGGGGTTGCTTTGAGGTTTAAATGAGGTCAGGTTTTTAAATTCTCAGCATATGTCAAGTGTTCAGTTCATATTAGCTGCCCTTTTTACCACTAATTTATTATTTTAATTCAAATCCTTCTTATTTCTCTCCTTCATCTGAATAGCCTTCAAGAGTCTTTCATGAAGGGGATAAATTGAAGCCATTTCCTACCAAACCTGGGGGGTCCTTTGTGTGGGTTACGGGTGACCTACTTTAATTGCCCAACCAATGAGTCCAGAGGGGCTGGGAAGCCGCTGTCAGATACCAGGCAGTTTGCTCGGTGGTATGGAGACAACAGGAGATATGGAAGACATACTCCTTTGCACTCGAAAGTCAGAGGAAATTTTTCTGTCAAGTTGGGGCAGACATATGAAGCTATTCACATATTAATTAATTAAAAGTGAGGGAGAGGTTTGTTGCTGTTACGTGCCGTTGAGTTCATTGTCAACTGATCGCGACCTCATGTGACACAGAAGGACCCCTCCCATGAAGTTTTCCAGGCTGTAATCTTGACCGGAGCAGTTCACTAGGTCTTTCTCCTTCAGAGCTGCTGGGTAAGTTTGAACCGCCAACCTTTTGGTCAGCAGCCGAGCCGAGGTTTAGTGATTGTTTATCGGAGAAATGAAAGAGCATGAGAGCAAACCCCGTGTGCTTTCTGGTGGTGGAGGAGGAGGGGCTGCGTTCCAGGTTGTGGTTGTGCTGAAGGGAGGCTGGTGGTAGGTGGCTCTGAGGTGCCCGAAGTCCATTTGCTTGTCCTCATTGTTCTCTGCCCACCCGCACTTCAAAGACTGTGAATTGACACAGATGTTTGAGTCAACAAAGAATATGGGGGAGAGAGGATGGGATGAGAAACATGGTGCTGGGTCTGCGGTTGTCCGGAGGACGTCGTGGCTCATGAAAGGGGACAGTGGAGGGAGACTGGTAGGTGGGTGGTTGAGAAATGGTTATGGGGCTGGGTGAAGACCAACCAACCTCTCTGTCCTCTAACTAACCAATCCTGTGCTGCCTGTCCTGTACGTCACCTACTTAATAGAAGATCAAGTCTCCTTCCAGGGGGCAGTGGTAGCTCCTGTTTAATTGAGGGTGTTTAACTGAGGGCAGGTGGTTTTAGGTGAAGGTGAGTTTGCTCACTGTGCTCCCCTTCTACACACTGGTTCCATACGACACAGGGAAGACACTATGAAGCAAGGAGCCATGAAGGGAAACACAAGCAGAGGGAGCAGTGGGCAGGGACCAGGCAGAGGGAGTCAAAGTCCAGGGCCTCCACAGCACTTGAGGAACAGGCAGGTCACACCTGAGGCAGCCAGGTGGGGACTGCAGTGAAGTGACAGCAAGGGGCCCAGCGAGGGGCTGGCTTCCACTCTGCTCTTGCTGATTGTTCTATGAGGACTATGGGCCAGATGTGGCCAGATCTTCCCAGTTTTCAGGAGAATTTGGAAATCTGGATTTTTATGTAAAATCTTCCAGTTGAAAAACATTAGTTCAGATTAAAACAAACAAACAGGGCAGGCCAGACATAATCTGCCTGCAGATGGCTTGGCCAAGGCCCTGTGAGCCTGTGTTCCACTGCTCCTGCTGGGGCTTCTTACGTTACGCAGCTTGGTCTGGGCTCTGGTTTGGTAAGGCCCTGAGTTCCTCGGTGACGATTCGCCACCAATGCCTGCGCAGTGGGCTGTTGATTTGGACAGGGTGCCCTTGCTGCCATGCCCTGCTAGGAAACAGCTGATGATTGGGGGAGTCCCAGTCTGGCTTCAGGAGATGATGTCGGAAATGGTAGATTGGAGTGAAAGCTGGGTTTGAAACTGTCCTGCTTCCCCAGTCCTGAAGGACTTCATCTCCTGAAAATGTTGCGTTTTGTTTTTCCCTTCAGCCAGCATATTTCGGAGTACAGGGCAGATCTAGGGTGAGGGAGGGGTGGCATTGGTGGTAAAAAACTCAACTATCAAGATAGATTTTTTTTTTTTTTTAAATTGTGGTGAAAATATACATAAAAAATCCCGCTGCCATCAAGTCAATTCTGACTCAGTGACCCTCTAGGACAGAGTACAACTTCCTCATAGGGTTTCCAAGGCTGTAATCTTTACAGAAGCATCTTTCTCCCATGGAGCGACTGGGGTGTTCACACCAGTGACCTTTCAGTTAGAAGCTGAATGCTTAACCTCTGTGCCACCAGGGTGCCTTATACATAACAGAACATACACTATTTCATTGTGTACAATTCAGTGATATTGATGACATTCCTTAAGTTGTGCTGCCATTTTTGTCATCTTTTCTGAAACATTCCACCACCATTACCATATTCTCAATGACCTAAGCAGAAACTCCCCATTCCTCCCTCCCTCCCACCCTGATAACCTGTGGCTTCTGTATATTTGCTTATTTCATGTACATGAGATGATACAGTATTTGTCCTCTTGTGACTGACTGACTTTGGTCAGCATGATATTTCCAAGGTGCATCCATGTGGTGTGCATCAGGACTTCATTTTCCTGTATGACTAAGTAACAGTCCATTGTGTGTATATTCACATTTTGTTTCTCTGTGTTCATCTGCAGGTGGAAAGTTTGGTTGTTTCCACCTTTTGGCTATTGTGAAAAGTGTGGCAATTGGCATTGGTGTATAGGCTCCTCTTTGCATTCCTGCCTTCACTTCTTCTAGGCATGTGCCCCAAAATAGATATTTTAATGTAATAATTCATAGACCGCAGGATCCAGGTAAGGGGAGGGAGACAGGCCCCACCCCAAGAGGCAGGAAGCAGGGGAAAAGCTGGGATGACAGAGCTGCGGGATCCAGGTAAGGGGAGGGCAGAGAGGTTTCGAACAGCTAAGGGAGACAAACTTGTCTGTCAGTTTGTCATACTGTGGTGGCTTGCATGTTGCTGTGAGGCTTGAG
>NW_006921636.1:4608879-4610020 GCF_000298275.1 Orycteropus afer afer
GTACAATAATTTATAAATATTGTGTTACATATATTTTTACACAAAAGGGCAGCTGTTGAGGCTGCTTATATGCAACCAAATACCTCACAGGATTTGTTTTCTTGGTTTGGAGGTGGAGGGTCATGGTTTCAAGGGACATCCCATTCAATTGGCATAATATTGTTTCTTAATACTTTTGTTCTATTTCCTTGTTTGCATAGTACCTGGGGTCTTAAAACCAGGCCTTAAAAGCTAGTGAGCAGCCATCCAAGGTATAACGTTGCCACTTACCTGAAGCAACAGAGGGAAGAGAGGAATAGGAGGAGGATATGAAATGTGTGGCTAATTGTCTCCATGAACAGCTGCTTCCTTTGTCATGAGACTAGAAGAACTAGATAGTGCCCAGCTAGCATTACCAAATATTTTGATCAAAGAGTCTACAGAAAAGTGCTGATCAAAAGGGGGAAAAATGTTTTAATTTAATAATTAAAAAAGATAAATTAATGCAAAAAATCCACAATGGAAAAATAAAAATTTGAAATAGAGACAGATCAGTATTACTCATTTTTCCTTTAGCCTTAAGCTTGGCGTGGCTGTGATATTAATCCTGTTTTTATTGTAATATTTTGTCCACCATGGGTTATTTTTGCATTCATTTTGATTTTTCAGAACACTGCTTTAAATATTATTTACTTGATTTATGAGATTTTTCACACCCCCTTAAATGTTGCCTCACTCTCCTGCCTCTAGTTCCAGCCGTGTAGGGATCAAATACATTGGTCTGTAAATTATCATATTAATATGTAGAGTGATGACGGGTCTCAGGGTGTGCTTAGATTGTTGGGAGATGGCTTCTGGGACCTGGTAAAGAATGCTCCTAGTTTTTGGATCAGACTTAAAAATGATTCGGTGTCTGCGTTTTACAACATTTTCTTTCCTTTTCTTGAGATGCCCATTTGTTTTATTTGTTTATCTATCTTTTTCATGGTCAGTTTTCTAAAAATTTGTGGTCAAAACATGCAAAACAAAACATACACCCATTCAACAATTTCTACATGTCCATTTCAGTGACATGGATGACATTCCTCAAATACTGCTACCATTCTCATATTCCTTTTCCAAATTACTTCATGAATATAACTTCAATTCCCCCCTAAGCAAA
>NW_006921636.1:4611757-4617514 GCF_000298275.1 Orycteropus afer afer
AAACTCACTGTCATCAAGTCAGATCCAACTCATAGCGAACCCTCATTGGGTTTCTGAGGCGGTATCACTATGGAAGTAGATTTCCCACCCTTCCTTCCAAGAAGTGGCTGGTGGATTTGAACTGCCAGCCTTCTGGTTAGCAGTCAAATGCCTTAGGCACTACACCACTGGGGAAGGACTATTGGGCACTGTTCTTCCATGCATTCCTTCAGCTACTCTCAGTGAGCCCTCACCATGTGTTGGGTACTAGTCTAGGACCTGGGGACACAGGCAGGGTTGCCAGATAAACTACAGGATCCCATACAGTGTATGAGACACACTTATACTAAAACACTGCATGTAGTATCTGGGGTATACTTATCTTAAAAAAATATTCTTTGTCTAAAATTCAGATTTAAGGGAGTGTCTGGTGGTATGATTTGCTGAATCCTAGATACGACAGTGAGTCAAACAGGCACCTATCCCTGCATGGAAGCCAGAAAAATTGTTTAAAAATTCAAATATGACCACGGCCTGTACTGCTTAATGCTCTTCAATGTTCCTCAGAGCAATTAAGCTCAAAATTCACAACATGGCCCCCAAGGCCTACCTCCCCAGCCTCACCTGCACCATTTTATCTTCCCTCTCTGAGCACCTGCCACTCTGGTGGTCTTTCAGTTCCTCCAACCCTTCACACTTCCTCCTGTCTCAGGGTCTTTGCACATGCTTTCTCATGTGCCTGTCGTTTCTTCCCCTCACTATTCCCTCCCTGGCTTCTACTCATCTTTCCTGTTCCAGCTTAAACATCACCTCCTCAGGGGAGCCTCCCTGAACTGCAAAGTCTGCGGTAGGTTTCCTTGATATGAGCTCCACAGCACCATTTCCTTTGCATTCATTGCACTTGTCTCAGTGTATAGTTATACATTGGGGCAAATTCTTAGTGAATTGGGCCAGGGTCCAACAGCACAAATGTCTGCTGGAAGTTTTACATCTTGGTGGCTTCACTCACTTGGCTTTGCACTTTGTGGAGATACTGGAGAAGAAATAAAAGGTCAGGGCCTCTACAAGGAGGTCAGCCTCAGGGCAGAGAGGGTGACAGAGAGCCACGCCAAGGCCTCCCACCACCCCCAGGGTTGGCCTCTGACTGCATGAAGGTCACACATGCTGCTCCTGGCCCTTGATCCTAACAGCACAAATTACTTATTTTGGAATTAAAAATATGCCTCCCCTCCACCAAACCTTTCAAGGTGGCCATTAGGGAAGAAAACTGTCTTACTTCCCACTGCTCTGATAGAAACTGGGTAGCCCAGCCTTTTACAGAACTCTCATCCTAGAAGTGTTTTCAATGTATCCAATGCTCAGAGGAACAACTCAGGGAGAGTCTTACTTAGAATGTTCAGAATCATCTTTCCCAAAGCTGAAGTTTTCATAGTACTTTCTCAGTTGTAAAGGTATTATCTCAATTTATAATTGGGTATTTCTAAGGGATGTGAGGGAGCTCTGGTAGCATAGTGGCTAAGACACTTGCCTGCTAACCAGACAGCTGGCGGTTCAAACCCACCAGCCACTCCTTGGAAGGAAGGTTGGGCAATCCTACTTCCGTAGTGATACTGCCTCGGAAACCCAAGGAGGGGTCGCTATGAGTTGGGGCCGACTCGACGGCACATAACAACAACAACAACAAGGGATGTGAAGTTAGGGATAAGTGTTTAGGCTTCTTGGGAGTTCTGGTGATGTAGTGCCTAAGGCATTTGATTGCTAACCAGAAGGCTGGTGGTTCAAACCCACCAACTACTCCTCAGAAGGAAGATGGGGCAATCAACTTCCGTAGAGATACCGCCTCAGAAACTCAGGGAGGGGTCGCTATGAGTCGAATTGACTCAACAGCAGTGAGTTTGGTTAGAGTTTTGCCCTCTCAATATGGTGACCAAGTTGTTCCAGGGAAAAAGACCCTTAAAGAGAGATCTAAGATCTTATATACTCATTCCCTCTCTCTTACCATCCTTCCTTCCTTCCATCCTTCTATCTACCCATCCATAAATCCATCCAAACATGTCCTCTTCTTCTGTTGTTAGTTGCCATCAGGTTGTCCCTGACTCATGGTGACCTTATGTGTAAGAGTACAAAACGTTGCCTGGGCCTATGCCACCTTCAGGATAGTGGTATGTTTAAGCCCATTGTTACAGCTGTTATGTCAGTCCGTCTCGTTCAGGATTTCCCTCGTTTCTACTTTACCAACCGTGGATGCTGTTTTCTAGCAATTGGTCTTTCCTGATAACATGTCCAAAGAGAGACACCGTCTCACCATCTTTACTTCTAAGGAGCATTTTGGTTGTATTTCTTCTAAAACGGATTTGTTTGTTCTTCGGCAGTCCACGGTCCCTTCAACATTCTTCCCCAGTACCACAGTTGGAATGCATCGATTCTTTTTCTGTCTTCCTTTTCATGATCTAGCAGTCCCACGCATATGATGAGGTGATTGAAAAGACTATGGCTTGGGTCAGTGACATCTTTGCTTTCAGACACTTTGAAGAGGTGTTTCGCAGCACATTTTTCCAATGCAATACGTTGTTTGCTTTCTCTCCCGCTGCTTCCGGGGACATTGATTGTTGATCTCTTCTGCCCACCCGATAACCCATCAGTCTGCATATCTACTCTCCAAAAGGGAGCTCTGGTGGTGCAGTGCCTAAGGCATTTGACTGCTAACCAGAAGGCTGGCAGTTCAAACCAACTCAGAGAGAAGGTTGGGCAACTTACTTCCATAGTGATACCACTTTGGAAACCCAAGGAGGGGCGCTATGAGTTGGATGGCAGTGAGTGAGTACTGTACATAAAGCTGTGAGTTCTACAAGGATTCACTGTGAATGAGGCAGTAATGGCCCCTGCTTTGGTAGAGCTCATAGGCTAGTGGAAAAAAGGAGTGCTGGTGGTGCAGTGGGTAAGGCATTTGAAGGTTGGAGTTTCAAACCCACTAGCTGCTCTACAGAAGGAAGATGGGGCAAGCTACTTCTGTAAATATTTACTGCCTTGGAAACCCAGTGGGGGTTGCTATGAGTTGGAATCACCTCAGGGATAGTGTTTTTTTTTTTTTTTTTTTCAGATTGGCTAGTGAAGGTAGAATTCCTTGGGTCATGGGGCTACTTCTTCACAGGGGTTGATGGGAAACTGGGTTATTAGTTCTATCAGGATTTGTCTAGCATAATTTCCCAAAGGGTCATACTGTGAGGCTGTTATTGCAAGAAGGAGGGAATGGTTCTGGGTCCACACAATCAAGAGATATCCACTAGATTAGAGGCATTTAATTGTTATGGGGTGGAGAGATGGGAAAAGATGTCTGGGGTGACACCAGCTTTTCTCCCTTTCTAAAGCACAGTGGAAGCCTGGGGACAGATTTCAGGGTCAGGGCTATGGGAAGCTTAAATCTTTCCTGTCTGTCATAGGGACCAGGTATCTCCTTCAAAATACTCAGCTGAAAGTGTCCTACCTGGGCCATCATTTTCCCCTCATCTACCAACATTTACCAGCCACCCCCTAAGCTGCTTGTTGGCTACTCACAGATGGCCAAACTTGTAGTTTAGAACAAAAGAGGGGATTGCTCTCTGTTTTGAGAACCAGAAATCACCTCCCAAGACTCTGGAAGCTGATGTGTCTCCAGCCACCCCCTCAGCCCCTGGCATAGAGTTTGAATGTCCCACAGTGCTTCTCACCCTGGCTGCACAGTAGAAGCACCTGGAGATCTTCTACAAAATACTGATGCCTGGGCCCCACCCCTAACACTTTGACGTCACTGGTCTCTGGTGGGGCCCAGGCATCTGACTGCTATAACAGCTCTCCAGGTGATGCTACTGTGCAGCCTGAGTTGAGAAGCACCATTCTAAGTGCAACTTGCTCAGTGCAGCTGCGCGGCCTTGCTTCCAGGGTGTAAACACGATTCAGGTAGAGATTGGATCTGCATATTGCTCATCACTGTATTTCCAACACCTGCAGCAATGCCAGGTACCTGGCAGGTGCTCCACAAATATTTATGGAGTAAATGATGATGGACAGCTTTGCATAAATCCTCTTAGTGGAGTGGAGATGGCGCCCCCTGAAGAATGACATCTTACTCCCCTCTCCCTGGCTCATTAGGGAAGGAGGCGAGGGGAAAGATCTCGTGGGAAGCTCATGGGGATCCCCAAACCTCTCCCTCCTCCTCTTCAGATGCGATGATTCTCTACACTGGCTGCGCTTCAGAATGATCTGAGGTTGTTGTAAAAAATACCTTTGGATGTTCTGGTTCAACGAATTTGGCCTGCAGCCTGGCGCAGGCATTTGAAAGTGTCCCAGGTGATTGCAATGCACTGCAAGAGTTGAAGACCATAATTCCAATCTCCCTTTTTACCTGACTTGTTTGCTACCTTCAGCTGAACTGGTCCGAGACTCCTGGGGGTATTTTGTTGTGAGTGGCACTGGGTTCTTGTGTTGTTGTTAGGAGCTGTTGAGCGGATTCCGGCTCATTGAGACCATACATACAACAGAGTGAATCACTGTTGCACCATTCTCACAGTTACTGCTATACTTGAGCCCATCGTTGCAGCCACTGTGTCATTCCATCTCATTGAGGGTCTTCCCCTTTTCGCTGACCGTCTACTCGACCAAGCATGATATGCTTTTCTAGGGACGGGTCCCTTCTGACAACATGACCAAAGTAGGTGAGACAAAACCTGGCCATTCTCTTTTAAGGAGCATTTTGGTTGTAGGATGCCCCAAATGTACCTGTTCAGAACACTTTACAAAGGGACAAATGCTGTCTGATTTCACTAATAGGAAGCACCTAGAATAGGCACAGGTATGGAGGTTCCAGTTAACCTGGTTACCAGGGGTGGGAGGGATGGGAGGAAGTAGGGGCCATCATTTTTAGGCAGAGAATTGTTGATAGGGATGGAAAGTTGGGCAATGGATATTTGCACACCATGATTGATGTAACTGGTCTCATTGAATTGTACCTGTGAAAAATGTTGAATTGGCAAATGTTATGTTCTTTATATTTTACAACAATAACATTTAAAAAATGAACACCCGCCCCCCCCCATGCCTGAACCTCTCCTCCAGACTTACAGGAGGGCCTGGGAATCTGGGTTTGCAACCCATGTCCAGGTGTACTTGTTACCTTCCAACCTCCCGTTCATGTGTGTCTGTTACCTACCAACTCTCCAACCCCATATGTTGCCATCCCTCTTTCCCCATTGCTCTTCTGGGCCCAAGCCCTGTATGGCTTTTGCTTGTTCTGTTCCCACTGCCAGAAACACTCTTCTCCAGATCTTCAGGCTCCTGCAAATGTTCCTTCTGCAGAAAGGTCCACCCTGGCCACCTCCCTGTGAGTTCTCTAGCGCCACTTACTCTGTGGAAGATGATCTTCCCTCCCCTCTTTCACTCCTTCAAGCCTCTTCTTCCTGTAGAACCTGGGCTCCTGAGGGCAACAGTGTCTGGTTCCTGCTGTGCCCCCAGAACCTGGCACATGGTTCCTGGCTGATTGTATGAATGGAACCTGTGTTTTTTTTCCCAGGCCGGGGAATGCAGTTCAATGGCACCTAGGAGCCTAAACTGCAGTTAAACCATGTGGCAGCTGAGGGTGCAAGGCACACCTGGAGGTACCCTCTGCAGCAGGAGGGAGTGGTGGCTCTACAGGAGCCCCAGTGGTGCAGTGGTTAAAGCGCTCAGCTGCTAACCAAAAGGTTAGTGGTTCCAACCCACCAGTCACTTTGTGGGAGAAAGATGTGGCAGCCTGCTTCCCTAAAG
>NW_006921636.1:4618514-4620007 GCF_000298275.1 Orycteropus afer afer
GGAGGGGATGAGGGTCAGTAATAACTGCTTCTACCTCTAGGGGGCGATATGCGCACTCTTGCCCCGTGGGGGCGTCAGTTTCGAATTCCTTGTGACTTGTCCCTGAGGATCACTGTTAGCAAAAGCGGGCAGGCCCAAGGCTTGGGGAGGGGGCCCAGCTGTCGTCTTGTGAGGTACTGGATGGGCCCAGGGCAATGATTTACTTGTCTTTGGAGGAGATGAGGCAAAGGGGTGGAGTTCTGGGGAGGGCGCCGTGCAAAAGAGGTTGCAACTGAATGTGATTGGCAAGGCCGTGGTCCTCTTCCTCCAGGCTCTTAAGTGAGCTAGCTGCCCAGCACCGTCGCAGGGGAGCCCTGTTAATTGGTGACTTTGTGTTGAAATTAAGGAAGAGGTGGTCTTTTGCTAATGCTGGTGGGTGCGCTGACTGCTACTGAGAGGCCAGCCCATTTCCTCCCTGGGTTCTGCGGCTGCTGTGTTTGTGAATCACCCCATGTGGGGCGGGCTGAGCTTTTAGAAATGACTGAAATGCTCCTGTCCCCCAGAGTCCCGTAGATGGTGTGTGTGAGGAGGTGTGGGGAGCTCAAAGCTGTCTGCACCTCCAGTGGTCCTCTGCTGCTGGGCCTGGGGACTTGCCCGGGCTGGACCTAAGCTCACCTGTCACTTTGCATGTTTAACAGAAGCCTTAGTCAGAAGGAGAAGAGGGAAGAGGTGGCACACAGGACCTCACTATTTTTCTGGTTAGCAGGTTGTCCTGGAAAAAACAAAACAAAACAAAGAACCCAACCAGGTTTCCTGATTCTGACTGCCCAGCCCAGCCAGTGTTTGCTAAAGCCTCAGGGGCTGCCTGTTTGTGACTTCCACATGCACTAAGCTGGCCTGCATCAGGGGACAAGAAGGGCTTGTGCTCACTGGTTTGGGTAGGATGCGTTTCAGGGATACTTGATGGTTTACTGTTTCCCAGGGAGGCTTAGTTAGTATCGGGCAGATGGATGGAGAAGTTTGAATTTTCCTTCCATCCATGTCTTCACTGGCCACCTTAGGTGAGGGGCTTGCTTTGGCTTGAGGTCTCTCCTTCCCTTGGATACCCAGAGATGGTAATTAGTAACAATTTTGCATTTTGGCTGGAGATGGAAGTAATTAGCCCACAAAGGAGACTGGTCTTCTAAAGTTGCAATCTGGAGACCATTCTTCACTTTGAAAAGATACAATTAAAAATCTGCAAATGATCCTCACTCACATCAGTGGTCTTTGTGTTTGTTAAGATTAAAGTCATGTTTTGCAGGGAACTAATACTTACACCACTCCCAGATTCCCAATCAACTAACCTTTTTTCTTTTTTTTGCAGGGGAGATTTCCGGGGAAATAGTTTCCAAGCCAAATGTGATGGGAGGTGCTTTTTATAGTTTTTCTTGGCTGGTAGTGCTTGGTGGCCGCCAGATGGATGTCTAAATGACCACAGTGAAAGCCCTGGAATCTTTTTTTTTTTTTTTTTT
>NW_006921636.1:4621042-4718854 GCF_000298275.1 Orycteropus afer afer
CCGAGGCAGTATCACTACGGAAGTAGATTGCCCCATCTTCCTTCTGAGGAGTGGCTGGTGGGTTTGAACTGCCAGCCTTCTGGTTAGCAGTTTTCATGCTTAGACAGATGGTAATGGGTTTTGGGGAGGATGCCATTCTCATCCCCTTGAATCAAGGGTACATGCCGTCAGCATAATTATCACTGCCCTCCCCCAATGTTCAGAGCAACTTTATTCAAACAGCAAAAACGAAACTGGAAATAGTCCATTCACCATTAGATTTTGGTATATCCATGCAATGGAATCCTATGCAATAATCAAAAAGAACAAAGTACTGATAGTGTAGCAACACAGCTATGTTAAAAAAAAGTTTTTTTTAAAAAAATTGTGCTTTGGGTGCAAATTTACATAGCAAACTTGTTTTACATTCAACAGTTCATCCACATCTGGTCTCATGGCCTCAATTACTGTCCCCAACTGTAAGACCCTCTCATCCCCTCTCCTTCCCATGGCCACCCCCTCCCTGTGCTGCTCTCATCCACATATTCCTATCCATCCAGCTTTCTCTCTATGTGAATGCTACTCCTCTGGTGTCTTATGGCTGATTGATCCGAGGGGTGCATTTCCCTGGAGTAGGTGGGTGCATCAACCTGGGGTAAATGTTCTGCATGTAGGTCTTTCTGTTGTTGGGCTGAGAGTCAATCCATGTGAGTAAGTCAATTTCTAGGCTTGAAGGGTAACCTGGGGCCATAGCCTTGGGGGTTCCACCAGTCTCTATCTGGCCAATAATTCTGGTCATTTTTGTGTTTTTGAATTTTGTTCCACATTTTTCTTCCCACTCTACCTGGGATCTCCAGGTTTGATCCTTTTCCGAGCGGCTGGCATCGGTAGCTGGGCACCATCTAGTTCTTCTGGTCTCAGGGTCATGAAGGCTGAGATCCTCATGGTCCATCTTATCCTTGGAGTGATGTTTCCAGATGACTGTGATTTTCTTCACTCTTCTCTGCTCCAGACAAGAAGACACCAATGGTTGCGTCTTAGATGGCCACTCGAAAGCTTTTAAGACCCCAATCACTACTCACCAAAGTAGGTTATAGAACAATTTTTTTTCTGAATTGTGTGTGCCAGTTGAGCATGATGTCCCCTGACACTGTCTATGGTCCTGAGCCCCCAGGCCTGGTGATTCTCTCACAAGATGTTTGGTTGTCTCTGCAAAGTTACTCCCAGCCTGTCTTCTGTTGCTTCTGGAATGCATGTGGCTAATTTTGTAGCCTAAGTGCACATGTAAGATTATCTTCAGCTACATCTGCCCGTGGTTGAGGGTGTATCATGATTTATCAGTGTTGACGTGACCTTGATCACCCGGCTGAGATGGGGTTTGTCAGGTTTCCTCAGTATGCATCCCCACTTCCCTTCCCTAGTCTACTCTTTGGAAGGAGGTCACTATATATGCATTGTAGTTGAAGAACAGGGGGTTAGGCTCTGGGATCTGATTCTGTGGCTGGAAGCAGGCGACATGGAAGAGTCAGCCTCCAGGAATAGAAAGGAAGTCGTGAGCCTTGAGAGGCTAGAGAGAGGTGTTCCAGATGTGGGCCCAGCCATGGCTTATCCAGATCTCAGTGCCGCTGCTGCCTCTCTGCTTCTGCAGGGCGGAGCTCCCCGAGGGCTGAAACCAGCCCTCATCTTGCTTTGTGCCAGATGATGATATAGTGGTGATACACGTGGGGTGTGTTACCTATCATGCTGGGCCCGGGTTTGGCAGAAACCAAGGCCAGGAGGTCTGCTGAGGGCACGGCCAGCATTGTAAGATACTGGGAAAGGTACTTAGGGAAAGTCAGGCAGTCAGGATGCTCACTGTATGGAACTTTAGTGTGGGGCAACGTTTGCTAACTCCTGGAAATGCCTACAATTCTCGGAGGTAGGTGCTGTCATGACCCCCATTTTATAGCAGAGCATACTCAGGCATGGGGAAAGCAGGTGGTTTTCCTGGGAAAGCAGAGCTGGTAAATGGCAGGGCTGAACCACAAACCCTGGCCGTCCTACTCCAGAGCCTGTGTTCTGAGCACTTGTGTGAGGCCCCTTTCTTCTCCATTTGATGGGAGATGTATGCAAAGCAGTATGCGGCTGGCAAGGCTGGGTTGTAAAGCGCTTACTTACCACCAGGGTGACCTCTTCAGACCTGTGTCTGCCCATCTGAAATAATGGTACTGACCTCATAAATGGTAATCTTGAGTGAATTAACCCATATAAATCAGTTCAAGGTGTGTTGTGTTACTAGACAAAAAAAACAAACCCACTGCCATGGAGTTGACTGATTCATAGCGACCCTATAGGACAGAGTAAAACTGCTTTATAGGCTTTCCAAGGCTGTAAGTGTTTACAGAAGCAGATTGCCTCATCCTTCTCCCACGGAGTGGCTAGTGGGTTTGAACCACTGACCTTTTGATTAGCAGCTGGTGGGTTCAAACTACCAACCTTTTGGTTAGCAGTCCAATGCTTTAACCACAGAGCCACCAGAGCTTTGACAGAACCTATTAAACCCTTGCTTTTGTTAATAACCAAAAACAAACAAACAAACAAAACCAAACCTCATTGTTGCAGAGTCAGTTGCGACTCATAGCTACTCTTTGGACAGAGAGAAACTGCCCCGTAGGGTTTCCAAGGCTGCACTCTTTATGGAAGCAGATAGCCACATCTTTCTCCCACAGAGCGGCTGGTGGGTTTGAAACACCAGCCTTTTGATTAGCAGCTGAATGCTTACCCGCTGCGCCACCAGGGCTCCTTGTTTTGGTTAGTAGAGGAACTCCGTTAATGTGAGCGATGATTCACTTACCCACCCGACTGTGAGCACCTCCTGGGTTAGATCCTGGGGTAACATAGGAAGTGAGACCCAGCTCCTGCCCTCACCCTCACTGAAAGTACTTCTAATTGTTTTCTCTTGTCTAATGGCACTAAGACAGGCAGACCTCAGATTTTGTAGGTTCAGTTCCAGGCCACTGCAATAAAGCGAGTCAGTGGATATTTTGGTTTCTCAGTGCGTATGAAAGTTATGTTTATAGTATGCTGTAGTCTATTAAGTATGCAACAGCATTATGAAAAAATTTGAAGTATTGTGAGAATTACCCAGATGTGACACAGAGACATGAAGTGAGCACATGCTATTGACAAAATGGCTCTGGTAGTCTTGCTCAATGCCAGGTTGCCACAAACCTTCAATTTGTAAAAAACGTCGTATCTGTGAAGCACGATAAACCCAGGTATGCCTGTTCCTGCAGTCACTGTTAGCTAACAGTGGAGGTGGTGGGCCTACTCACCTTGCCTGACTCCAGGAGGAATGCTTCTAGTGTTGGCTTAAGGTGGGTTGGAGGTATATGTATTTCATGTCAGGGAAGTATCTACCTGTTTCTATTTTCTCAAGAGTTTTTATTAGGAGTAGATGAATTATGTAAAAGACTTTTTAGCGTCTATGGGAACATGGTTCTGTTCTTCTTAGACCTGTTAATATGTTGACTTCCATTAACAGATTTCCTACTATTGAAACATTCCTGGTATACACTTCACTTGGTAACTATATTTTTCATAATATGATGTTGGCTTCTATTTGGTGATTTATTTAATTTTTTTTCAGCAACATTCATAGGTGGTGTTTCTCTGTAGTTTTCTTTTTTATGTGCTATCAGGTTTAGGTTTCTTTCATTTTCTATGCTCGGGGACGATTTGTGTAGCATTGGGACTCCGGTTTCTAAAGGTATTGCATAATTTATCTATGAAGCCCTCTGGGCCTGGGGCTTTTTTGTAGGATTGTCCCTTGATCATTTTCCCTGTTGTGTCTATGGAAATTTATCTGTTTAAGCTTTCTATTTCTACTGAAGTCAGTTTTACTAAACTGTATTTTTCAAAGAAATGCACGTCATCTATCTAGGATTTCAATTGTTTTGCTGTTGGTTCTTCTTATTTTTTGTAGTAGGGGAGATAGCTAGGTACATAGTCAGTAATGGAAAGAGTGGGGACGGGTGTGGGAGCCTGGGGTAGGGCTGCTGACCCCACCAGGGAGGGAAGAGCGTGCAGGGTCCCTTTAAACATGCCATTGTCAGCAGATGGTACAGAAGTGAATTCCCTGTGCGTGTGAGCTCAGTGGATTCTTTCTTCTCCCAACTTGAAATACATCGGGAGGCACAGGTGGGCCCTGGAGCCCTGCCACCACCAGAGGGGCCAGATCTCTGTGCTGCTCTGGGACTGACATGTTGAAGTGCATACTTGCTCAATAGTGCAGTGTGTTAACCACTCGGAGGGGCATCTATGGAGGAGATCCTGGATAGAGAGGGAGAACAGTGTGGAACAAAACTCACAATCATTTGGGAAAAAAAAGGGGGGACTAGGTTTGCTGGTCTGATAGAGCCTGGTGGAACCCCTGAGACTATGGCCCCTAGCTGCCCTTCAGGTCTGGAATTGAACCCACTCCTGTGGCTTCTAGCCAAGCAAAAGACAGGCATATGAGTTGAACATTTACATTAGGTAGATACACTCCTTGGAGAGAACAATCATGGGAGAAAGAAAGGCTGTTTATACACAGGGAGACAGCTCAGGGGGCAGAAGTGCATGGAGGGATGGACACAGGGAAGAGACAACTGTCAGGAGGAAGTGGGAGGGGAGCTGTTACATTGTGGTAAATTGTAGTCAGTGTCATGAGACAAAGTGTTTGTGAACTCCTGTATGGAAAGTAACTTTGCTCTGTAAACTTTCACCCAAATCACAATTAAAAGAAAAAAAAAAGGTCCAGTGTGTCCCTCTCCCGCTCTTCCTGGTCAGGGAACGCACCGTTTAGTGTTGCCCCAACTTTGACTTTTCAGAAAAGAAAACAGACTCCTCCTGACCTTTGCTTAGTGCTTTGAAGGGTCTGTTCCAGTCCTGAAGCTTCAGGGGTCACAGCCCTTTGAGCAGTTAATGGAAGCCAAGACCCTACACATACACACACACAAATAAATGTACATACTACATACTACATGCATGTATATCTGCACACATGAACACATGCATAACCCTATGGACTCCCCTACCCACCTCCCTGTATTATGGTATACCCTATACACATACACACACATGTGCACCTTACAGACACACATATATACATATCATATAGGTACACACACTATGCACACACTTGTACACTATGCACACACATGCATTATGTACACATCATGCACACATGTCTATGCCCCCCATATGTGCTCCATGCACACACACACTCTGTGCTTACATACACAATGCACATAGATACTGCACACATGCATACCACACATGGGCGCACACACACACATACATACCATGCACACAGACATCAGGCACATCTCCCCACCACACACACACGCAGACGCACACTCCTTTGTACCATTTCTCACATGAAGTCACAGACCCTCCTGTAGTCCACTCCCTCATGTTGCCTGTACTTCAGCTTGGGAGCACCTGCTCCCAGCCCATTCACGGGGGTCAATTAAAACCTCATTCTTTCAACAAACACTCAGTGAATGCTGGTTCCGTGCCAGGCCCTGTGGGAGTTGAGAGAGGAATAAGAGCTGATCCCTGCCCTTGTGTGGCCCACGGGCCAATGTGGGAGACAGTCTGGAAAACACATAGGTACAAATGTGGTTTTGTGGTACAGTGCTGGGCTGTTGTTGGTGCTTACTAAAAATAGCGTTACACTTAGCAAGCAGGTCTCCTGAACACGTGACATTCAGAGACAGTGCCATCTGTGAGGAGTTAAGGATGGGCCTCAACAAGCCTACTCTGGACAAATAATGAAGGAGCTCTGGTGGTATAGTGGTTAGAGCATTGGGCTGCTAATCAAAAGGTCAGTAGTTCTAGCCCATCAGCCACTCCATGGGAGAAAGATGAGGTAGTCTGCTTCTGTAAAGATTACAGCCTTGGAAACCCCATGGGGCAGTCAGTTTTACTCTGTCCTAAAGGGTCTCTGGGAGACAGAACGGACTGGATGGTGGTGAGCGGATAACGTCTCTGGGTGTAGCTGGAACGATGAATTGAAGGCTGGGATTGAGCAGGGTCTGGTCAGCAAGACAAGGAAATGAGGATAAAGTGACCTCGATCATTCTTCATTCTGGATGCATGTCACCCCAGCTTCCAAAGTAAACATCCTCTGTTCTTTAGAGGGGAGTGCTGGTGGCACAGTGGTCAGAGCACTCAGCTGCTAACCACAGGTCAGCAGTTTGAACCCACCAGCTGCTCCATGGAAGAAAGATGAGGCAGTCTGCTTCTGTGAAGATTCCCGGCCTTGGAAACCCTGCGGGACAGTTGTGCTCTGTCCTGTGGGGTTGCTGAGTTGGAATTGACCCGATGGCAGTGGGTTTGGTTTGATTTTGGTTTTTTAGAGGAGTCCCTGGGTGGTGCAAATGGTTAAGCACTTGACTGTTAGCCAAAAGGTTGGCGGTTCAAACCCACCTGGAGGGACGTCGGAAGACAGGCCTGGTGAGCTGCTCCTGGGGGGTCCCAGCAGTTCTGCTCTGCGTGTGGGGGGTCGTCATGACTCAGAGCCAACTGGGCAGCAGCTAACAACAACTTCAGGCCTTAGATTTTGATCCCAAGCAGAGGTTCTTCCAAACTCTAAAGCGCTGTTTCTAGATTGTTTCCCGGGGTGCTCTAGGCTCATAAGGTGATGGGGTTCAATGCGTTTGAAAAACACAGCAAGGTGGTCAGTGGTTCTCAACACTGGCAGTGCGCAGAATCTCCTGAGCCCCACCCAGACGTCAGAGAGAAGTTGGAGTCTGGGGTAAGGTGACTGCTGAGAGTCCATGGCAAGGCAGGACTTGAACTTGGAAGCTGGGGTCCAGAGTCAGGTCCCCAGCACTATGCCTCGTAGCCAGAATGCAGCCAGTAAGAGTGATAGAGCCTGTCCAGAGCTGCCGTCTCTAACTCCGCCCAGCGTGCCCCCCCCCATGGTAGCATGAGTGTGTGTGTTTACTCTTGTATTTGATGTTTTGTTAATTACAGACTTATGTTTACAAGGGCCTTCAAGACCTCTGGGTGGTGTGAATGGTTTGTGCCTGACAGCTCACCTGCCCAGAAGCACTGTGGAAGAAAGGCCTGGCAGTCTGCTTCTGTAAAGATTGAATAAACACCCATTGCCTTTGAGTCAGTTCCCACTCTTGGCAGCGGCCTCTTTGGGTTTCCAAACCTGTGATCTTTACAGAAGCAGGCGGCCATATCTTTCTCCTTAGAAGCAGCTAGTGGCTTCAAACTGCTCACCTTTCGGTTTCACTCCGTAACACGTGGGGTTGCCGCGAGTTGGAATTAACTTGACGGCAACAGGTTTTATTTATTTATTTTGCTTTAATGAGACCGTGTTCTTTAAAAAATACACAGCAAAAATTGAAATGGGAAAAGATGCACTTTAGATGCGATTCTGCCCTTTTTATATTTCTTTCTATATCCTGTGGCTTTTGGGGTACATGTGCCCCTGTTATCCCAATTCTGGAAGCTACTGACTTGGCAAGTCAGAGCACCAGAAATTAGAAAAGCCTGGCTTGCAATGCCTCTGGAAGCCTGGGTGAGCAGGCTTATTTGTCCAATAAATGCACAAAACGTATGATCCCTTGCTAGCGGTATGATGGTGGCCCCAAAGTTTCAGTTCTCTGGCCTTGTCTTTCCTCATCTGTAGAAAGAGGGTGGTGAAGACAGTGCCTACCTGCTGGGACTGATGTCATGAGAGCAGGTGGCAGGCAGGGGCATGTGAAGGTTGGACGATGGCCGTGGGGCTGGTGGACTCTGAGAAAGTCTAGCTCTCTTGAATTCTTGAGGGCAGCAGCTCCTTGGAGGGGAGCATCATCAGTCTTTTGCCTTGGACATTGGCGAGGCCTGGCGCTTAAAGAGCCTGGCCAGAAGATGGTCTAGGAAGGAAGGGCACGTGGTCTAGTAATTGGAGAGCAGTGGCTAGCTGCTGGGCTTGCATCCAACAGCACGTTGTCTAACCCTTACATGCATCCAGTTCTGACTTTGAAAACTCTCATCTCTCTCCGGCCTCAGTCCTGGGGCTTAACTGGCTGCAAAAGCTTCCTCCAGTTGTCCCCACTCCATAGCTGGAGGCTCCCCTATGACTGTCTTGGAGTGTCTAGCCTGGGAGTCCCCTGAGCCAGGGCCAAGAAGGAGCAGCCTGTAAAGGCAGTATGATGGGTGCTGTGTGGCTTCCCCCCCCAAAAAGGGACTTCCTCCTTTTCCCTCCCCAGCACAGGAAATAACCACAGGCTACGTGGAGCTGCAGCCAAACTCACTTCCCAGGGCCAGTTTGAGGTTAGGTTTTTGCTGATGGTGCTGGAAATGAACTCAAGGGACGAAGACCCCAGGCCTGGGGCTCCTCCTGAGAGGGTCCAGGACTGTCTGCAGGGGGCAGGCTCCTTACAGCAGGAGGAACTGCCTTTGACTTTGTTTCTGAGCTTTTGTTGTGAACTTCCCCCAAAATATGCAAAAGTAGAGCTAATGGTACAGTTATCTCCATGTGGCCATCACCCGGTTTTAACAATTATCAACATAAGGCCAGTTTTATCTCATCTGCTATCCCCCCTTCCACTCTCACCCTACTGCCCTCATTACTTTAAAGCAAATTCCAAAATTCATAAGCTTTCCTTAATAACTGTTGTTGTTGTTGTTGTTGTGCCGTCGAGTTGGCCCCGACTCATAGCGACCCCCTCCTTGGGTTTCCTAGGCAGTTATCACTACGGAAGTAGGATTGCCCAACCTTCCTTCCGAGGAGTGGCTGGTGGGTTTGAACCGCCAGCCTTCTGGTTAGCAGTCAAGTGCCTTAGGCACTATGCTACCAGAGCTCCTCCTTAATAACTAGATTAGTATATATTTCTAAAAGATAAGGACTCAGAAAGATATCCAAGACCATTATCAAATCGTGCACATAGGAGATAGCCACAGATGCCAGATTTTTTTTAAAAAAAGACCAGTATCCAATCTTAAAAAACAAGTTACTTAATATCAAATTTGCAGTGTGCAAAATTTGCTGCTTGTCTTGTAAATATCTTTTCATAGTAAATTTGTTTGAATTACAATCCAAACAAGATCCTCACACTGTATTTAGTTGACACGGCCATGAAGTGTCTTTTATTCAATTAAAATTCCTCTCAATTTGATTTTCTTGCTATTTGTTTGTGGAAGAAAAAAAGGCTATTTTCTTGTAGTTTTCTCCATATTCTGGGTTTTGCCAGGCACATCCCTGTGGTGTCTTTTAACAAGTTCCTCTGTCCCCTGTATTTCCTATAAACTGGAATTTAGATCTAAAGCCCTGTGCCTTGAACCTTTAATGTACTTTTCTTTTTTTCCTCCTCCTCCTCGCTCTCTGCAAGAGAAATATACCAAAGACAGGCAGTAAGCTATGCGCACCAGAGCAGGGAGATTGCTTTTCCTGAGTTGGCATTTAAGACTCCCTGCCTTCTAATTTGAGGTTTGGGGAAAGAACATGTTCTCAGCTGGGTCTGTTTTAGTTAATAAAATGCATTTCTCAAAGCCAGCCCTTCCCATGTGAATTTTAATCGAGCCATGCCTGGGTAAGCTTTCTGAAGGGGAGAAAGTGACTGGCCAGCCTCAGGATTTATAAAGGCCCTTATCAAAACAGACCTGCTTGGGCATGCCTGCAGACAGGGGGGATGTTAAATGAGGAAAGAAAACCTTTAAATCTGAAATGCCTGGAAAAGTTATTTTAAAGACGAGAGAAAGGGGCCATTTACCTGTGGAGTGCTAAGAAGGTGGGCTGTGGAGCTGAAACCCGCAATGGGTGACATCACCCCCGTTGCCATGGAGATGGGAGGGCTGTCGTTAATGGCCAGGGTTGGCAGGGACCACTGAGTAAGTGTGCCCAGCACTGGGAACGTGGCACTGAAATGCAAGCTCCCGAAGAAAGTGTAAACAAAGAACTGTCAGCCATTACAGCCCTGATTTCAAATCGCTGCCCCTGGCTGAGTGTTCTGCGGGCCCCACTGTCTTCAAGGGGAAGTTTCCACTGGGATTTTAAGTTAGCTGAAGGAAAAACGGAAAGTGGATTTTCAGACTGTGCCAGGGTGTGTGAGACTCAATATGGGGCAAAGCCATCTGATGTGGCTGGCGTGAGGGTGGGGGTCTTTGCTGAGCTCATGAAAAAGAGGGAAGGTGGGCATGCTCCCCGCCCAACCAGCTTCCCTTGCCAGGCCAGGCCAGGGTGGGTTTAGCTGCGGCAAGCCTGCTTGTGCGGGAGGGTTATCCGTAGTCTATTTCTGCTTGATTCATCTGACCAGATCTTTCCTTCCCCTTCTGGTAAGGAAGCCACTCGCTCTCATCACTGCACGAGTGTCAGGGGGTTCTCCTGTTAGAAACAGAGCCCTCCACATCCCAAGTTGAATCACAACAATTGTCTTTTTTAAAAACAGGCAAGGTGTAGGGCACGTAAATTATATAGTCATACAATAACCCATTGCCATGGAGTGGATTCTAAGCCCTTAGCAACCCTGTAGGACAGAGTGGAACTGCCCCGTTGGGGTTCCGAGACAGTAATCGTTAGAGAAGCAGACTGCCACGTCTGTCTCCTGCAGACTGGCTGGTGGGTTCGAACCGTGACCTTTAGGTTAGCAGCCAAGTACTTAAACACTGTACCACCAAGTCTCTTATTCATACAGTGGTGTGCTAAAAAGCACTTGCCACCGAGCGGACTTGTGGCGGCCTCGTCTCTCAGAGCAGAGCTGTGCTTTGTGGCGTGTGAGGCCTTTCTTCTAAGGCACTCTGGGGGACTGGAACCCCCAACCTTCTGATTAGTAGCTGAACGTGTCACCATCTGCGCCACCCAGGGGCTCTTACACGGCCATGAAGCTGAATCTCAGACTCAGTGCTGGGTTCAAGAAGGGATACGTGTGATACATTCCCCATGACTTCATTAATGTCAAGTTCAAGACCAGGCACCACCAGGTTATAGTGAGAGAAGTCAGGCTAGTGGGCCCCCCGGGGGGAGAGTTACTGACTGGGCAGGGCCACCAAGGAGCCCTGAGGTGGGGGGCTGGAAATGCTCTGTGTCTAGAGTAGTGGACACACAGGTATGTACATGCGTGAACAGCCATGAGGTGTATAGTTAATATTTGTGTGTTGTAGTGCGTGTAAATTACACCTCAATTTGAATCCCAACTCAGCCCCTGACTGGTTTTGTGACCTTGGGTGAATCGTTGCACCCCCGAGCCTCAGTTTCCCCACCTGTAACACCGAGTTGTCTGTGGTTATCTGCCTCCCAGCGTTGTTGTAACCTGCAGAGAGAAATGGTATCCAGGGTGAGCATCAGCTATGGGAATGAACAAAAACAGGAAGGGCTCTGAACTGTTTAAAACAGGTAATTGATGTTGAAAAGATATATAGCTAAACACACCAGGTCAACAGTTTCTGCGTGTATAGCTCAGTGATATTGAGGTCGTTCTTCAAGGTGTGTAACCATTCTCATCCTTTTCCACATTGATCATACCCCGCTGACACAAACCCACTGTTCCCCCAAGCTTCCTATTGGACCTTTTGAATTGCTAATGTCAGTTGGATCCCATACAGGTAGGTCTTTAGGTCTTTGTTGCTCTTGGAAGCAGGAGAGCTCCGTGAAATAATGCTAAACCAGCTAGAGATGATTCTTTCCATCCCACCTCGAGGATGGAGATGAGGTATCTTGTCTGTCAAATGCCAGGGCCTTGCCACCCCTCCCCCCCATCCGTAAGCTGCCTTTGGGACCTGTGGGCTGCCTGCATATCTCCTGTGTTTCTCTACCCTCCCCCAAAGCAATACGTGTCAGCGTTTAGGGGGGTGTGTTTTTGCACATGGCTGTGCCAGCAGCCAGTCTGCAAGAGTGTTGTTTGCAAATCGTCCTGGATTCTGTGTCCTGGGCGCCTGGCCTCGTGACAGACGGCCTGGGAAGCAGTAGCAAGCCCTCGGTTGTGCCTGTCTGGAAGGCAGACAGCTGTCTTCACTGGGCAAGGTCAGCACAGAGCGACCATCAAGGTTCTACTCTGATGAGACGGGAGGGTCAACTGCCTGCCAGCCCTTCCTGGCATTTCTAGACCTGACTTATCTGGATGGAATTTCTTGCCTTTGGTGTCCCGCGTCTGTCTGTGTCACCACTGAATGAAGGGTGTGACAGCCCGCTTCTTCATCATCCTTAACACACATGAGACATTGATTGAGAATCCAGTGCCTGTAGTGCGTGCACGTGCGCGCGTGGGGCAGGGGGTAGTGAGGGCCGTGGGGGGCTTTTTGGGAAGCTTGGTGAGGGTTGAATTTATTATTTGAAGGCTGTTTGCAGCTTTCCAAAGAGGGGTTTTCCTGTGCTAGCTGCCGAGCAGATGAACACAGCCTGTCCACTTCCCTTTTCCTCTTGTCCATTCCTTCCAGCTCCTGCTGCATGGGGAATTTCAAGAGCAGTTGGGGCGGTGGGAGGCAGACCTTGCCTCCCTCACCTTCTCCCATTTGCTCAGGAGGTGCCAGTTTGTGGCATCCTTGGCGTTGCCATGACAACAGACTGTGATGTCTCAAACCCAAGGCCTGGGATGCCACACCATTTTGGGGTGTGAGCTTACTGCGTGGTGGGGCAGACCATCTTGGATGAGGGCAGGCTGCAGCTCTGTGGCTTTGTTGCCAGCCCACGGTGTGCCTGGTCCCCCAGCTGTGCCCTCGGAGGAGGACAGCAGTGCACAGATGGCCTCCTCCAAGCCACTCAGGCCCCGTCACACCATTCACCTTGGCCTCCTCCCGCTCCCCCCAGGACAGACACCTCGTGTAGCTTCTGTCCTAACTGGTTTCTATTTTGGTAGCCCTATTCTGCTTTCCGAAAATTCCACCCGCCGGTCTTCTCTAGACAGAGAAGGTGCCCTCTGACTGTATCCTTTTTCAAAAGAGACCTGTCGGGTCGTGGGCTGGCACAGCATGGCCCCAGACTCTGTGGGGTGTCTGAGAGAGTGAGCGGCCGGTCTGGGAGAGGCTCCAGGAGAGGGATTGACTGAGGCTGTGCTGTGGTTAGAGTATGATTTTTTTTTAAATCTTTGACTCAATCTTGGGGCAAACTGAGGGACTGTGAACATTCCAGAAGAAAGAAATCGGTGTTTTCAGTTGCCAGGGCAGCCTGCTTTCTGGGTAAAAGGATGGTGGCTTGGGCTCCCAGAGCAGTTCCTACTCCAGGGGGCACCTCATTTCCCTGTATTGGGTTAAGATGGCACCACCCAGGAAAGGGCCTCTTTCATGAGGAGCAGGGTAGCGTAATGGTTAGGGAGGTACGAACCTGGCACTGAATCCCAGCTCTGCCACTTAGAAGCTGTGTGACCTTGGGCAAGCACTGAGCTTCTCTGGGCCTCAGTTTCTGTATCTGGAGAACAGAGAAATGGCATCACCTGATTCATAGGGTTTTTGTGAGATAAACATGTGAAAACATGTAAAATTTACACGGTGGTCTTGATAGAGAATCATTGGTATACGTGTGCTAGCTCTGATCATTTTTGTTATTCAGGGTAGCTCACTGAGTCACCAACACTTTTGTAAGAGTTAGTTGATTGCCTCCCTGGTAGAGAAGACTATAAAGGACAAGAACAGAGGGGTGTTGGAGGAGGTCTCATCTACTGCACACATTTTCTGAAAGTCAACACACTCTGTGGTCAAACCGAGAATTCCCAAAGTGCTGACCAGTCCATTTTAGTTTTTTGAACATTTCTTCTCTCTCTCTCTCTCTCTCTATTTTTTAACAAAAAATACTTTTGAAGGGTTAGGAGGTAGTAGGTGTTGCATTAACAAGTTGTAAAACAGAGCAACACAAAGGGTAGAATTTTCACTTCAAAGATCATTCTTTCCATAATAATAATATACTGGCAGGCCCCGTTTATGTGCTTTCGATAAACTAATCACTGCAAGATCCCTACCAGGTCGTTGTCACCTGACTCCATCATCCCTCTGTTCTACGTGAAGATGCCGAGGGTCCCAAGGCCATGCAGGTGGTGAGCAGTGGAGCAGCCAGGGATCCCTAACACTGTGATACCCTTCTTGACTGAGGGCCAGAATTTAGTGTGAGACCCACTGCTGATGGTTGGAGAGGTCCATCAGCAGTCTTCCAGCTGTGGGTGGCCAGAGGTTCTCCAGATATACTCACAGAGCCTAGGTGCTGGGGTAGACACCCAGGAATTTGACGAGGGAAGGGTGATCCCGGTGAGACCTGTCAGGTGTCTGCTGCAGGAGGGAGGTACGTGTGAGGGCTGCCAGCAAGCGGATGCCACTTCACTGAGTCATTTTGGGTTCGAGGGCATGAGTCATGGATGGATGTGCCCAGGGGTTCTCGAGGCCTCTTCTGTGTGCAGGCCCGGCGTGAGGTGCCAGAGCTGCAGGTTTAGAGTGCTGGTTCTCAGCTGGGGGTGATTCTGCTCCCCAGGGGACATTGGGCAATGTCTGGAGATGGTGTTGGTTGTCACAGCTTGGGAGAGATGCTGTTGGCATCTGATGGGAAAGGTCAGGGATGCTGCTGAACATCCTACAATGCACAGACCCCACAGCTGAGCGTCGTTCAGCCCCAAACATTAGTACTGCCCAGGCTGGGACTCCCTGTGGTTGACAATGCACTCATCTACCTGGGATCAAGCTGTAGGACCTCAGGCAAGATAATTTGCCTCTTTGTACCTTAAGTTTGTCACCCGTAAAAGGAGTCTAGCTAGTGCCCACCTCATGGGTGGTTCTGAGGATAAACTGATTCACTACATGCATTATGTTTCTAATTGTGCTTGGCAGATAAGTGTTCAGTAAATCTAACTTCTCAATACAAGTTAGTTGCTTTAGAGCCTCGATGGCACAGTGGTCAAGCACGTGGCTGATAACCAAAAGGTCTATGGTTCAAATGTACCAGCTACTCCTTGGGAGAAAGATGCGGCACTCTGTTTCTGTAGAGATCACGGCTTTGGAAACACGATGGGATGGTTCTCCTCTGTCCTATAGGGTTGCTATGAATTGGAATCGACTTGATGACAGTGGGTTTTGCTTATTATTATTGACATATAGCCTTTAGAAGGCTCACAGTCTAGTGGGAAGCACAGAAGTGAATGGATGACTGATCGACTCCAGTTCAGGATGTACAGGCTTCTGTAGATTCGGGGAGCCCAGAAGAAAGGCTGCCTAATCCAGCCTGGAGAAAAAGGAGTGGCCTTCAGGAAGAGGTGGCTCAAGCAAAATCTTGACCGACAAATAACAGTTTGGTAGGAGGATGGGATGGGGTGTTCGGAGGGAATCTGGGACAAGGACAATGACTTATGCAAAGGCTCGGAGGCACCGAGGGCCTAGAGCAGCAACCTCAGAATCCCCATCACTGCTTCTTCCTCACTCTCTTTTGATGTCCAGGTTCAAGCCAGCTACCTCCCACCACAGACAAGATGACTTTAGGTGGTTCACCCCCGTTGAGCAGTACATCTCACATAATGAGGAGAGCCATCTCCTTCTTAGTCCTCTTTTCTCTTTGGACTAGTCACAAGGAGTGAAACTCTCACTTAGATGCTGCTGTGTCCTTAACACTTTCCTGATACTTACTGTTCCTCCCCCTGCCCCAGCGTTTGATCCTGGAAGTGTTCCATATCTCAACTGTAGCGGGAGTTAGAAGGGAGTATGTTGCTGTGAACCATGGAGTCTGTCCTGACTCAGAGTGACCCTGTGTGGCAGAGTTGAACTGCCCTATGGGGTTTTCTAGGCTGTAATTCTTATGGGACCAGATCACCAGGTCTCCCCGTGGAGCCACTGGGTGGGTTTGAACCACCAACCTTTCAGCTAATATAACTCATTGAAGTCAACACTTACAATCTGCATATGTTAATTATACGTCATTGAAAAAAAGAACATTGGGCAGGGGCAGGGAGAAAGGAGGCCTCAGGATGGTGGGCGTCTTTCTTGAATTGAGTAACTTTTGTCCTTATTGTTTTCTGACTCTACCTGCTATTGATGGAGTTGTTGCTGATTTCCCACTCACAGTGGGGTAAAGTTTCCTTTAGAAAAGAGAAATATGAGTCCATTTCAATAGAAGTATTAAGTAAATAATATTTACTGGTAGTACATGGATGTAGCAAAGACCATGCAGCTAGGAAGGAAAGCAGGACTCTGAAACCCTCCTGGTGGTGCTGAGACGGCCCTGACGTCTCCCAGCGCTGCGTGAGCCTCACCACACCTGGAAGGAGCTGCCTGCACACGTGGCAGCTGTGTAAGGAGAAGTATCGAGGAATGCCTGCTACTTGAAGCGGTGTCTTAACGATGTGCGTTTCTAAAATCTGCTGTCAAACGCCCAGAGGACTGAGAGTTACACAAGTAAGTTACCTTCATGTGGTCTACTTGCTGTGAAGCTTCCAAAGTCCTTGGGAGAACAGTAAGAAAAAGCAAAAACTCAGCTGCTGAGATGAATGGAGCCAATGTGCATGCTTTAAATACTGTCGCCTTGTGCACCCACTGGGACGCTGGGTGTAAATGTCCCTGAGGGTGTGAGTGTTTTCATGAGTGCATGGCTGGGACTTTTCACATCAGCCCTGAGGGTGTGTTTCTGATAAGATGAAGTACACTTTTTCTGATAAGGCTGGGATTTTTTTTTTTTGGCATTTTTTGTGTTTGGCTTTGCTGGTTCTAGGGGTGGTGCATTCTCAGAATGTTGTCAGACATGGATTTAATATTGATCTTTTCCAACATTTAAAGTCTGTTCTCAGTTACCTGCAAGGAAGATGCATAAGCACACGTGTGCGTGTGCTCAAATACGATTTTGTATAGAACTGGCTTCATAAGAGGCCATGCCATATAGATTCCAACTACAACCGTCAAAGGGTTTCAGAGCTAGCGTGACCACAGAGTCATCCAGTTAACGCAGTCTGTTTCAGCCTGAGAAGGCTGAAGCCTTTTCCAAGGCCACACAGCCATTTCAGTGACAGAGCAGGACTAGTTCTTGATTTCCTGCTGTCGAAACCAGGGTTTCGTTACTATAGCTCATGTGCCACTTCCCACTACCAGCTTCTTTTGGGAATGTTGTTATGTGGGAGTAGCTAAGGGATATCCTACGTGATGAATCACAAAGTTGCCTTTCTGCCATGTTGAAAGCAACAAAACCCACAACAAAAGAAGTTGCCATACATTTGATTCCCATTCATGGCGACCCCGTGGATGCTCCGTAGGGTTTCCAATGGCTGATTTTTCAGAAGTAGGTTGCCAGGCTTTTCCTCCGAGGTGTTTCGTGGTAGACTTGAACTTCTAACCCTTTGTTCGTGGCCAAGTGCTTAACCACTTGTGCCATCCTACTGTCCCCTAATTACTTAGTTTCCCTTCCTAGAGGAAGTCACTGTTGCTTGTACTTCCAGAGTAAACCTGTGTGCCTGTGAGCAGTTGTATGTGTGTGTGTATGTGCGTGTGTCTACACAATTCTCTGTCCTCCCTTTTTATACTATGCACACTGTTGACGCACCTTGCTCTTTTAATGCTGTATCTTGGTAGTCATTCCAAATCAGTGCAGAAAGAATACCTCTGTTCTTTTTCATGGCTGCTTAGTTTTCCATTGTATGAATAAACCAGAATTTAACCCTTTTCCAACTGATGGATTTTCATTAGGTTGTTTCTGGAGTCCTTGGGTGGCACAAGGGATTAAGCTCTCGACTCCTAGCTGAAAGACTGGCAATTTGAACCCACAGTTGTCTGGGAAGATAGGTCTAGACGTCTGCTTCTGAGGGGTCCCAGCCTTGAAACCTGTGGAGCAGCTCTTCTCTGCATCCATGGGCTCACCATGAGTCAGAATTGACTCACTGGCCTCCACTGCCACCAAGGTGATTTCTAGTCTTTTCTGACTTGGAACAGAGCTGCAGGGACTAATTTGTGTGCAGCCCATTTTATGCAATGAGAATACATCTGCAGGGAAAATCCCTAAAAGTAGCTTTGCTTTGTTTCGAGGAGACGTGTGTTTGGGATTTTGATTGTTGTTGTTATTGTACCGTCGAGTCGACCCGACTCATAGCGACCTCTCCTTGGGTTTCCAAGGCAGTATCACTACGGAAGTAGACTATCTTCCTTCTGAGGAGTGGCTGGTGGGTTTGAACCGCCAGCCTTCTGGTTAGCAGTCAGATGCCTTAGGCATTACACCACCAGAGCTCCTGGAATTTTCATAGATATTAGCAAATTACCCTGTCCGTAAGCTGTATCTTTATACCTTTGGAGTTGGATATTAAAGACCTTTGAGTGCTAGTTTAAATATTTTAAATAGGCTTTTCTGAGCTCACTTCGTTCATTCATTCAGCCAACCAATAAATACTTTCTTAGAGTCTGCTTTCAGCCAGGTTCTGTTGGAGGTGCTGAGAATACAGTGTGTGTGTGTGTGTGGGGGGGGGTGAGTGCATCTTCATGGAACATACTGATTGGTGGGAGTGGGGCTGGAGGGTGATGGAGAGAGATTAGAAACAAGAAACTTCACGGTGACCTAATTGGAATTGTGAGGAGCACATGAGCAGAACAGGGGACCGTGAGTGGGGAGGAGTAGAGGCTGTGTGGTTGAGGCAGAGGGAACAGCAGGTGCAAATGTCCTGAGGCAGGCCAGAGCTGAGTGTTTCCTAAGACTAGAAAGAAGGTCATTTTGGCTGCAGTCCAGAGAGAGAGGCAAGTGAGTGGAAAGAGGCAAGGCTGGAGGGGCGGGCAGGGCTGGCCAGGCAAGCCTGGCTAGGGCTGTTTAGCACCACGTAGGAGCTGTGGGCAGCAACCATTTTTGAGCTCTTAGCTGGGGTGGGAGCACCACCTGGACCCTATGGTATCAGTTCAGCTAAACTGACTGGCACTTCCTCCTGCATGGCCCGGAAAGGGCAGTAAGGAGGGTACGGATTGCCTGCCAGACCATCTCAGCTGCAGCCAATCACATGACTTCAAGAAGAGCTCCCATTTCTAGCTGGGCAAGCCCTTGAACTTGATTCTTTCAATTCATTATTCATTGACCCAGTCACTCCACGAATGTTTATAGAAGGCCTACAAGTGCCAAATGCCATGCTGGGTGCTTGGCAAACGATGGTGAACCACAAAAGACATGATTCCAGCCCTGGTGGAGCTTACTATCTAGGGTAGGGGTCACCAACTTGTACTGTAAAGGGCCAAAGGGTTAGTATCTTGGGCTTTGCGTGCCGTATAGTCTCTGTTGCAACTACTCACCTCTGTTGTTATAGCATGAAAGCAGCCATAGACTATACGTAAACAAATGGGTGTGGCTGCGTTCCAATAAAACTTTATGTACAAAAACCGTTTGTATGACCCAAGGGCTGTAGTATGCTGATACGTGGTCTAGTGGGGGTGAAATTCCCCGAACAGACAAATATCTGATGTGGTATTAGCTGGTAACAGATGCCACAGAGAAAATGATAGCAGGGAAGAGGGGTGGAGGGTGACACAAGGTGAGGGTGGAGCTAGTCTTTTTGATGGGCCAGTCTAGGGGGATTGTTGGTTGAGCAGACACATGAAGGAATTCGAAGAACCAGCCATTTGAAGATCCTGGGGCCAGAGTGTCCAGACAGAGGGAACAGCAAACTCAAGAACTCTGAGCAGGAGAGTGTGTGATAAATATAGCAAAATGTCTGTGGAGTTGGAGCTGAGTGAGTTTGGCAAAGAGTCAGGGAGAGGCGAGACTGAAAGACAGGCTGAGGCCAAGGGACAAGTTGTGTTAAAGACTTCAGATCCCATTTAAAGCCTTTGCAAATGGACATTTCAAAAGAATGCCAGGTAGAAAACAGACGTGGGGGCTAGCGCTGTAGTGGAGAGACCAGAGAGAAGGCAACTGCAATAGTCTAGGCGGGAGAGAATGGCGGCTTGGACCACGGAGGGGTTGTCGAGTAAATTTGGTTTATGTTTATACGGGAGAGCAGTCAGGATTTGTTGATGGATTGGATATGAGGTATGAGAGGCAGAGAGGGGTAGTCAGTGTCGACCCAAGTAACTGATAGAGCGGAGGGGCCTTGAGTGAGGGCATGCGAGGTGAGGGGAAGGGTGGTGGAAACGAGTGGTTGGTTCCTTCACTAATTCCGCAGGAATTTCCCATGTGGCCTGTGTGTGAGGGATGGTGGGAATGAATGGCTTCTTCCCTCACTGCTTTCACAGAGTTTTCCCACGAGGCCTGTATGCCTGGACCTGTGCGAGTGCAGCGAAGGGCATGGGTCAACAGTGACAAGTCAAGAGGCAAGTCCAGTCTCTTTGAGGAGAAAAAAACTTAGGAATTCAAATGACAGTGTGAGTGAGGTGAGAGGTGGCAATGACCTGTGGCAGTTGACGTAGAAAAATCTACTTTAACAACATTTTCTGGCAGTGGGCCCTTTTGAGGTAGAAGTAGAAGCCTGAGACAGATGGTCACTATTTAAAAAAAAAAAAAAAAGTCACCTTTCATCCACTGGGTTTAATAGTCTGGGAGACTCTCCATAGCCACAGCTCTGTCCTTCTGTCCTTCGGAGGCCGTAGGACTTCTAATCCCACCGGCTCTGTGTCTTTGGGTGAATTGCTTCTTCTCCCTGGACCTCAGTTTCCTCATCTGTAAAATGGCACAGATGAGAGGCGAGTCAGGAGCCCTGGTTCTTACTGTTAAGCCACCTCCCACCTTTGGGCATGAACATCTGGGATTTGAACCCTGAGCTCTGTGGACTCTAAGCTGTTGTAGTTAGTTGCCTCTGCCCTCTACAGCTGTGTCTTCCCGTCTGTAGAATGACTAGGTTGGCCTAGGTCAGTGTTTTTGTCCTCTGTGGGTTATGACCCATTGGTAGGATAGCAAATCCATTTAATGGGTTGTGACCAACAGTTAGGCACAGTGTGCCGGAACACAGGCCGGGAGATAAGGGTATATTGCAGCCAGCTGGGTATATTGCAGGTAGCTGGTAAGTATTGTTTGTGAGACTTGCTTCAGTTGCAGGCGTCTGGGATGGTGTGAACTGGCTTGTGGATAAAACACATTTCTTCTGAGGCCGTATTTGAAAACTAGTGGCCGCCGTGCCCTGGTGCCTGTCCCAGGCCTCCCCACTTCTGCATGGCATGGCCTGGATGTGCTGGGCTCTGTGGCCTGCCCTGAAATGGGTCCACTTTCCGCTCTCTCTCAGGACTCAGGGACAGATAGATGGGCCGGCCCCCTTTCCCTGTGGTGAGGATGGAGGTTTGAAGTGGTGGGGGGTCAGCAGTAATCGCCCACCCCAGCCCCCGCCCTGACTGTTGTGCACCAGGAGTGATGTTTTAGAGGCTTAAAAAAGACCCCTCCCTCCCCCCTTCTCTTTCCAGAAGAACCGAATGCACATAAGGTCGCCGGCCCACCCTCCGGACTCCCGTACCCCGATGAAGTCCCGGACTATGGCCTCAAGCCATACAGCCCCTTCGCCAGTCTCTCTGGCGAGCCCCTGGGCCGATTCGGAGAGCCGGATAGGGTGGGGCCCCAGAGCCTGCTGAGCCCGGCCAAGCCAGCGGGGGCCTCGGGCCTGAGCCCTCGGATCGAGATCACTCCGTCCCACGAACTGATGCAGGCAGGGGGGTCCATCCGCATGAGAGACTCCGGCCTGGTGGTCGAGCAGGCGCCCGGGCCCGGCGCGGCCGCCAGCCCGAGGTTCACGCTGCCCGTGCCCGGCTTTGAGGGCTACCGCGAGCCGCTTTGCTTGAGCCCCGCTAGCAGCGGTTCCTCTGCCAGCTTCATTTCCGACACCTTCTCCCCCTGCACCTCGCCCTGCGTCTCGCCCAATAACGGCGGGCCCGACGACCTGTGTCCCCAGTTTCAAAACATCCCTGCTAATTATTATTCCCCCAGAACTTCGCCAATAATGTCACCTCGAACCAGCCTCGTCGAGGACAGCTGCCTGGGCCGCCACTCGCCCGTGCCCCGTCCAGCCTCCCGCTCCTCGTCGCCTGGTGCCAAGCGGAGGCATTCGTGCGCAGAGGCCTTGGTTACCCCGCTGCCCGGAGCCTCACCCCAGCGCTCCCGGAGCCCTTCGCCGCAGCCCTTGCCTTACGTGGCCCCCCAGGACGACGGTACCCAAGCTGGGTACCCACCCACGGCTGGCTCTGCCGTGCTCATGGATGCCCTGAACAGCCTCACGGCCGACTCCCCGTGCGGGATCCCCCCAAAGATGTGGAAGACCAGCCCCGACCCGTCGCCAGTGTCTGCTGCCCCGTCCAAGGCGGGCCTGCCCCGCCACATCTACCCGGCCGTGGAATTCCTGGGGCCCTGTGAGCAAGAGGAGAGGAGAAACTCGGCCCCCGAGTCCATCTTGCTAGTGCCGCCAACTTGGCCCAAGCAACTGGTGCCTGCCATTCCCATCTGCAGGTGAGTCGGCGTTGGAAACGGTTTATTCGGTGGTTTTGTTTTAAGAGAAGGTTTTTCTGGTTGCAGGCGTGGGACTTAGAGGTTTAAATCTTGGCTCTGCCGCTCACTAGCTGTGAGACACGAGAAGGAGACTGAAGTCTGGGCTGCAGTCTGCACGGCTGTGAAATGGGTGTAGAGAGTGTCCCTGCCTCCCCAGACTGCCGTGAGAACTCAGTCCCCCGATGCGCGGTCATCCTTATACGGCACCTGGTTGATTGGTTGGCAGGTTCATTCATGTAGTCCATCAGTATTTATCAGACACCTATGGTGTTATAATTACTGGGGGTAAAGTGGTGAACAAAACAGGCACAAAGCTGTGCCTTCATGAAGCCCACGTTCCAGAAGCACGTTGCAAGCCTTACTGCACAAACTCTCCTGAATCCTTATAAGAATTGCTGTGTATTGGCTTGGCATGTCCTACATGCCTCAGCCCTGTGCTCCGTGACATGGATGGAGACTCTGAAGTGATGTGTGAGCCGTAGTCCTCGGGGAGCTTAAAATCCTGCAAGCACGGAGATTGCAGCCTGTAGAGCCTGGGTCTCTCGGGGCTGGGCTCGAGTCCTGGCTCTGCCATTCACTGGCTGTGTGATCGGGAGCGTCGCTGATACTACCAGCCTGAGGCTATGCCCATGGCAGACATTGCTAATCAATCAGAACCCTCCTTCTCATCAAGCACCTTTCAGGACCTTGGTTTGTCCTTTGTGAGATGAGGATAATAACAGTACCTACCTCATGGAGCTTTTTCAAGGATGAGGTGAGAATGATATCTGTCAAGCTTGTGGCAAGAGCTTGCATGGAGTACGAAGTCAGAAGAAGGGACAGCTGTTATTACAGCAGAATTGATGTGTAAAAAGTGCTTCCTTGTTGAAAGGCCTTGAGTTAGGAGAGTTAGCTCATAGTAGCCTTTAGAGGAATGGTAGTGACATTCATCACCACATTTAAGGATGTGCCAGCCACAATTCTAAGTACTCTGTGTTACTACATTTAATTCTCACACAAACCTGGTTTATTATTATTTTTATCTTTATTTTGAGAAGAAAAATGAGGCCCATGGAGGGCAGGGATTACTCTATCCGCGTTAGATAAAGAATCTGAGGCCTTACGCTGTTACAATGCCTCCCATTGGGTTTCAAACTGCTTTTGCATTTGACAAGTAGAAACGTCTTTTTCAAATAAAACATTGAGTTGAAGACTATCATAAACGAAGATAGAGCCGTTTTGATTGATGTGGGAATGAGGGTGGCCAGGGGCCCTGTCCACTGGGCCCTGTCCATTCCAGTGCCAGACTAAGATGGATCATAGGGAGAGTCCAGTCTGGCACTTTCTTCAGAGCACGTTCTGAGAACACCATTGTATCTGTAGGTCAGTCATCACTGGTTCTCCCAAAAGGAGTTTCTGGGTTAGTGGAGTTAAAGAGGTTCCCTTGTGAGGGTCTTCTCAGCCATTCTATGAATGGGATATTTTATTTTCTTGGACCTGTTTTAAATAAGTTATTTGGTAAAATAAGAGACAGTGTAGAGATGTGGATGGAGCACTTGACTGGGCGTTCAAGAGTCATGAGTGGGAGCTTTGGCTCTTGATTAGTAGGACCTTGGGAAAATAAGTTCTTTGAGGCTCAGAAGGAATGGTCTAGATGGATCTCTGAGACTTTGCATAATTAATGTTGTAATGGCCATGTAATTAATGACTGTGATTGGAAATTTACTTTCCTCAAAATGTACTTTTTACTGAGATCATATACCATAGTGAAAGAGCTGGACCAAGCCTCAGATGCCATCTGGTCCATCTACCATGTGGTTCTAGGAAACTGAACAGTGGTGCCTCCTGGCCACGGGGTGTTTTTGAGAGATGGAAGTTGAATTTTCTCCCAAATTTCCTGAGGAAAAGAAGTGTGATAACTATTAGAAATATACAACTAACATATTTTGAAATTTGCTTCGTGAGTTGAGATGACATTATACTGAGTTACTTAGGGTGGAAGAGAACACCAGGGGCTCACCTGTGGGACATGGTATTCAGAAGAGGGGCCATTTACGTTTAGTGTACAGGTGTCACATGGCTGCTTCTGTTCCTCCTCCAGCATCCCAGTGACTGCGTCCCTCCCTCCACTTGAGTGGCCATTATCCAGCCAGTCGGGCTCCTATGAGCTGCGAATCGAGGTGCAGCCCAAGCCCCATCACCGGGCCCACTATGAGACAGAAGGCAGCCGAGGGGCCGTCAAAGCTCCGACTGGCGGTCACCCTGTGGTCCAGGTAAGGATTTGAATTCTTTACCTTTGTGTTCTTTATCTGTCATTCATGGGGTGAAAACTTCTGCTTAGCCACTGTCTGCTGCCTGTTAGACTGAGGTATGCATCACAGCCTCTCAAATTTGGAATTAAGTCGGTATCAGGAGCTAATTCAGTTCCACAGAAGCAAGAGAAGAGTGTCCTTGAGCTTCGGAAGGATGGAAGTGATCTCCACACTTGAGGTGATGCTTCCCTTGTCCTGCCGACTGAGAAACTGCTGGAGGTTTGCATGTTGACAGGAGTCTGCAGCCACCATCTGAGGTCGAAGTTGCAGATGAAAGTCCATCAGGGAAAAACAGTATACTCTTGTAAAATACAGAAAAGTAGGAAGAAAAATTAAAACTACACTTAATCAGACTACCTAAAATAACCATTATTAACATTTTGATTTATTTGCTTTTGCCTTTTTTTTTTTTTCCCTCTTGTTTTCTGTTTACAAACATGGCGGTCTCTATGACTGTTTAGTTATATACTGGCTGTTACAGTGACTATGTGGTTTTGTATGTACATACTTATGCATGTATCTTGTACATCTGTGGCTTTTGATATAACCTGGTATTTAAGAAAATAAGTAGAGACGTGTGCTCTAACTCCACTACCCCCAAAACAATTAGAATTGAAATGTTACTCTTAATTGTATAGTGATTAACCAGGAACTGCTGACTCCTCCCACCAACCTGCTTGGTTAACTGGAACATTCAGTTCGTTTAAATTAATTTAACTTTTTATGTGTGTTGGTTCTTGACTGACAGTGTACATCAGAACCTCCTAGAGTGATTGTTGAAAATAAAGATTCTTGAGCCTTCCCTGAAACTATTTGGTTAGAAATTGCATGGGCCCAACCTTCCTTCTGAGGAGTGGCTGGTGGGTTTGAACCGCCAGCCTTCTGGTTAGCAGTCAAGTGCTTTAGCCACTATGCTACCAGAGCTCCCGGGTAGAACCCAGACAAGTGTAATTAAAAATAAAACTCAAGGTACTTCCCATGTGATTTGGGTGTACATTCCTGGTGTCAGAGCTTCTGTGATGATATTGGCACTTATACATCCTGGCAGTTGCTTGTGTTAAATCTGACATCTCAGCTATCCTGGGATCTGCTTCTGTTGGTTGATTTTTCTTTAGACTGTGAGTCATACTTTCCTGTTTCTTTGCTTGTCTAGTAATTATTGATAGTATACTGACATTGTGTTGATAATGTGTACAGAACATTATAAAGACTCTAGATTTTGTTATCTTCCTCTAACGGCAGTTCAGTTACTGACTGATCACCTCCAACTTGCATGAGCTTGATTTTATGCTTTCTTAGATGGACCTGAGGAAAGCCAAGGTTTTTCTGTTACCCATCTAACTTGAGGGAGCTCAGCCTTCAAACTGTCTCCTCTGTGGGTCTAGTTGAGGCTTGGTTTTAGGTGTTGTTAGGGTGGAATAACCCTTACTCGAAGGCATACCCTCCATCATGAGGTGTGTTTTGGCTTGGTGGGGAGGTATCTCTCCTCAGACTGGGCCAGAACTCCCAATGGCCCTGCCCTGCTCACCCTCTTACTGTCCTCTCCCCCGTTCTGCCTCACAACAGCCTTTCTCTGGTAAAGCTAGCAAGTCTTCTGTACATGCACATCCCAGCCCTTGACCAAGGACTCCCCAGGCAGCTTCCTCCTTGCAGTGTCCTGCCTGCAGAAGCCAGCTGCTTCCATAGCCTGGGACTCCTAACTCCACCTCCTCAGCCGACAAGACCACCATGTTCTGCTTAGATGCCAAGTGTGATAGAGAAATTGTCCCAGGCAGAGAGCTGGAATGGATGTGGGCTCACCTTGTATGTTTCTACAGTCTTGTACTGCCTATTGTCCAAAGCTGGAAAGCAGCTGACATATAACCAAAAAACCAAACTCACTGCCACTGAGTCAATTTGACTCATTAGCAACACCTCCTTGGGTTTCCAAGGCAGTATCTCTATGGAAGTAGATGACCCACTCTTCCTTCCAAGGAGTGGCTGGTGGGTTTGAACTGCCAGCCTTCTGGTTAGTAGTGAAATGCCCTAGATACTATACCACCAGAGCTCCTAATTGACACACACACACACACACACACATATATATGTATATATGTCATGGCCTTTCATGGCCTGGACGTTGCTTTTTTGAGAAGAAATGTCTTCACATCCTTATTGTTTAGTTGATCTGTTTGGGATGGGAATGTCCTGACTTGGAGGTTGCTGTTGATCTATGTGTTTGAGTCACAGCTTTTGGTAGTAAGAAAGAGAGAAAATAATTTAAAACAGATTAGAGAAAGGGAATTGAATGAGGAGGGTGCTGGGACACTGCATAAAACCAGGCAGGAGATTCAACTCAGGAAGAACCTGGCCTTGGGAAATCAGGTCCAAGAGTTCTTTGTTTAGTCAGTTCATCCTACAAGTGGATTCTTTGAGCAAGTATTTGTTGACCACCTACTATGTGCTGTATACTGTGCTCAATGCTGAAATACAACGAAGAGGAGCAGAGGAAGTTAAGATCTCTTTCTTCACGCAGCTCATGGGCTAGGGGGCAGTGAGATGTTGATTAATCAATCAAGCACATGATAGAATTACAAGCTATGACAGCTATGACAGGTGTCACAGAGGGAAAGGGCATGGAGTTGTGGGCGTGTGAAGTGGAGGAGCTGATGTGAGTGGGGAAGAACATCAGCTAAGATTCCCCGAAGCTGAGACCAGAGCTGAGAGCTGAAGGATTCCTAGCGGAGTGCCATGTGCAAATACCTGGGGAACCAGCAGCAGGCTCCACCAGAGGAGCTGCAGGGGGTCATTGTGACTGGAGTGAGAGGGCAGAGGGGTTGGAAGGAGCCAGTGCATGTAGGGTCTGGGCAGCTGTAGGAGCAAACTGGGCTTTTACCCTGAAGACGTGCTGAATAGCGTGTACATATGCAGGAAAGAAACATGCTCTGATTTAGGCTCTGATGGGACCCCACTCCAGATGTTTGATGGCGGATTGGTGGTGGTGGTGGTGGTGAGGGGCGGGCAAGAGCAGAGACAAGGACAGCAGAAGACTGTTTCCACGGTCTCTAACTTTTTAGGACTGTGTGGCACCTTCCATCACTGATCATTCAGCAAATAGCGATCAAGCATTTACTATGTACTGGCATAGTTCTAGATTCCGGGGCATGGCATGAACAAAACAGCCCCAAATCTTTGTCCTCGTGGAACTTAAATTGTAGCAACATGGTGATAAGAATGTTGTTCTTGTTTTTAGTTGCCATCAAGTTGGTTCCAAGTCACGGTGGCCTTATGTGTTACAGCCGAACTTTGCCTAATCGTGCGCCTTCTTCGATCATTGGCATGTTTGAGTCCATGGTTACAGCTACTGGGTCAGTCCAATCTGTTGTGTTTCTTCTAAGACTGATGTGTGTTCTGTTGGCAGTCCACGGTGTATTCAGTATTCGTTACCAGCACTGCTGTTCACGTACATCAGTTCTTAGGCCTCTTCCTTTTCCACTGTCCAACTTTCACACTTACTGAGCATTTGGCATGTACCAGGCCCTGTTCCAAGTATTATATATGTGTTAACCCATCCTCACAAGAATGCTGTGAGGCAGGTTACAATTCGCTGAGAGGTCAGACATTAAGTGGTGGATCCTGCATTGGAACCCAGGTTATCTGGTTCTGTTCTCTGCACAACTCTTCCGATTTTCCACCAGCTTTTCCTGCCTCCTCACACTCGAGCAGATGGAGCCCGGTGGAAATTGCTGATCACCTCCTGCCTACCACTCCCTTTGCCCCCAGTTTTACATGCTTTCCTTGTTCTCACACCTGGCATCAGCTAGTCGGAGCCTAACTACTGATTCTTGGGAGTCTTTAATTGGCCCACATTGCAGGGGCCACTGTTAGCAGTGGCTAGGGAAGTTGGCCTATGTGTGGTTAAGGCTGGGGCCGTGGAAGATTCTAGAACAGAGGATGGGGTAATGGTGCTTTACTTCACCTGAAGCTCATACCCCTTCCTTTGACAGCTTGCAAGGGCCTGTCCTTTTTGTTGCCTGTAACTTTGAAAACCCAGTGCTTGAGATTGATTGATTATGATTGAGAACTATGTTAAAAAAAAAAAAAAAAGAAAAACCAAACTCACTGTCCCGACTCATAGCAACCCCTCCTTGCGTTTCCAAGGCAGTACCTCTCTGGAAGCGATTACCCAGTCTTCCCTCTGAGGAGTGGCTGGTGCATTTGAACCACCAGCCTTCTGGTCAGCAGTCAAATGCCTTAGGCACTATGCCACCAGAGCTCCCTGAAAACTTTGTATCCTAAAAAGACCCAAGTGACATGTTTTTCTTTTATTATATGATAAGATTGTGTTCTTTTTAAAACGAAAGGCACAGACCTCTGATTTTTAGCATAGGAAAGTCCATGTAAATGGGACCTTTTGAATCTGGAGGGTTGTTCTTTTCACTCTGAGAGGCACGACGCAGCCCTGTTTTGAAGCTTGTCTTGACGCCTTTGCTGGTCTCCCTCTCGATCGCATGCCCTCTCTGTCTGTCTCTGTCTCTGTTTCTGTATCACATTGCACCTGCTTTTCCTTTCTCAGCTGCTTCTCCACCCTTTATGCCTCTTTTTTATATGAAAATCAAATGAGTACAAGACCATTTGGCTCTTTCCTTAAATATAAACTTAAAAAGAATAAACATAGGTCATGCTTAAAAAAAACAAACACCAGTTGTTGTCGAATCAGTCCCGACTCATGCTGACCCCGTGTGTGTTTCAGAGGAGAATTGTGCTCCACAGGATTTTCAATGGCAGATTTCTTTAGAAGATCAGCAGCCCTTTCTTCCAAGGTACAGCTAGCAGTCAAACTAGTCATGCTTAAAACAAACAAACAGAAAAAACAAACCCACTGCCATCAAGTCAATTCCAACTCATATCAACCCTACAGGACAGAGTAGAGCTGCCCCCATAGAGCTTCCAATGCCGTAAATCTTTACAGAAACAGATTGCCTCCTCTTTCTCCCGTGGAGCGGCTGGTGGGTTCAAACTGTTGGTGGTTTTTATACCTTGAGTGTCTCTGGGACTTGGAAAAGTTTTCTTCAAACCTTAAATGCTTTTCAAATCATATCTCATGACTCATTCATTAGGATCTATTTTGTTGAGAGCCTGCTGTGTGTGTCCCAGGCACTGTGCTTGGCACCAGTAATGTAATGATGGGTGCCATTGACATGGTCATTGCCCTGTTGGAGTTCAGGGGCTACTGGAGATGAAAAGCAGACCAGGGCAGTTTGTTGTGACTAGTGCTGAGATGTGGCTGTATCAGGGAAGCAAGCCCTGGAAGCCCAGATAAGTGTGGTGTAGAATGACTTGTCAGGTGGATACCTAGACTCCAAAGTGACACAGAAAGGCTAATTAGGAGCTCATCCACTGGGTTCACATGCTGGAGTAACTACTCCAAGAAAACAAACCATGCTAAGAGATGGTGCTTGTAAGACCTGCTTTAGAGGAAGGACCTCTCTGAAGAGGTGACTTCCAAGGTGAGACCTAGAGCAGGTGGTAGAGCCAGCACAGAGGCAAACAATGGCGTTCCTTTCTCTCAGTGGTGGTGGAAGACGGTTCTGTGCCCAGTGCACAGCACATGCAAAGGCCCTGACGTAAGGAAGAACTGAGTATGGTTGAGGAGTTGAAGGAAGAACAATGTCACTCAAGGTTAGCTTGGAGAGTGGTGATGGGTTGGAAGGGCCAGGCCATGCAGGCTGGTAGCCAAGGTGAGGAGAAGGTAGGCTTTTATCCCAGAGCAAGGGAAAGGGAGTGAGGGGTTTCAGTTAGGGGAGGAACATGATTCTGAGTTAATGTCCTTAAGATCACCTACACTGCTCTTTTGGGTCAAGGTTAGATGGGGTCTAGGGAGAAAGCAGAGAGTTTGTTAGATTGTAACAGTTGGCCAGGTGAAAGACCAGGGTGGTGAGGACTTGGGGGTGGCAATGGAAGAGGAAGTCAGGAGATGATGGATCTATGGTGTGATCTAGACGACTTGGTGCTGGCTTATGCATGGAAGGGAAGGAGCAGCTGGGTGGGTGTTTTCAACTGGGTGGTTGGTGGAGCCATGTGCCAGGATGGAAGATTTTGGGAGGAGGAAGTTTTGGGATCTTGAGTTCTGTTTGGAACATTGAAAGGGCTCATGATGTGTCTAAGCAGAGATGGCAAGAGGGTAGCTGGATAGGTGAGCCTGGAGCTCAGAAGCAAAGTCCTGGATGTTTTAAGCCTCAGTCCTGTGGGATGCCCCAAGACCACATGCTCCGGCATCACGGGGCTTAGTGAGCACCCACTTGTAAGGATTTATTTCCAGCACCCTCAGTACCAACCTGCATCTCTCCAGAAGCAGTGAACTAAGGAGAGAACCAAAGAAGAGGTTCTCCAACGAGAAGCCAGCACCACAAACTGGCCAGCTTGTCGGGACCAAGTAGTTCAAGGAAATGACTGAATTAGCCAACTGTTGGGGATTAATAGGGAGTGGTGGGGAGTAGGGCACAGCAGAGTGTGCCTTGTCTCGAAGCAGCCACTCTTCAGCACTTGTTGGCCATGCCATGTGGGAATATGGACCCCGTGTTGCCAGGTTTTCCAGTTTTTATCAAGAGGAGCTAGAAGCCTGATTTTTTTTTTTTGTGACATTTCTGATATTTAGATTTTGGCCATTTAATCCAACTCTGGGTTGGATTTGGCTCGAGGCTGGCTGTTCATCTCCTCTGGGGGTAACTTAAGGACTGCGCTGCTTCCAAGTTGATCAAGTGAAAAGGGAGATTGGGAAGCAGCTACATTATACAGTTTCCAAAGATCGCCGGTTAGAAGGAGCGCTGTGAGCAGCCGCATCGGGTGGGTTCCCCTGTGCTGCTATTTTTGGTGTTACCAAGTCGATTTGGACTCCCAGCAACTGTACAGGACGGAGTAGCAGCTCCACAGGGTTTGCAAGGCTGTCATCTCTACAGAAGCAGACCACCCCCGTCTTTCTGCCGGGGAGCGTCTGGTCGGTTCAGATTGCTGACTGTTCAGTTAGCAGCCCAGTGCTTGACCACGGCACCCCCGGGGCTCCTTAGTTTCTCCCACAAGCTCCAAATCACGTTGACATGGAACCAGTCTAAAATGTGTTCAGAAGAAGCCAGGGAAACGTAATCTGTGAGCTGCTTGATCCCCCTTGAAGAGCCACCAGCCTTTTGGAGGAACCTCACCGTCACTCCCTCATCTATTTTGGGACTGGCTGTCGTGGTTCCGAGCGGACAAAACTCCCATTCAGATGCAGCTTTGCAAGACTGGGCTTGAAGCGTTTCCATGGTGCTTCAGCTTATGGGACCCAATAATGCCCTAGTTGAGAGTGGCCTGTATAACGCCATTGTCATTCAGTCCTGCCTTGGCTGCTTCCAGACCCTGAAACCATATTCCTGCCCAGAAATTCCAGCCTAGGACACTTCCGGTTCTGTTCCTTATGCATCCTTGTGCTGAAGCTTTTCCAAAGGTTATTACCACCTTTCTGAGGGATTGCTTTCAACTGGAAGAGTGAGCTGAAAGCCGGGCTTTTAGCAGAATGTAATGAAGACCTCGGAGCTCTGGTGGTACTGTGGGTAGAGTGTTGGGCTGCTAACCCAAAAGTCAGTGGATCAAACCCACCAGCTGCTCCACAGAAGAAAAACGAGGCAGTCTGCTCCTGTAAAGATTCACAGCTAGGGAAATCCTATGGGTCAGTTCTCCTGTGTCCTAGAGGATCGCTGTGGGTTGGAGTCAATTCGATGGCAGTGGATTTGGTTTTGGGTTTGGAATCAAAGTCTGAGACTGTATCACCCCAATCTTCACCTCCAAAGACAACACTCTTGATTCTTTTGAGCAGATGTTCAGATACATGGAAAAAAAAACATGGCTGGGTCCTTCAGGAGGGAGTCCTTGGAGGTGCCAAAACCTGATCGCTGTTTCTTCCCGGGCACAGGAATGCACTTCACAGGGCCAGGAGTGAGGGGCCGTGGCACACCTGCCCAGGTTACTGTCCCCTGAGCCCAAGGAGGCCCAATTCAGCCTCTCGTCTCGTAAAATCAATTACGGGACAGGGATTTGCAACCTGCTGTATTTCAGCTTGTGTGTTCCCCATGGCTCACTTAAATGACGTCTAAGAAAGGGAAGAGGGAAGCCAGACAGGGTTCTCGCTTCACCAGGCCAAGCTGGAATCGTGCCCGTGAACAAGTCTCCTTCGGCAGCTGGCCAGCATTTTGACTTCCATTTGACAAATAAAATTGTGTGCTTGGTGAGCGGTCCTGTTCCCCCTGCTCCCGCTTTTAGGACATGAAACAGGAAGTAGTAGGTCTTGCTGATAATACTTTGCCCTGATTTGGGCTGCTGAGTTTGCTTCTGCAGAAGGGTCCAATCAGAACCTTCCAGAAAGGGAAAGGAAAAGAGGAATGAGATGGTGACCGGGTGGCTTAAGCTTCGGATAAGTTTGGTGGAGGAGAGAGTTTGGAGATTGCTGGAGTTTCATGCACTCATCCATATCCATTTAGCCAAAACGTGTACTGAGCACCTAGTGTGTGCCAGGCACTGTTCCCGACTCTGGGAACATGGTGATGAGCAAAACAAATGCCAATTCCCGCCCCCGGTGGAGCTGATGTCTGGCTGTGGGCAGATAAGCAGTAATGCTAATCAATAGGAAAATTAAATAGGATGTTAGGAGGTGATAAGGTCTCTGGGAAAAGATGCCAGGCCAGGGAGTGCTGCCCTGTTGCGTTTTAATTAGGGTGGTCAGGTAAGCCTTCCTGAGCAGAAGAGGGGGCCAGGGAGTAAGAGGCACAGGTCCCGAGGGAGGGGTGTCCCACGAGGAGGGAGCAGCCAGGGCAAGGCTTCCAGAGGTTGGGAGCAGAGTGAGCCAGGGCAGGTCAGGAGGAGATACGGCCCCGGAGGGAGGGGGATGGGCTGTGGGGAGCCCTGGAGGCCTCCAGGGGACATTGACAGGGGGTCGGGCCTTGACCTCGCTTCCCTCTGCCTGCTGTGGGGACAAGGATAACCTGGGGGGCGGGGGCGGTGAGGGAAGATGCAGGGACTGCCTTGGTCTAGGCAAGAGAGGGTGGTAGCTGGACCAAGTGGTGGGGCAGGTGAGAAGTGCTTAGATTCTGGGAACATTTTGAAAGTCAAATAACAAGATTTTTTTGAGGGATTGGCCCTGGGGGAGCGGTGTGGTGTGAGCTGTATGAAGGAAAGGCCTGAGGGCTCAGGGATGAGTGACAGGGGCCCATCCCACTGGGCCTTCTCCTCTTTTCAGAGGGAAAACAGCCGCTAGGGGTGGCTTGATCTAGCCCCTTCATTTTTTTTTTTTTTTTTACATTTTATTAATAATGTTGTTGAGAACACACAGAGCACCCACCAGCTCAGCCGTTTCTCCAGGTACGAGTCAGGGGCTTTGACAATGATCGGCAGGTTGTGGCGCCATGCTCACCTCTGTTTGAGAGTTGCTCCTCCCCCACTCACAGACACTCACGGCCCCCTGAGGTTCCTGTCTAATCTTTCCAGTTGCTGCTGCCACTTAGATCCTCTATAAACAAAACAAAAAACTCACTGCTGCTGAGTCCATTAGACTCACAGCAACCCCTCCTTGGATTTTCGAGGCGGTATCACTACGGAAGTAGATTGTCCAACCTTCCTTCCAAGGAGTGGCTGGTGAGTTTGAACTGCCAGCCTTCTGCTCCTACATAGATAGCTCTTAAAAGAACATAATGCATAACCCAGCCTCTTCATCTTAAAAATGGAGAAACTGAGGCACAGAAAAAGGAACGATGGGGGTGGGGCAGGCTATCACAGAGCCAGGGGTGCAGCGTGAGGATTCTGAGACCGGTTTCCGGAGGAACCGTCCTCACCACCCTGTTCTCGTCTGTACCAGTCTCTTGATGCACAGCCACTGGTAACTCATTAAAAAGCTTTACAAAGAGTCAGTCTGGACCCTGTGCATCTGTGGGCCAGATGTGGCCCCTGTGTGTGACCTTGGCTGAAGGCTGCTGTGGTCACGAAGGCCTTGTGAGGGAGTGGACTGGGGCTGTGCCTGCTGAGCCCAGCAGAGGAGAGGAGAGGAGAGGGTGTTGTAGGGTGGGGCCGGAGCAGGCTGGGCTCTGGGCTGTGGTGTGATGAGGGCCAGGGTTTGGCTGGTACCACTAGCACATCTCCATCTCACACCATAGTGTTAAACAATAGATGCCCTCAGCCCATATTAGGAGGTAAATCAGTCATGAGTGGGGGTAAGGCATTTGGCTGCTAACCAGCAGGTTGGTGGTTCAAACCTACCAGCTGCTTTGTGGGAGGAAGATGAGGCTATCTACTTCTGTCAAGATTTACAGCCTGGGAAACCCTGTGCAATGACAGTGGGTTTGTCATGAATGGGTATCCATAAAACATTATCCCCACTGTAGGCAAAAAACAGGAAGTTTCCAGAAGTTTTGGAGAAACAAAAGCTTCAAGAGTAAGATGACAGGTGAACCTTGCACTATTTCTTGTGATCAGTGGGGACACAGGTTTTCCCAAACCTTGTTTTGGACACTGGGTGTAATAGGAGAGCCACACTTATTGAGCACCTACTGTGTGCTTTTCTTAGAGGGACTTGTGTCATCTTTGCAGCTGTGGCACGCAGGAGTGCGTGTTACAGATGAGGACACTGGGGCTCAGAGAGGTTGAGCAGCTAGCTTATGTCCTCCAGCTGGTGAATGGAGGTGCTTGAATTGAAGATAAGAAGGCTGAAGCCAGAGCCTACCTCATAACCATGAATCTGTGCTTGCTCTCAGACTGAGGAAGAGCCAGGCAATGCACATTTATCATCTTCGGGAGTCTGGGGTGTACCTAGTGGGCTGCAGTTTCTCCATCTGGGCAGTGGACACAAGAGACCTTCAGGTGGTTAGTTTTCCATTTGCCGGGATCTTTAGCATAAAAGCAGATGTTTAGTCGTTACTGTTCTTATGTTGAGAAGTAAAGGAGTTGCTGTGTGGAGCTGGGACTTTTTGTTAAACTCTGCTAGCCTAAGATTCGATCTTGGGGCCTGTGCTGGCTCTCCCTGGTTGAGTTAATTGAATCCAGGTGCCTTGTGACTGCTGTCCCATATTTTGAGTGCCTTCGAACCCAGGACTCATCTTCCTGCACTCGATCGGACAGTGTTCTGTTGTGATCCATAAGATGTCATTGACTGATTTTTGGAAGGAAATGGCCAAGCCTTTCTTTCTCATCTCTCTTAGTGTGAACACTCTGCTTAAACCTGTCCAGTGTGGGTGACCCTGCTGCGTTTCTGGGCTGGCTCTGGGTTTAGTCTTGGGCACACAATGACCATATAGCTGAGTCCAGGGCTGTGGGCCTTCAGTCTGGTGGAAGGATGTGAAGATAGGCAGACTGGGTCCAGGGAGGTAGCTGCGTTGGGCATGCTTAGCCAGTGGCGTGACATGAGCCCTGGGTCAGGTTGGGCATTTGGGTCTCTCGTGACCTCCTCTGCTTCTGTGAGAAACGAGGTCTCTGCTTGAGGTGGGTTTTCACGTACCTGCCAGCTCAACATTCTACAAAAGAGGGACAGTGACCATGCCTGGGACCCTCCAGAAGGCCCTGGAGCATCCTGCCTGATCCTGTCTGCCAGCAGAGGCTGGCATGCGTGAGAAGGCGCTCCGTGTCCCCGGGTAGCCCTGCTACCCTTCCCAGTGCCCCTGGGTTCACGGGTGTGGGGCCAAGACCTCTGTCTTGACCATACAGCATTTTCTAATTTGGTCCCATGAATGAGACACGTGACTGCCTCGGAAGGCACCAGTTCCGTTGACAACAGAGTCATTAACTGTCCTGCGAGGGGGATGGGCAGGAAAACGGTGGGTGGGTGGGGGGTGCAGCGAACTCTCATGGATTTCTGTTTCTTCTCTGTGGCCGAAGTAGTTAAGAACCTGGGTGCAGGAACTAAAACCACCTGGCTTCTGTTCATGGCTCTGTGTGGCCTTAGGCAAATTACTTAACCTCTCTGTGCCTCTGAGTGTTGCCCAGGAATATTAGGATTATATCCATTATGCCTATTCATACATAGAATGCATGGAAAACCATGCCTAGCTGTGCTGGCATCTTGGGAAATGCCTATTTTCTTTCTCTGATGCCATCACAATGGCCTGGCATAGATTCAGCTGTGTTAAGAGGGGCAGGGACTGGATACTGTGAGCTTTAGTGTGCAAGTGCAGAAAAAAAGATGGGAAGGAAATATGTCAAAATAACAACAGTCATTCTCTCCAGAGAGAATTTACCAGGTTGTTCTGCAAGTTCTTTGTGCTGTTTAAATACTCTGGAAAAATTGGAGGAGTGAACCCAGACTGGTCAAGCCTCCAGCCAATTGTAGCTTGCGCAGCCAGTGCTGTCCAGCAGAGTCCTCCCCCCGCCCCCCCAACACCTGGCCTCTGTCCCTCAGCGGGACCTCTCCCAAGCGAAGGTGGAATCGTAGCTGCTTGTTGGGCAGGTGTGGCCTCCCAGGGCCTGGGGGCTGCGGGCCTCTGTTGACACTTCCGAATGAGCATGTCCTGATGTGAGGACCCGGGGCCCCAGAGCGTGTGGGAGGAGGACCCAGCCGGCCTGTGTGGCCCGCACTTGGGCCTGAGATGTCAACCTCCTGCAGGGGGATTTGTTCCCAGGTCAAGCAGTGATGGCCAGGCCTGTGTTTCGTTAGTCCTGGGACCTGCCCTGGCCTTTCAGCCTAAGTTTGTTCTCACCATTCTGGGGCTGTGACCATGAACTAGGATCATCTGACCTCCTGGGGCCTCCGGACTCCGTGGTAATTGAAGAGAGGGGGTAGTGGTGGTTCAGTGGCAGAAGTCTCACCTTCCATGTGCGAGACCCTGCTTTGATTGCCGGCCAGTGCGCTTTAAGCGCAGCCACTACTCGTCTGTCAGTGGGGGCTGGCCTGTTGCTGTGGTGCTGAACAGGTTTCAAAGGCGCTCCTAGACGAAGACAGGCTAGGGAGAAAGGCCTGGCCATCCACTCCCAGTGACCAGCCTATCAAAACTCTGCAGGCAGGGCTTCATTCTGTTGTTTGTGGAGTAGCCACGAGTTGAGGGCTGACGTGGTGATAGCTCCCAGCGACAGCCACCAGTTGGAGAGACTGTTACTTCTCAGGTAGGATTTTTATGGGTAAGTGAGAGTGCACGTAAAGCTCTTAGCATATTACCAAGGGCAGACGGCACTGGTTTATTCTCCAACTTAATGTTTTTGAGTGGGAAATGCGTTCACATGGTGCAGAACTCATAAGCACGGGAGATGGATGAGACCAGGTCTCCCTCCCACCCACCCCACCTCCAGATGCCACCTCCTGTCCCAGAGATACCAATTTGCTAGTTTCTTGACTCTCCTTCCAGACACGGGCTATTTGTCCTATGGTTGTGGTCTCGTCACTGTCGTCATTGTTACAACTTTTTATTTTACTGTTATTGTTGAGAATATGCCCAGCAGAACATGCACCAGTTCAGCTGTCCCTACACGAGTGGGTCGGTAACACTGGTGACAGTCACCAGGTCATGCAGCCATTCTCGCCCTCCTTTCTTGTTTCCTTCCCCACGAGCATAAACTTATCATTGTTATAACTTCTAAAGGACTTGGGCGAATGCTCAGTACATTCTAAATTCCCAGTAACTGATCAGGACAACAGCACCATTCAATTTAAAAAACAAAACAAAACATTGCATTTGGTCTTTCCAAATGGAAATGGAAACTGAATTGATCTGTGGCATCACTTACTCAACCATAGACCTTTCCCCGTGGAACGTCAGTATCTGTGAACCAAGTCCTGTTCTCCTCTCTGACTTTATTACAGAGCCATAGATACTGGTCTGGTGAATGTGGTTTTTGGAACCTGCGTCCGGTAGATGCGTATTCATTAAGCCTTGAGCTTGCCTGACTCCAGGCTTCATGATCTAAAATAAACCATAGCATGCAGTTAGCCTTAGCAAAAAGAAAAAAAAAATTGTTATGAAAGAACATTTTATTATGAAAACACACAGCAAACGTTGACAGTGAATTACCGCTAACAGTTTCCCACTTGGTGGTGTGTGTGTGTCTCCATCTTAGCCTTCCTCTGTCCATCAGAAAGTGATGCACTGGAGGTGAAATGTCAGCGATGGAAAGTGTCAGCAAGGATGTGGTATCACGGTTAAAGCAGTGCAGTGACAGCCGTGAGAAGGACTCTGGGTGGTGTTCCTTTCCTCTTTTATTTATACACATACCGATTGGGCTTCTGCCATGGGCCAAGCTCTGTGCTAGGTGCCTCCCTGGCCCATGGGCCAGCAGCCCGGACACCCCTCCCCTGCGAAGTTGTTAAGGATGCAGAGTCTCAGCCCGCCCCAGCCTGTTGAGTCAGAATCTGCACTTTGCAAGAGCCCCAGGTGTCTCACGTACACATCAATGCCTGAGACACACTATTCTAGGACCACGGGAATCTGCAAACTATGGCCCCTGGACCAAATCTGGGCTGCCACCTGTTTTTGTAAATAAAGTTTTATTGGAATGCAGCCATACCTATTCATACGGTCCGTGGCTGCTTTCAGGGAGCCCTGGTGGTACAGCGGTGAAGTGCTCAGCTGCTAGCCAAAGGATTGGCAGTTCAAACCCACCGGTGGCTCCGTGGAAGAAAAGAGCTGGTGATCTAGTCCTGTAATGATTACAGTCTAGGAAACCCTGTGGGGCGTCCCACTCTGTCATGTGGGGTCACCGTGAGTTGGAATCCACTTGACGGCACCACCACCATCAAGACAGCTTCCACGCAGCAATGGCAGGTCGAGTAGTTTCAGTGGAGACACAATGGCCTGCAAAGCCAAAAACAGTCATTACCTGGCCCTTCACTGTGAAGTTTGCTGATTCCTGTTGGGATGGCTGTCATGTGGAGAGTGGGTTGTAAGGGGACAAGGTGGAAGCCAGCGTTGAGGGTTATGGCCGTTATCCAAGTTCAGAAGTTACGGGAGCTGGGACCCAGGTGGCAGCAGCAGAGACGGCGAGGACCAGTGAGTGTCTAGATGTTTTCTTGGCTTTTTTGACTTTTGCACATTTCTACATTGAACACCTGTTCTTCACCAGCAGGAGGATTGCAGAGAATGAATTAAACAGCTACAAATGTGGCAAACACCTCCCTGTAAAGGTGGCGCTCCCTAAGATCATCAGTTTTGCTGCCAAGAAATATATAGGCCAGCCTTTTTTTTTTTCTTTTAATTGTGATGTGGGTGGGCATTTACAGAGCCGATTCATTTTCCATACAGCAGTTCGTATGCATTTTGTCTTATGACATTGACTGCAGTTCCCCACAATGTAACAGCTCTCTTCCCATTTACTCCCTGTAGTTACCTCTTCCCTGTGCCCTTCCCTCCCATGCACTCCTGCCCTATAGAGGCTGCCTCCCTGTGCAAACACTGCCCTTCTGTATAGGCCAGCCTTTTAACCGTGAGACCTGTGGTTTGGCCACGTGTGTGTCTGTGTCTAGGGGCTCCCACTTGAACCTGTGCCTTCTTTCAAACATCTGTACCTGTTGGAGATTGACTCCACCTTTGCTGGGGAACACCGGGAATACCTCGGCCTGACTTGGCTGCCAGGAGTTCCTCCAGAGTCCTGAATAAGTCATTGTTTCTGAAGACACTCCCAGGCCTCTTGGATTTCACCATCACTGTCACTCTGTTGTTGAATATTTAATTAGTGGCTGTAGTGGTTCCACATACCAAAACACCATTAGCTGAGCTGATGGCCTCCAGCCTCTGTTTGGCTGGCTTCACCTCCCTGATGGCGGAAGAAGGGACCAGGTAGCAGGTGTGAGTGGCGGCCTGGCTCTTACACGTCTTCCTAACTTTGTGGCTTGTGCCTCAGCAGGGCGTCCTCGCCATTCCCCTTGATCCGATGATGTGTTTGTCTAGTGGAGTCATTTCTGTGTCTGCAAAGCTGGCCACCAGGATGAATGGGGGGTGGGTGGCTGAGTTGTCGGGATCTTCCGGATAAAAGCGCTGACCGTGGGAACCGATTGTCTCGTAGGAAATTTTCTGCTGCCAGCTTTGTGCCAGACATGGGACGGCATGCTGGGACCCAGCAGAGAATGAGACCAATGTAGGGTGGAGCAGGAACAGATTGAAAAGTCAGCAAACAGTAGCTCAGGTGGTTGGAAGTGCTCCCAAGGAGACGCTGGGGAGTTGGGTGGAATGAGCGCAGTGAGGGCGTTTGCGTGGAGCGCTGGGGGCAGGGGTGAGGCGAGCAGGTGGAGCGTGTCTTGGCCCGGAAGGGAAGGCCACACGGCATGTCCATCTGGGCTGTGGGTTTCAGGTCCCAGTTTGATGATCAATGTTTTTTTTTGGAGGATGAGAATGATCTTTAACACAATGTCCATTTAAATTTTGCCACTTAATACATTTCCATCGTTTGTTTTCACCTCCCTCGAAATCAGAGCCTGAGACAGGGATTTGGGTGCAGGTAATTTGTTTGGGATACAGGCTGATGGCTCAGTGTTCGAATTCTTGCCTTTAGTCAGGGCACCTCCCCTGCCCATCCAGGGGCCTGCGTGTTGCTTTGATACTGAACAGGTTTCAGTGAACATCCAGACTAAGACGCATGAGGAAGGCAGGCCTGGTAATGACTTCTGAAGATCAGCCGGTGAAAACCCCGTGGGCCACATTGGTCTGATCCACGACCGATCTTGGGGCTGGCGTAGGACTGGGTGTCTCGTTCCGCTGTGTGTGGGGTTGCCGTGACTCAAAGACAACAACAACAGTTTATCTGGGACGTGTCCCAGGAGGAAGCAGTGAGGGGACAAGAGAGTGAGTGGGAGAAGGGAGAGCCATGGCAGGACACTGTTGAGCTGGTTGCAGGCATCCCTTTCAAACGTGTAGAACGTGCTCTGAACTGCCCCTCCAGTGCGGAGAAGCCTGCGGCCCTTACCTGCTGACTGAAGGTCACTGGGCCTTGCTACTGAAAGTCACCTGCCTTCCAGGCTGTGCCTTTGCAGGCCGAGGGAGTGCCTCTGCCTGGGGTGGGAAGTCCCTGGAGCGCTTGGGAACCCCAGCTGGCACCGAATGTGTCTGTTGCACACACGAGCACCTTGGCTCAGACAGCTCAGCCTCAGGGCTTCAAGCTTATTGATGCTTAAGAGCTCGCAGCTCCTTGGTCCACCTTGGGCAACGGAGCAGAGGTAAGAGCAGGCTGGGTCTCTGATTCAGGAGTTGAGCAGTTGACTGTGAGCGGGGTTTTTGGTTTTCATGTGAGTTTTGCTGGGGCATTTCAGTGCCTTTTATAAGACCATGGAATGGAGACAGAGGTCCCCAACTCACAACCTGGGAAGTCATCTGCATGCCACTCAGTGCAGTTGCATAGGTTGTGCACTGTACAAGGGCCCCGCACCCCATAAGGGCCCCTCCACACATATGTGTGTATTTAGACAGTTCTGACACGTGCCAGGGACGTGTACAGAGGAAGAGGTGTCTTTTTTTTTTTTTTTTTTAAATTGTGATTTGGGTGAAAGTTTACAGAGCAAATTCACTTTCCATACAGCAGCTAACATACACTTTGCCTCATGACATTGATTACAATTTCCCACAATGCAACAGCTCCCCTCTCACTTCCTCCCCATAGTCACCTCTTCTCTGTGTCCTTCCCTCCCATGCACTGCTGGCCCCCCGCTGTCTCCCTGTGCACACACAGCCCTTCTATTCTTCCATGATTGATCTTAGAAAGAGGTGTCTTTTTGGAATCTGTGCAGAAATGCCAGATGGGCTAGCCATGGCCCTGGCGGTACAACTCTTAAAAAGAGGGAGAAGAGCTCTGAGTAGGAGTGGCTCTAGGTCAGGGCCGCCCTGTCTTAGCCCAGCAGTCTTTGCACTGGTTTCTCAGTTCATGAAATTACTTGCCTGGCCTTGAAGGTATTTGAATTTCACTCTTGATAGCAAAGAAGACGCCTCTTAGTGTGAAGACCCCCCCGCTCTGGGACTTTCCTTTCTTGCAGATGGGACTTTTGTGGTGCTCTGAGTTCCACCCTTGGACCCACTGGCTTCCTGAGGCAGTGGGGGAGTGCTGGGTGGCCACTCAGCCACCTCAGCTGCCACATCTCACTGTGTCACTTTGGCCCACACACTTCTCCTCTCTGAGCTGTGAAAGCCTTGGCTCTAAACTCCCTCCCGACTCTCATCTCAGGTGAATCTATGGCTCAGATTAGTAGGCATCACGGAGACGTTTAGTTTTCTTCTCTTTGAGTTGGAGCTGCAGCTCCTGTTCACCTTGGCCCACCTCAAATTGCACTTCTTCCCTGCAGGGTTGATTGGTTCACTGAACTGAACTGTTTCTTTATAGTTTGGAGATGATTAAGTCAGAAGGATCCTGAGAAATCCTCTAGTTGTATAACCAGTGTGTGTGATTCAGAAATTATTTTACTGAGGGCTTCAGGTACATTTTACTGAGGGTTCTGGTTCCCATTTTGCTGAGGGCTTTCTGTGTACAGGCCTTTTGGTAAACTAAAGTTCTTTCATTCAGTCCTCACACTGAGTATTGGAGATAGGCTCCATCATCACTTGTTTACAAAGGAGCACATTTAGGCCTGGAAAGATGCCGTTTGTTATGAAGATCAAACGGTAACCAGTCAGGAGGGCCACACTCGTTGTTAAAAGCAAGGGTTTGGAATATATGATTTACTGAGCATGTACAATATGCTAGACATCACCTAACTACTGACATGCAGAATCTATCCTCACTCCACAGTAGCATAGTGGTTATAGTGCTTGTCTGGTAACTCTGAGCTCAGTAGTTTGAACCCACCAGCTGTGGGAAGAAGATGAGGCAGTCTGCTTCCATGAAGATTACAGCCTTGGAAACCCAATGGGGCAATTTTACTCTGTCCTATAGGGTCGCTAGGAGTTGGAATCAACTCCATAGCAGTGGGGAACTTACAAATAAGAAAACTGAACCCCAGAGAATTCTGAAACTTGCCAGAATGATTTCAGACTTTTTATCTCTTTTCTCCCACTCATCCACTTCTCTCTGTCTTGTGAACTTTTCACGTGCATCCTCTTTACCTGTTGGCACCTGTCATAGGTCTGTCTGTGTGTGGCAGAGAGAAGAAGGATTGGTGGCCTCTGGCTCAACTACTTCTTACCACCTCCCCCCACCTGCCACCTCAGGCCAAGCTGTCATCACCTCTTATCTGGGTGATACCGTTGCTCCTAACTGGGCTCCCTGTCTTTGCTCGTGCCCCTCGTCTAGTCTGTCCCCACGCAGCGGCCAGAGGCATCTGTTCATAGTATTCATGAGACCACGCCACTCCTCTCTTTGGAGCCTCCCCCTGCCACACACACACACTCAGCACACAGACTCCATGGGAAACTTCCAGCGTCTGCGTCAGCTGGTCCCTGCCCACGTCTCTACTCTTCACTCACTGCATCCCGTCCTCCTGGTCTCCATGCTTCTCCTGCCCCAGGGCCTTTGCACTTGCTAGTCACTTCTCCCAGAGACTCACATGGCTCCCTTCTCTGCTTCATTCAGGTTTTGCCTCAAATGTCACCTAATTCCCATGTCGAGATAGACACCCCTTCTTTGCCATTCTGTCTCCCTCCTTTTTTTTTTTTTTAAATAACCTGACCTATCCTTTCTTTTCTCCATCTCTTCTTCCTTCTAGCTACCCACCTGTGTACCTACTGACCTATACACTCATCCATCCATCCTTCACTCATCATTCACTCACAGATGGACCCACTGATGCATCCACCTACCTGTCCATTCATCCACCCATCCACCCACTTGTACACCCACCCACTCATCTACCCATCCATGCACCCACATGTGGAACCACATGCACATCCACACGCCTACGCATCTACCCATCAGTCCACCCACCCATCAGTCCACTTAGCCTCCACTCGTGCCTCTGTCTCTCCATCCACCCAACCATCCATCATTCACCCCCACCCCCAACTCCCATCTCCCATTGATCTATCCCTAGCCCAAGGCACACTGCCTGTCACACAGCAGGCACTTAATCTGTTGCATGAGTGACTGTCACGTGAGCTTCAGCACTGTTCCTTTGAGGCAGTGATGAGCCCCGCTTTGCTTTGGCCTCTCGGGTGAATGATGCCCTGGGAACTGGAGTGATGGATGTCCTGGTGTAGGCGGCTGGCTCCTCAGTGGCTTTCCTGTGCTGAAGGAAGCAGAGGAAGGAAGTGACAGCAATTAAGAGGGACCAATTCAGTTCCCTGGGACATGCCCAGGCTTTCTCTGTCCCTTGCCTTGTAACTCACATGACTTGGGTTTGCCTGAGGCACGCAGAAGTCGTGACTTGATGAAATAGGGCACAAGTTAGATTTATAATGATTAAGAAGAAAGAAGAAAAAAAAAACCTTATTTTTCACTTTCCTTTTTTAATCAAGAAGTATGCTGTGGGTGTTCCCTTGTGGTTTTTCAGTCAAAGAGAATATTGTTCATGAGCTCCAAGTCCCCCCCTGGGGCTTCAGTTTTGCATGTGTCTAACTTTAACTTTGAACTCATGCTTTTAGTGCTGAGCTAGGGTTGGGGGTCCTGGGTCCATCTCTGAACAAGGCAGCAGGCTTGTTCATTGTGTCCAAAGGGCCATCTCCCAGATCCTACCCCATCGTCCTGTTCCGAGTAACCCCATCCACAGCCCAGCCCCGGCCCCTCCTCCCAGCTGTTCTTCTCTCCTTGATGATGGGGGACTGGAGGGGTTGCACTGATTTGATAGGAAGGCAGGAGCTGCAGGACCTGGACCGGGAGCACATGTCCACCCAGAGAGAAGGGGGGCTAAGCAGTGAACATCCAAAGTGGGGGCTCCTGAGCAGACATGAAAGGAAGGCCATTCAGTGTGTGACCAGGGGTCTCTGCAGGTGCCACTGCAGGGGACGAACAACCAGGCAGGTGTTGTGTGGAAACGGGGTCCTTTAAGTTCAGACAGGGACCTCCAAACAGCCCTGCCATGACGCACTGAGAGGAAGCTCTCTCTCACGCAGGCCTTCGTGAGTTGTACCAATGTCGCTCATACGCCCTCGTGTTCACTCTTTTGCTGTTTGTGTTTCGGGGGATTTGTTCTTTCTCTTGCCAGGGGACAGGAGATTCATTCTTGGTATTTCTTGTCTTTCGGCCTGGGGTTGTGGAAATTATTAGGCAGGCACACTGCTGCTGTTTCTTTGGGCAGAACTCAGCAGTGGTCAGTGCATCACCAGCTCGGGGCTGGACTGTAAGAATCGGAGTCTTGTTGGGGGCCTGGGGGCAAGTCCTGCATATGTCCAGCCCCTGTCCCCGCAGAGGGCCAGGAAGGGAGAGACATTTGTCACTGTAGCCCCCCCCAAAGGCAATATGTGCAACCAAACATAACCGTTCACAATGTCTACATGTATGGTCCTTCACACTGGTTACATACTTCACATTGGGTTGCCATTCTCACTCTCTTCCATATGGAGTTAGACTCTCTGTCCCTTAAAGTCCTCATCTGTGTTTTAGATTAAATGTTACCAGCTTGATCTCATAAAGATACTTTTTATGAGAGCTTAGTGCTCAAGGCAAACATTCTTTATTAATTGAACTAAACTGTTGCTTCATTTAAGAATGGCTTCACAGGGTAGTTTTGGTTCAAGCTTTAAACATTATTTCTGGGCAATAGATTTGGGAGTTCCTTCAGTTTCAGTGGATCCAATAAGTTTGTTTTTCATATGAACTTGAAATTCTTTTCCACAACTGACCTCCTTTTGATCGGGATCCATCTTTTGGGTCCCTAATCAAAATGTTCCATGGTGGTAATGGCTGAGCACCATTGATTTCTTCTGGTCACGTGGTAAAGGAGGTAGTGGTAGCTTGTGGAAGCTGTTAAACCTCCAGTCTGCGTCTTTCTCTGGTTCCTGGGTCTCCTCCTTCCACTGCTCTTGCAGGTGGACAGAGACAATTGTTGTCTTGTGGGTGGCTGCACCCAAGGTTTTAAGACCCCAGGCACTAGTCACCGTTATTCAGAGGCTTTTCCTCTCTTAGCCCATCTGCAAAACCCCAGGTGAGCTGCTGAGAACAGTGACTTCTAATCCTTTGTGGTCTTCCCGGGGAATTTAGGGGGTCAGGTTGGGCAGCAACATTGGTACAACCCACGAATACTCATGGAGTGTTGGTGCGTGCCCTGGATACAGGAGAAATGAGATCTGGTCCCTGTCTTGGGGATTCTTAGCTTGCAGTGAGAGATGGATCCAGGGATGACTGAGGTTACAGGGAGGCAGTTTGACAAAGAGGCCAATAGCATGGGGTCTGGAGCCAGATGATTTGGGTCCAAATCCTAGCTCTGCTAGTGGTTACATACATATGACTGTATGATACTGGACAAGTTCCTTAACCTCTCAGCATCTGTAAAGTGGGTTGATGACAGTCCTCAGCCTTCTAGCGTAATCAACAAACTTCATTTCCTTTCTCTGGAAAAGCACTTCCTGGCAAACCACCTTCTCAGCCTCACCTCCTTGCCTTTGGAGATGAGGCCCTCCCCCTGCTGCGAGATGACACAGGCGGAGACCTCGGTTATGGCCCCAGTGACTCCACCCCCTGAGACCTCACAGATTCAGCATTTCAGGATTCAGGATGGAGTCGTGTTAAGCCCTCAGCAGGGGTGGGTTACCAGCTCCATGAACAAAGACCTGAAAGTTGTGATACAGGACAAGGGCTTTGGGCATTGGTTAAAGGTGGGGAGAGCATAGCCTCTCAGCAGTGAAGTGGGAGGGAGGCACTCCTTTGCCTGGAAAGTCAGAGGAACCTTTACACCAGAGGGGAAATAGGAGCAGGTGTAGCAGAAGGAGCAACAGGCTGGGGCAGCCAGCGGACTGGCTTTCCCACCCCAGCTGCCCTCCCGGCCGTGCACCACAGGCAACCTGCTCCTCTCTGAGCTCACAGGTGGAAACACGGTGTTTGGTGTCAGGGAGGGCCGGGCCAGTGTGGGCCTTGTTCCTTCCTCTCCGTGCCACACCCACCTGGGACCTTCACCTTCGCCCCCCCCCCAAGAGGAAAGAGCAAAATGACATCTCTGCTTTGTCATTGATTTCACTCCCCTCCAACATGAGGCTGCAGAACGTCATCCCACGCTCACAGCAGCCCCAGGAGAGAAGAACGGGAGTGACAGCAAGATGAAGGTGGGAGCCCTGTACTGAGCTCGGGTCGTGTGCCAGACGCTGTTCTGAGAGCTGCACGTGTGTCTCACGAAACCCTCGTCACTCTGAACTAGATGCGGGGCTGTTGACGTTTTAGAAGCTCCTTGGATCCTGCGGGCGGTTGGTGCTCAGTGATGACCCTAAAGGTTGGCACTTCACACCCACCGGGTGGTGCTGCAGGGGAAAGACCTGGCACTCGGCTTCTGTGAGGGTGACAGCCAAGAAAGCCTGACAGAGCGCAGTTTTATTCTGTCTTGCACGTGGGGTGGCCTTGACTCAGAATTGACTTGATGGCAACGGGTTTGGGTTTTTTTTTTTTTTTTTTTGAAGGTTTTGGTTTCCAAAACATAGGTGAATTCAGAGGGTCGAAGGGAGGTGCCCGAGGTCAACGCCAGTGAATCTGGCAGCTAGGATGTGAGCTGGGATGCACCAACTCCCAAGCCCCCTCTTAACTGCGGGGCTGGACTGCTCTGACTATTTAATATCTAGTTTCCTGATCACAAAACCAGGGCTCAGATGGTTTCAGTGACTTTGCAGATGCCACATGGCTACCCAGGGGCTTTGCCAGGCCCAGACCAGGGCCCCCAGCATGGGGGCGGCTTGTTATGGCCTCCTGTCTGCAGCGCTGGCCCCAAGCTTGCAATCTCTGACACGGACGCTCTGTCTCTGTGCACACATGGCCACATCGATGACCCGGGGACATGGGCAACATGAAAGGAACATGTTCGGCCTTGACAGGGCCAGGCCCGGCGCTCACTTGGAGGCAGTTGAAAGGAAAGTTCCGATAAGGAGATGCTTTATCACGCCTCTCTGACAGGCGGTGCTTCCTCCCTTCTGCCGCGTGAGCCTTCAAGCTTTTCCAGGGGACCTGGCTCAGAGCCTCAGCTGCCTCCCACTCCCGCCCAGGGCTCTGGGGGGGCATTAGCTCATGGGGGTGGGCTTGGGTGGGTGGGTGCCAACCCTTTGAAACAATCCACAGATTCCCCACACACACAGTCCCTTATCTTGGCCCATTGGTGTTTCTCAGCCGGAAAGAGGAAACACAAAGAGGAAAAGCTTTCTCCTGCGGCTTTTGTGTTTGGTTCGCATGAAGTAAGGCCGGCAGGTTTTTGTTGTTTGTTTTCCCGCTTTTCAGCACAGGCATGATGGATGACTCTCGGCACTGCCAGCGCCCGGCTCCCGGGGGTGACACCCCACACGCCTTGCCACACTCACGCATACTCACGCCCATAAATCGTGCGACATCTCCCCTGCATCTGCTCTACAGCAGAAGGCCGTGCCAGGTCTGAGTGGGGGCTTCCGGACCCCGGGCTAGCCCACGGAGCTCTGCCACGCTCCCAGCGGTGCCAGGGCATGGAGGGCTGGGAGGCTGTTCACTGCCTGGTCCTGGCAGCCACTGGGCTCGTCTAGACAGGAAGATGCATGCGATTGGATTTAAAGATGAGGTTCTAATGCCTGCTGGGTGAGAAGGAACCTGGCACGTTGGAGCCAAGACTTCTTGGCTGCGGTGCACGGGAATCCATCTTTCTCCAGGCCTGATGGGGGCCAGGCTGTGAGAATGCAGGGGCGTTCATGGCATTGCCAGGGGAGGCAGGAGCAAAGAACACTCGCGATAGCATGTGGGTGGAGTGGAGAGAGGACCAGACCCTAGCAAGATCCTTACATGGGCAGTGGGCCTGGGGGTAAGGTGTGTGTTGGAGGTAGTCACAGCTGGTGGATGTGGACATGGGAGGGAGAAGAGAGAGAGGTGGACAGACTGACCGAGGCAGATGTGCACATAACCAGATGTGCAGGGAGACACACATGCACCAGTGGCTGCTGGAGCCAGCTCATACTGGCTCGGGAGCCCGTTGCTAAATTGGCAGGAATTCTACTGTTTCACTGCTCCTGAGCGTCTTTACATCCCTCGGATCTGCGTGGAGGAGAGAGCGGATTACAGTGTGCTGGCGCGCGTCTCTTCCCAACCCCGCTTCTGTACGACCACGTCGGTGGGAGTGTTTGTACCAGGGCAGTTGGCCAACACTGCCATTGAGGCTTTTCCCCCTGGGGGACCCATTGTTACACATTGAGCAGCCACCACAAGGGCTCAGTCAGAGCCAGGAAGACAGAGAGAGACAGGGTCAGACTGGCCGCCTGAACAAACGCCACGTTTGGCTTCAGGCAAATGCATCAACTTTTTATATGTGGGTTGGTTGTCCTCCTCTGCTCACAGGCCCTTCCCCCAGCACAGCAAGGCGGTGGTATTTTTTCTTCTCGCCGTGAAGATTCTGCAGCAACCTTGGGGTGCCTTTAGGAGGGGTTTGCTGAGTATCCACTGCGTCTAGGCACTGACCTGGGTGGTTTCCTTAACTGGCTCATTGATGACCTCCTGGCTATGGAAAAGGTGGCTTCCCACCCCCTTGCTCCTCCTGGGGTGGACTTTGGGTGTCCACCTAGCATTCTGCAAACTTTGGTCCCTTCAGGGGAATGTGGATTAATTTTGTGTCACTTGATCAGCATTTTTCAGTGTCTGTAATCATTTGTTTTAATGGTGCCCATCTTTTGTTGTGTGTGTATGTGCATCTTTGATTTATGCCTCGGGGTCCTGGTTTCCTGATAGTGACATAAAGTTTCTTTTAAAATAGTTTTTGGTAAATGAAAATGAGTTAAATTTTAAAGAGAAAGTCTCAGTGACAAATAGTGCTGTGAAAAATCAGCCGTATGACTGTAGAATGACTGGGAGTAAGGGACGCTGTTGTGGCCATTTGAGGGTCTGCATTCTACCCTCTTCTGTGAGCAGGAACAGAGTGTCATAGTGGTCAAGAGAATGGGCCCCAGAGCTGGACCCCATAGCTTGGAACCCTAACTTTTCCCTTCCTGGCTGTGTGACCTTGAGCAAAGCACCTAATCTCTCTTTGCCTTAGTTTTTTTTCTCTATGTAAAGTTACAGTGCCTACCTCCTGGGGCTGCTTGTGAGAATTGAGTGAGTTGATTGATGTATGCACGAAGAACATTGCCCAGTACCTAGCAAAAACCAAACCAAATGCTTAGCAAGCCCTCAGTAAGTTATAAGCTCTTGCTCTTGTTGATATTATTGTGGCTATTATTATTAATTATAGCATCCTCCTGTTATACATGTTTTCCCTAGTGTGGCTGTGTGTGTGTGTGTGTGTGTGTGTGTTTGTGTGAGAACAGGCAGTGCTCAACAAATATTTGTTGTCTTGAATTTCTAAATTGTAGAAAGCTGCCAGGCCTGGCACTCTTCAACCAGGAAAAAAGCAATTCGGAAACCAGACAGAAAGTCAGCAGCAATTTTATTTGTAGCGAGCACCGTCGTCACTCTGGTGTGTGTCAGACAGCTGTCCTTTCCCCACCTCACCTCCCTTTTTTGGAAACCAAATCTAGACGCTCATTCAGATTCTGTGTCAGAGGGGAGAAGCCATGCAGACCGACTTGGGCATGGCTCCTTGATATGTCTCTGAACCGTTGGGTCATTGGACTTTGTGTGTCTCGCAGTTTCTTTCAATTCACTTTTAGTGCTGGCTTTCCAGGTATATATGTATAGATGTAGTTGCAAAGTGTGTTACAAAGCAGAGACTTGTGTGCGAATGTATCTGCGGTTTGCACCCAGGGTTTGTTTAAACTGAAGGCCATCTGCTCAGGTTTAGCTAATCAGTTTTTTTTTTTTTTTTAATTCTCTATTAAAATGTCTGAGTTGAAATTGACTTGATGGCAGTGGATCTGGTTTATTGGTTTTCTATTAAAATGTAGTTGAGGGAGAACGCAGAGGCAGAAAGGAAACGATGTTACAGTGGTGTGATGGTGAATCTTTGAGTTAGACTAAGGTTTCTAACAGAAAACCCCAAATAACATTGCTTAAACATCCCAGAACATACACTCTGTTAGACAGGTTAGAGGCGGGCAGTCCAGCCATGACCCAGATCACTGTTAGAGCTGCAGCCGTCACAGCTCCATTCCACTTCATGAGATCACAGGGAGGAAGAGAGAAAGGGTTAGAGGGATCCATTCTGCAGCTGGGCTGGCATTCTTTTGGGACCTTTGCTATAGATCTTTGCCATACTACTTCTTACATCTCGTTGGCCAACACCTAGCCATGTGGCCACAGCCAGCTGCAAAGGAGGCTGGGAGGTGTAGCCTCTTAGCTGGGCTCATTGCCACCCAAAATCATCAAGATGCTGTTAGTAAGGAGTGGAGCTCAGGTACTGGATGGAGAACAAGGGGTCTCTGCCATACCAGATGGCCTTTAAAAAGACACTGGAACACTGTTTTTGTAATGAAATTTTAAAAAGTTTTGAGAGATGTGATCCTTCGTTTAGTGCCTGATTCTCCATAGTCTGGGTCTGGAGAGATGAGTCTTACATTGGTAGACCTAACAGGGCTTTGGGAGAGGCCCTGGAGCATTCTACCGAGGGCAGGGCAGGAGACTTCCCTGGTGATGGGTAATCCAAGGCAGCCCTGAGATTCTCATTAGAGAGCCTGTACCCCAAACTAAAACACTGGCATGTCCTTCAGCAAGCCCTGTCTGCCTTTTTCAGTGCTGAGTTTCCAGTACCCAGAGGTGTGTGTGTGACACTTTGGTTGTTGTTAGGGGCCGTCAAGTCACCTCCGACCCACAGCGACCCTGTGTGTAGCAGAACGAAATCTGCCTGCTTCCCTGCCACCCTCACGATCCCTGCTCTCCGTGAGCCTGTTGTTGCAGCCACAGGGTCAGTCCATCTCATTGAGGGTCTGCCCCTTTTTTGCTGACCATCTCCTTTTTGCAGCATGATGTCCTTGTCTAGGAACTGGTCCCTCCTGGTAGCCTGTCCAAAGTACACAAGGCAATGTCTTGCCATCCTGCTCCTCAGCACTGTTCTGGCTACACTTCTTCTCAGGTGGATTTGTTCGCTTCTCTGCCCTGTGAGGCGATTGAAAATATCACGACACCTTAGTCATCAGAGTGGCACATAGTATGCACTTCATCCGTACTTAATCAAACAAGAAGTAGATCGGAGCCTTGATTTCCCCGTCTGTAAAATCTAAACCAGTGACCTTGTCCTCTGACCTTTACGGATAGGAGTGTGTTCTCCGGCTGTGGAAATGGGAGGTCCTGTGGGCCGTTAGAAGTCAGTGCTTAGATGTGGCTGTTACTATTTTTAATAAGTTTTTTTTCTTACAATGAAGGTAATGCATGCTCATTGTAAACTATTTAGAAAACATGACTTATTCACTCATGAACAGTTTATTAAGAATCTCCTACATGCCAGGCACTGAGTCTGGGTGAAGGAGAGACACGGTCACTGCCCTCTTGGAGTGTTCATCCCATGAGACAGTTGGATGTTGAACGGGTTAAACTGCTGTCAGGTGCCTCAGGTTGATTGTGACTCTTAGTGATTCCCTGTGACAGAGTAGAGCTGCCCCATAGGGTTTCCAAGGCTGTAATCTTTTATAAAAACAGATCACTGGATCTTTCTCCCATAGGACCGATGGGTGGGCTTTGACCCCCCACCATTCAGTTAGCTGCCAAGTGCTTGCACCACCAGGAGTCCTGGTTAAACCATCGCAGGGTAATTTCAGCTTGTGATGGAGCATTTGAATGGGAAGGAAGGATGCTTTGATAGGATGCCTGGAAAGGTGGTTTACTTTATATTGGGGATAGCCAGGGGGGTTTCCTCTGAGGGTGAGTCCTTTTAAGCTAATATTGGATGATGATAAGGAACCAGGCAGGTGAAAATCAGAGAAAGAACATTCTAGATAGAGGGAAGAGCAAGTGCAAAGGCCCTGAGGCAGGATGGGCTTGGATGTTGATGGAATGACAGGGAGGCCGCTGGGGCTGCCTGCAGCGGACCAGGGAACAGGAGTAGGAAACAAAGTTGGACAGAGAGGAAGGGGTCAGTTGGTGCCGGACTTTACGAACCACGGAATGTAGACCTCTGTGCACTGGGAAGCCTCCGACAGGTTTTGAAGTAGGAGAGTGACATGATCTGGTTTGCTGTACAGAGAGCCCTCTGCCTGCCTGTGGGGAGTCTCTTTTGGACAGGGCAAGAGAGGAATCAGGGAGTTAGTGAGGGGCTGGTCAGGAGTCAGGAGAGAGATGGGGTGGCCGGACCAGGGGCAGGTGGAGGAAGAGAGGGTGTGAAGAGGAAGGGTTATGGGTTATGGGTGTGCTTTGAGGGTTTGCTCTCCAGCACGTTCTGATAGACCAGACGTGGACAAGGGACAGCACAGATTTTCTGCAGGAAAAAACCCTTCCCCCGAATGCCAGCTTAATTTCACATGGCTTATATGCCCAAGGGACATTTGACATTGTCTGAAGGCATTTCAGTCATCACAGTTCAGCATGGGGGGTAGTGCTGTTGGCATCTTACGGGTAGAGGCCAGGGATGCTGCTGTACTTCCCACAGGGTGCAGGCTGCAGGGTGAATCCCCAACAACAAAGAGTGATCCGGCCCCAAATGCCAACAGTGCCATGGTTGAGACCCCCTACTTTCCTGGTTTCTTAGCCCGTGTCTGAGTTAAAACTGTGCAGCAGTGATGAGCCCAAATTTTACCGCTCAACCAGGGAGGAACCCCAATTCTTCACCCAGCTGATTCCTATGAGTAATTCTGAAGTGCAGCTCTTGGGTTAGCACCCCTCCCTGAGAGACACTCCGCAGAGTGAATGAATGAGGGAGTGGATGAACGAGGGGCCTGCATCCAGAAGGAGGTGAGTCAGAGAGGACTGGTCCACACACTTGCACCGTGTTTATGAAGCCGGGCCCCGCTGCGCCACGGCTCTGCAGAAGAACAGGCTCCTTGTTTCTGAGTGATGCCGTTTGTTTACCTACCGAGGGGCCGTCTCTCCCAGGTCACCGACAGAGGCCCGGCTTCGGGCCGTCTCGCCACGCTCTGAATATAAGAGCTATGCAGAGCGCCCTCCAAAAACCCACCCTTTGAAACGAGAGAAATTGGATCTTAAAATCCCAAAATAGAGTCGGTAAAGGTACACATCATGTCTGCCTGCTCTTTTTCCCCTCTCATGGCGAGAGTGACTCAGAACTGTTGGTTGCCGTCCAGGGAGGCCGGCACAGCCTTCGGGGGGCGGGGCAGGGCTGGGCTTGGATTAGGAATTAGTCACCTTTTTGACACCTTGGCGTGTGCAGCCTCTGTCTTGCGTCTCATAAATCTCGGGGTTCTTTTTCAGCTCTGACGGGAGCAGCTGGGGCTATGCCTTGCCCAGATGGCTCTGTCTTGGGTGGAACAGAAGTGTGAAACTGGACTGCCTTCCTTGGGGTGTTTTATCACTGTGCTCTGAGGCCACTGTCATGGTTTCTGTAGGATGCTCGCCCCAGCTCCTTTGGGCATTCACAGCACTCCGGGGCTGGGTACTGCTGGTCAGGGTCAGATAGCTGCACAGGGTTTCTGCACGCCCCCCCCCGCCATTATTCCTCAGCGGTCCCCTCCCCAGAAGTGAACCTGCTGCTGCTTCCTCGCCTGTCTGAGCCCAGGTCCCCACAGACAGATACAGGCTTGTTCTCCGTTATCAGGCCACTGCCTCTGAGCAGAGGACCCCTGGAGGATGTTTTCAGGGCTGGGCTTCTCTTGTAGTCCAGTCTTCAGGTGACCACAGGGTGCAGGGGCTACTGTTTGAGCTGCTCTTTCCCTCCTCTGTCCCTGAAGGGCTGCCAGGTCGCTGGGATTTGACTCAGTATCTCCTAGTCTCAAGTCCTGAATGCTGCCTGGAGAAGAGATTTCAGACCTCATTTTTCCAGCCTGAGTTTGTCTTCTCTTCTGCCTTCCAATTTAATTGGCCTGGTATAGTATGTCTCTTTCATGGTGAGACACATTCCTGCAGACTAGCTCAAATGGGACCAAATTCAGGCAGCCTCCCGGCGTGGGGATTCTCTCCCAGACGTGAGTAAGCCTCCCTTGTTGGGGTCACTGGAGGATGAGTCACCCAGCAATCTGTGGAGCCCAAGAAATGATCTATTCATTTACGGAGCCAGCGTGTACTTATTGAGCCTTTACTATTTGACTGCTAACCAGAAGGTTGACAGTTCGAAGCCACCAGCCACTCCTCGGAAGGAAGACTTGGGCACTCTGCTTCCATAGAGATACCACCTCGGAAACCCAAGGAGGGGTCACTATGAGTCGGGACCGACTCGATGGCATGAGTTTTCCTGGTTTAGTCTGCTATAGGCCAGGCACTGTTCATGGGACTGGAGACAAGGTGGTGAACAAGCTTACATTCTACTTGGGGAGACAGGCAAGAAGCAGAAACGTAAGCTAACACGTTTCACCAGCACGAGGGAAATAGAGGAAGGAGGTGTGGTAGAGCGACGTTCCTGGGTGGAGTAAGTGGCCTGTGATTAACTGTTAACCTAAAGGCTGGGGGTTCAGGCTCATCCAGTGGCACTGTGAGAGAAGGGCCTGGCACTGGGCTGTTGTGAAGACTGCAGCCAGGAAAACCCTGCAGAGCACAGTTCTGCTCTGTCACCATGAGTGGGGTCACCACGAGTCCCAATGGGCTGCACAGCACCAGGTGTGATGGTAGGGGAGACTCTCCTGTAGCCTTGATGCTCTGAAAAGGACCTGCACTGAGGTTGAGACCTGAAAGATCAGGGAGGGGTCAGCCGTGGGAAGAGCTGGGGGATGGCTGTTCCTAGCTGAGGGGCCAGCAAGTGCAAAGCCCCTGGGGTGGGAGGAAATTGACCTCTTCAAGGAACATCAAGGAGAGCTGTGTGGCTAGAGCAGCGTGAGGCGGGGAGGTGAGGTTGGCGTGGCAAGGGGCTAGAAGACACAGTTTGTAAAGGCTGTGGCGAGGAGTTTGGATTTTATTGCAGGGCTTCGAACCGGTTCCATAATGGCCGATGGAAACAAGGGCAGCGTGTGCGTTGCATAGCAACCAAATCTCTTGTCCTCATATTTTGACCCGAGTAGGAAACAGGCAGGTGAGTGGGGTGCTCTGCTCAAAGATGGCGTACCGCTCTGAATGTGTGTCGGTTGGCCATCATTTTTGAGTGGGGCACTGCTTCCTGTTTCCCACTCATGTAAAAAATCTGACGTGTAACTGAATTGGTTGCTATGCAACGAATTATGCTGCTCTTGTTTCCATCAGCCATGACTAAACGATTTTGAGCTGGTTCAAAGCCCTGTTTGATTCTAAATTTACTTGAGGATCATTATGCTTTAGAGCTGAAAGACAGCCTTCAAGATGATGTCTTCCAGGAACTGGGATCAGAGAAGAGGAACTTGATTGTCGAAAAATGCCCGCTGTAGGTGAGAGAATGTGATGCAAACCGGTAATGTCCTTGGCTGCTACCCAAAAGGTTGGTGGTTTGAGGCCCCCGAGAGGTGCCACAGAAGACAGGCCTGGCAGTTTAGTTGCAAAAAATCAGCCACTACAGGAGCTAGGGAGCACGGTCTAGTCAGACACACGTGGGGTCTCCACGTGCAGGAGCTGACTCGACGGCAGCTGCTTCATGTTTATTGAATGTTTGTTACTGAATGTTGGTTACGTGCTTTGTACGCGGTTCAGCCTTTCCAACAACTTGTGAGATGGGCACTGTCACTAGTCTCGTTTACAAATGAAGAAATGGAGGCCCAGAGAGTTTACCTGCAAACAACGCTGTCATGACAGGGGAAGGGCCAGTGCCAGGGTACAACCTGGACAGCCCAACTCTGTCTCACATTGGCGAGCTCAGTGCTGCGTTGTCTCTACGCAGAAGACGTGATAAGTACTTGTTTGAGTTCTTTAAAAACAAACAAACAAACATAACCAACCCATCCAAAAGTGGACTTGGAGAAGGGATGCACATTTGAATCCAGGACTTCTAGACTCATCTCCTAGGGGACTGGTCCCTTTTAGGCCCAGGGAGCTATTGGTCAGAATGGGAACTCAGGTGGGGCCCCATCTGAATTGACATTTCTGCCAGAAGCTGGATCTTGTGAGTGGAGAGGAGTATAGATGAGAGCAGAGAGGGGCGTGGGTGAGAATAGAGGGGAGGTGGGTGAGAGCAGAGAGGGGAGTGGGTAAAGCAGAGAGGGCATGGGTAAGAGCAGAGACGGGGTGGGTGAGAGCTGAGAAGGGGGTGGGTGAGAGCCAAGAGGGGGATGGGTGAGAGCCGAGAGGGGGATGGGTGAGAGCCGAGAGGGGGATGGGTGAGAGCAGAGAGTAGGGTGGGTGAGAACAGGGGTGGGTGAGTGAGAGCAAAGGAAGGAAAGACAGTGTCTGACCCCACCCCTGGGAGGGTGAAGTGATCCAGTTTCTTCATTCAAAGACCCCCTTGGTCCGGAATCCCATTAGCCGAATGTGTGTCTCCTCTGATCTCCCCACGGTTTCTGTGGCGTCCTGGGGCTTCAATGTGGACATGGTAATTGGAAACAAATTTAGTGTGTTCCGGCCCTCGTGTCTCCCTTCAGCGAGCGTGCTTGCTGTGCAGTAGATGTGTCTGTTTTTAATTCCCACTGATGTGAGAAATACAGAATGATTTGACTCTTCATTTAGAAAACACAGAGAGATGGGCTGGCTTCGTGTTTGAGGCCGCCACGCGAAAGGCGAATCGCCTGTCAGATGCGTCACCGCGTGATTTCGAGATGCACCGTTCTTAGCAAAGCATGTGTCCATCATCGGCCACAGGGCTCTCCAGCGGGCACTGCTGGCCAGTGGGATTCCAGCTTCTGTTAGAACCTGGGCTCGGCCTCCTTTGTCCTTGCCTCCTAGATGCCACCTGTTTGGAACAGGGCCGCCCAGGAGTAGTCCAACCTGCCGAGCCCTGCCCACACCCAGGAGGATGGAAGCCCTGTGACAGGATGACCATTGCCCAACTTGAAGGGACGCCAGCCTGGACAGCTTACCAGCGCTGTGTCAGGTGGGAGGGGAGAGTCTGAAGAAATGGCGGCTCCTCACAGCCCTGCCATCTAGCACTTCCTGCCTTCTGGGCTTGCTCATGTATTGGCTGCCTTTGAGGCACCCTGCTGGCACTGGGCTGCTAACCGAAAGGTCAGTGGTTCGAACCCACCCAGTGGTTCTGTGGGAGGAAAGACCTGGCAACTGCTTCCATAAAGTTTCCAAAACAACCAAACTCACTGCCGTCCAGTTGGATCCCACTCATAGCAACCCCTCCTTGGGTTTCCAAAGACGTATCATTATGGAAGTAGATTGCACAACCTTCCTTCTGAGGAATGGCTGGTGGGTTTGAACCGCCAGCCTTCTGGTTAGCAGTCAAATGCCTTAGGCACTATGCCATCCCTGTGGGGCAGTTCTACTCTGTCGTATAGGGTCGCTATGAGTTGAAAATGGTCTCAGTGGAATATAACAACAATATGGTACCAGTGTTCTTCTGGATGCTGAGCTGATAGCTGTGAGCAAGACGACAGGGTGCCTGCTCTCAGACAGGGCTGAAGTTCTAGGGAGAGGCAAATACTGAACGCAGTATCAGGTAGTGTGAACGTATAAAGCAGTGTAAGGCGGGTGGGTAGATGAAGACGGGGAAGGACGTGGGCTGCCATACTGGGACAGGGTGGGACCAGGGCCTTTCTGATAAGAGGGCACTGGGGAGAAGGATGAATGAAGAGGGGTGGCCAGGTGGCTACTGGTAAAAGCATTCCCACAGAGGGAACAGTGCATGCCTAGGCAGGAGCGTGCTTGGGATGTGCCTGGCTGTTTTGAAGACAAGGCTGGTGTAGAGGGAGGTGGGTGGATGGGTAGATGAGGAAGTGGGGAGCCATCATCTAGGACCCACGGGGTCATGTTAGGACTTTGGCTTTTCACCCTGAGGGAGAAGGTTGCTCTTGGAGGGTTTTCAGCAGAGGCATGACAAGCTGTGACTTAGATTTTCGAAGATTATTCCAGCTGCTGTGTAGAGAATGACTGTGTGTGTGGAGAGGGAGGGCAGGCAAGGATGGAAGCAGAAAAACCAGAGAGGTGTTCACTGTACTATCCCTGACAGGAGATGAGTCCGAGGGCTATCAGCTGCACCCATGAGAAGAACCGGGGGGTGTTCACTGTACCGTCTCAGACAGAAGATGAGAGGGGTGTCTGCTGCACCCATGGGAAGAACCGGGGGGTGTTCACTGTACCATCCCCGACAGGAGATGAGTCTGAGGGGTGTCTGCTGCACCCATGGGAAGAACCGGGGGGTGTTCACTGTACCGTCTCAGACAGGAGATGAGTCCTAGGGGTGTCTGCTGCACCTATCCAGCCAAGAGGTGGGGTAGCTCAGAACAGGTTTGTAGTGATAGGGCTGGTGAAGACAAGAGTATGGATGGAGTTTGAAAACGGAACCAGCAGGACTTGTTCCTTAGCTGCATGTGTTGTGTGCTTTGCTGCTTTTCTGTGTAGGCCCCAAACCCTGAACTTGAATCAAACGTGGTAGCACCTGCCTTTTTCTTTCTCAAAGTCCACCACCTTGGACTCCTGCTCTTGGGGTCTTCGTGGGCAATACCTAGGCTATTGCTTTTCTTCCAGGATGGGTGGGGATGTTGTACATAGATCTGTACCTTCAACATTTTGCTTTCTCTTTCTTGAAGCCTTTAATGGAAATGTCACGATTCATAAAGTGAAAAGCAGAGGGGCCAGTGTCTGTCTTTGAATGAATGGTTTGGCTTTGTGTTTAGGTTGTACTCTCAGAAAATAATTGTTGTGTTGAATTGTGATTAAAATAGAAGGTTCAAGGGAGCTCCAGCAGTGACCAAACCCTTCAAGGACATTTTGACCCAGGGCTCAGTTTCTTTCTTTTTTTTTTTACTGTTCTTTTTGATTTTCTTTTGGCTGGATACTATATGTATATGGTTCAAAATTTGGAAGTTGCAAGAGGCTATTCACCTCCTCTACCCTGAGACCAGAAGAAATAGATGGTGCCTGGCTACCGATACCCACCTTCTGGTCAGGAACAATAGATGCATCCTGGTATAGTGGGACCAAAATGCAGCAGAACTCAAATTCTTAGACAGTCTAGACTTACTGGACTTAGACTAGTCTAGACTGGTTGAGATGGGGAGACTTCCTGAGACTATCACCCCGAGATACTCTTTAAATCTTGAACTGAAACTGTTCCATGAGGTAGTCTTTTAGCTAAATAACAGATTGGCTCATAAAATAAATAACACCATCAGTAAGTACCGTGCTTGTTTTAAAAAAAGTCAGATATGAGACCAAGTGGTCAATATTTACTCAAAAGCAAAGATGTGAGAAGGCAACGAGGCAGGGAAACTAGATTACTGGAAACAGAACAGCTAGAACAGAAATAATGAGAAAGTTGACACATTGTGAAAAATACAACCAATGCCACTGAACAGACTGTATAGAAATTGTTAAATGGAAACCTAATTTGCTGTGTGAACTTTCACTGAGAACACGGTAATTTTAATAAAAAGAGGCTATTCAGTGGTGAGCTCTCTCCCCCACCCTGTCTTTAGTTCCCTCCCCAAAGGTAACTGCTTTCACAGATCCTTGGTATCTGTCCAGAAAGAGTCAATGCACATAATGACATGCACATGTGCACACATGTACACACACATGCACACACATTCTCCTCACTCTACAAAAACAGGTACATTTGCACATACCATTTTGATGTATTTTGGAGAGTGTTCCGTTCAGTATGTAAAAGGCTTGCTTAGAGCACCCCATAAGGTGCCATTCGTAATTAACTGTGATACAGGCCCTGAGCATACTCACTCTTTCTTGTGGCAATGCTTTATTCTATAATAAGCTATAACTAACTTAACCAGTAACCTTTCCATGGGCCTTTAGGTGGTTTCCAGTCTTTTGCTATTTTAATGAATACTGTATTGAACTAACTGTGTGTGTGATGTATATATATGTATGTATGTGTGTATATATATATATATGTTGTTGTTGTTGTTATTTGCCGTCGAGTCGGCCCCGACTCATAGCGACCCCTCCTTGGGTTTCCGAGGCAGTATCACTACAGAAGTAGGATTGCCCAAACTTCCTTCCGAGGAGTGGCTGGTGGGTTTGAACCGCCAGCCTTCTGGTTAGCAGTTAAGTGCCTTATACTTACATATATATATATATATATATATATATATAGGAGCTCTGGTAGCATAGTGGCTAAGGCGCTTGACTGCTAACCAGAAGGCTGGCGGTTCAAACCCACCAGCCACTCCTCGGAAGGAAGACGGGGCAATCATTATCCGTAGTGATAATGCCTCGGAAACCCAAGGAGGGGTCGCTATGAGTCAGGTCTGACTTGATGGCACATAACATAACATAACACACACACACACACATATCCACACACACACACACAGACCAAACCCACTGCCATTGAGTCGATTCTGACTCGTAGCGACCCCCATTGGGTTTCTGAGGAGGTAAATCTTTATGGAAGTAGTTTACGCAGTCTTCCTTCTACAGAGTGGCTGGTGGGTTTGAACCATAAACCTTCTGGTTAGCAGTCAGATGCCTAAGGCACTGTGCACCAGAGCCCCTATATCTGCATCTCTCTATCTCCATCTATATAAATATATTCAATAAAAGGAGCTCTGGTAGGTGCAGTAGTTAAAGCATTTGGCTACTAACCAAAAGATCGGTGGTTTGAACCCACCAGCTACCCCACGGGAGAACGATGGGGCAATCTGTTTTCATAAAGATTTACAGCCTTCGAAACCCTGTGGCATAGTTCTACTCTGTCCTTTGGGGTTGCTGTGAATCAGAATCGGCCCAGTGGCAGTGGATTTGGTTTTTGGTTTGGTGTTGACTAACCTTGTCCTCAGTTTTTTGGACGTGTCTTCTGCCAAGACATTGATAGCCTAATGCACTCATTAGTAGCAGACTTGCTGAATTAAAGAGCGTGTGCGTGGTACTTTTAGCAGATCACTGTCAGATTTCCCAGCACGGGTGTGGGCTCACCTGGTTTCTGCAGACGCCACCCTTCGGTTCACATATTTCCACCAGGTTGCATGTTCTGTCTTTTCCATCAGACCACACTGAACAGATGAACAAAGTGTTCTTCCTGGAGTCGAACCTGGGTTCCAATCACTGCTCTGATGCTTGCTTCTTGGGGGATCTGAGCCTCGGTTTCCTCTCGTGTAAGATGGAAGTTGAGTAGTTCCTACTTTGTGGCATTTTACAAGGATGAAATGGTTGGTGTCTATAAAGCACATACTGTGTTGTAGGTCTGTCACCTGTCAGTTTGTGGTATTGTGGTTACTTGTGTGCTGTGATGATGCTGGAAGCTATCTCACCCGCATTTCAATACCAGCAGGGTCACCTGTGGGAGACAGGCTTGAGTGGAGCTTTCAGACTAAGACAGAGCAGGGAGAAAGGCCACACCCACCTTCTAGCACTTCACTGGCTCCTGCACCTTGGGTGATTGAGACCCTCCCCCACCCACCACACCTAGAGGACGCGTCCACCTGCACTGTAGTGGGCAGTATTCTGTTGTGATCATAAGATTTTCACTGGCTGATTTTCACAAGTAGGTGGGGGCACTGGTGACAGGGGAGAGGGAGGCTGCTCCTGTATGATCAAAGACCAGACCCAGGGAAGATCCTGGGGAGATTGGAGGGCACTCCAGATATGCAGCGGCCGCAGCATACAAATGATTGTGAAGTTGGCACAGGACTGCACAGCTATTTGTTCTGTTGTCACCATAAGTCGGAGCTGACTTGACAGCTAGCCATGGTTGGGTAGAGCTGTTGCTGCCCTCATGGGACCATCTGGGAAGACACATCCCATCTGGGGAGGCAGGCACACAATGGCTGGTTGTACAACCAGTGATATTATGCAATTATCATGCAACAAAGGAGACTAGGACTGGAGACCCACCTTGTGTAGGGAGTGAGGGAAGGCTTTCTTGGGAAATAATATTTGAGCCAAGCTCTGAAGTATGACTAAGAAATAAACTAGGAAACAGGCATGGGCAGTGGAGGCAGGGGAGAGGGGATTGTTCCTGGATGACTGTTCTGGTTCCCTAGTGCTGCTCTGACAGGAACATACCGCAGATGGGATGGCTTGAATGAACAGGAGTTTATTCTCTTACAATTCTGGAGGCTTTAAGTCCGAGTTCAAAGTGCCAGGCTTGAGGGGCTGGGTGAAAGCCCCTCAACTTTGGGCTTCAGCTCTGCCTCCTGCTCCCAGCCCACTGAAGCTGGAGGCTTTTCTTCACTCCAACAGCTGCTGGCTGCTGAGGCTGACAAGCAAAAAGGCACAGTCCCGATATTATCAAACAATCTGGCAGGCCACTAATTCCAGTCCAGATGAAGTCCCAAGATTGGCAGGGCACGGCAGGCTGTTGAACAATGACTTGGCTACATGCGAGGTTCAAGCGTGCCAAAAGGCTAGAGACCAATTCCAGAGCTTCTCCTATAGACAGGAAGCAGACCACATCCCTGGAGCAACTCCTCAGCTACTCATGGCAGATTCTGCCATGGAGCTGATTGCCAATCTCATCGTGGAGAATAACTACCTCCAGCTGCCCAGCCACTCAACCAGGCCCAGCCAAGTTGACAACAACCTTAACTACCACAATGACCAAAGATCAGACCCAGGGAAGAGCCTGGGAAGAGGTGGTGGGTGGTGTGTGAGTTGAGGAGGGCCTGGGTTACACAGGGCATTGGAGCCAATGAAAGGCTGGAAGCTGGGAGTGACCAATGACCAATCAAAGCTTTAGAAAGATCACTCTGACCAGAGAGTGGAACATGATTGGGTGGGGATGAGAGGGCAGGCAGAAAATCTCTTTAGAAGGTAGAACTAACTGGTGATTGACTGGAAAATGATGGCAGTTTAGAGTAGGGTAGATGTGACTGAGGAGGACCAGAAGGTTGGAGGTTCAGAGTCCATCCAGAGGAGTCTCAGGATAGAGGCCTGGTGTTCTGATTCCAAAAAACCAACTGTTGAAAACCCTGTGGAACTCCGTTCTGCTCTGATACACATGAGGTCACCATGAGTTGGAAGAGATCTCATGGCAACTGGTTTCTTGTAGGAAATAGACCAACAGGACTTGGGGGGTGGATCCAGTATTGGGGTGAGGCCAAGGGAGCTGTCAAGAATTAGAATTTTTCTTAAAGGTATTAATTAGATAGATATGTCATTAGATAGCTATGTCATGCTGATTGAGAGAAAAACTGTGGTCTAAGTTTCCCTGGTTTGTGTATGTTTGTGTGTATATGTATGTGTGTGCACATGTGTGTAACAGGCATAGTCAGTGGTAGCAGGTATGTTCTGCTTCTTTCACAGCCAACAGTAAATGCAGAGTTTGGGATCAGGTGTGTTGGTGAGAACCTCCCCCCATAGGCTACGTGGCCATTGGGACTGTAGTACGGCAGCCCCGGGCTCTGCCTTTCTTTCAGAGTACAGTCTTGGAGGATGATACCAATCCTCTAAGATTCCAAATTCAACAAAAATGCTACTTAACGTTGTTAGAGTTTAATTTTAATAAAATTCAAAACAGCTTCCTTGGCCGGTTGCCATTTTAAAAATGAATCCCATGTTTCGGATTTGGTGGCAGCAGCATCCATCTGAGAGTGTTTAAAAAGATCTGAACGTTGTTAATAGAAAAATTGCTTTAACGGAAGTGCCATTTACAAGGGCGCTCATTGCAGTGTCTATAATGAAGTCCCCTGCCATAGGGGTTAACTGAATCTGTGTATATACACAGGATAAGGAGCCCCAGTGACAAAATGGGTAACTGAAACGTTGTCAGTTCAAACCCACCCAGTGGCTCCATGGAAGAAAGGCCTGTCAATCTGCTCCCGTAAAGACTGCAGCCTTGAAAACCCTGTGAGGCAGGTCTACTCTGAAAATCAACTCTACCCACACAGATCTACAACTTGCACAGGTGGAAATGCCAGGGCTGGGACTAGGGTGAGAAGAGTGAGGCACCTGGTGGGGAGGGCAAAGTTTAAGGAGTCTCCAGCTCTCAGGTGCCAACCTTGCAGTTGCATGACCCAGATAGTGGGAGCTTCCTTAAGTTGTGGGCTGTAGCCACTTTATGCAAATGCTGTGCCATTGTATGCGAGATTCTCCCATAAAAGATTGAATGACAAGGGAATAGCCATACCATATTGTTTAGTGGAAAACAGAATCCCAAACAGGTTTCTCTGTGTGTCTAGAGATGGAACTCTGGTGGCACAATGGTTAAGTGCTTGGCTGCTAACCGAAAGGCTGGTGTTTTTTGAATCCACCATCTGCTCCAAAGGAGAAAGTCTGCTTCCATAAAGATTACAGCCTTGGGAACTCTATGAGGGCAATTCTGCTCTGTCCTGTAGGGCTGCTGTAAGTCAGGGGTCTGAATCAACTACATGGCGATGAGATTGGGAGTTGGTTTACGTGTCTAGAAGGAGCCCTGGTGGCAGTGCTCGGCTACTAATCAGAAGGTTGGTGGTTCATACTCACCCAGCAGCTCCGTGGGACAGGTAATCTGCTCCTGTAAAGATTATAGCCTAGGAGACCCTGTGGGGCAATTCTACTGTGCCCTATAGGGTCAATCTAAGTAAAAATCGACTTGATGGCATGAAATCACATGTGCCTAGAAGAAAAGGGCTGGAAGGATTTAAACAGAAATGCTTATTTATTTATTTTGAGGGGGGATTTTATTTATAACTCACAGTTTTCTGTCTTGTCTTGTTTTTCTACAATGAATAAAAAACAAAAAACCAAACTCACTGCCATTAAGTCAGATCCAACTCATAGTGACCCCTCCTTAGGTTTCCAAGGCAGTATCACTATGGAAGTAGATTGCCCAATCTTCCTTTATTATTTTTATAACAAGAAAAAGGAAAAACAAGAATCTGCAAATTCAGTGTCCTTTCATCTTTGCATCAGGAAGGTGAAATTGTTGCTAAGAGTGGGTGGAGCTTGGTCTGGGTGGGCATGGTCCAGCTGTCTTGCTTGCCTCTGGGTTTGAGCTGAGCTGGTGGGATAGACCTGCTTCACTTAAAATGCATAGTCCAGATTCCAGGGGACTTTGCCGCCTTCAGGGTAGGGGTCAGCTGTGACCCAGAGGAAGTAAATTTGGTGGGTGCAGGTGGCTGGAGTTCCACTGGATCACTTTTTTTTTTCAATTGGGATGGAATTCACATAGTGTAAAGTGAACCATCTTAAAGTGAATAACATCTAGTACATTCATCATATGCAACCACCACCTCTGTCTAGCTCCAGAACTTTCTCATCATACCAGAATAAAACCCTGTGCCCTGTACTTGTTAAGCGAGGGAGCCCTGATGGCACAACAGTTGAGCACTTGGCTATTAGCCAGAAGGTTGGTGGTTCAAAGTCACCCAGTGGCTCCATGAGAAAGCCTTGGTGATCTGCTCCTGTGAAGATTACAGCCTACACAATCCTCTGTGGTGCTTATGCCTGTTACGTGGAGTTGCCGTGAGTCGAAATCCACTTGATGATGCCAGTAGCAGCATTAAGCAGTCACTCCCCACTCCCCTCTCCCACCATCTCCGGTAGCCATCTGTCAGCTCTGTCTCTATGGATGTGCCTGTTGTGGGCATTTCACAGACAGGGAATCATGCCGTAGGTGACCTTTTGCATCTGGTTGCTTTCACTGACAGCGTCATGCTTTTGAGGTTCATCATGTTGGAGCATGCATCAGTACTTTGTTCTTTTTATAGCTGAATGGTATTCCATCGTAGGTCTGTACCACAGTATGTCAACCCGTCCATCTGCTGATGGACATGGGGATTGTTCTCACGTGGGGCTGTTGTGAATAGCACAGCAGGTTGCATTTGAGCATCACTTAACTGCTCTGAGCCTTATTTCTCATGCAAAAGATGGGGGTAGCGACACTTTCCTCAGAGCACAGCTGGGCACCTTAAATAAACTGTGTGCATAAACAGTCAAGGCATACAGAGATGTTTTCCTGTAGAGGAATGCAGAGTTTTCCTTGCGACAGGTTGGATAGTATCATTTATACAACTAACTACATGCAGGGAGTGGTGATGGCTTTTGTTGGGTGCCACCAAGTCGATTTCAACTTACAGTGATCCCATGTGACAGAATAGCACTGCCCCATAGGGTTTCCTTTGCTTCGGGTTTGATCTCTGTGGGAGCACATTACCAGGTCTTTCTCCGTGGAGCTTCTCTAGGAGTTCAAGCTGCAGCCTTTTGGTTACAGCTGAGCATTTAACCATCATGCCACCAGGGCTCCTTGCAGGGAGTGGGGGATGTTTAAATCACAAATCACCCAGAAGACGCCCGTGTCCAGATCAGATTTTCAAGTAGCTGAGCTGGCAAGGGGAGAGAGTAGATGATTTGCAGAACCCCATCCCCAAGCCTGCAGTTATCTCAGGGGGGTTCCCTTCGGCGGAGAGGTTCCTGCATGGTGGTCACGTGGCGCTGCAGCATGGACCCCACCCCACATACCCTGGAGACACTCACACCTGTGCTCCCAGCCCTTCAGGATGTGCCCTAGAGACAACCCCTCTTCCTGGAAAATGTTCACTCTTATCTTGGCTGCAGCAAGTGGAGCCACCTCTGCTTTGGAGGCCACTGACCTAGAACCTTGTAGAGGTGTCTGTTACTCCTGGCAGGTGATGCTGCTGCCCAGGTCATGGAGAAGCCCTTTGCTTTGGGGAGAGTCCTGGGAAGGTTGCACCGAGACCTCAAAATCAAACACTCCCTACAATGAGGACAGCAGGGTTTGAGACCTTGAAGCCAGAGCGTGGCATTCCAAGATCTCAAGTTCCACATTCAAGACCCGGAGAAGCAAGTACGCGGCTCTGGAGCTTCTAACCAGGCCTCCGGAGAGCAGGCCCGGCTCTTTCCCATTGGACTTGCTGAGCGGTCAGAGCTCTGGCTAATTCTGCCATCTCCTGAGATGGGGAGGGAGCTCTGGTGGCACAAAGGTTAAGTGCTCAGCTACTCACTGAAAGGTTGGCAGTTCCCACTTAGCAGCTGTGAAGGAGAAAAGACCTGATGATTGTCTCCCAGAAAGATGACAGCCCCAGAGACCCCACGGAGCCGTTCTGCTCCGCCCTATGGGGTTGCGTCTCCACAGCACCCGGCAACAGCTGGGGAAGGAGAGGCTGGAGGGAAATGCTCATTTCATGCAAAGTGGCAGCGTTTCCTCATCTGGCTCCTTCCGGTGCTGAGTGTCCGTGTCTGAGTAGGCAGCCCACAGAGAGGACTAGAATCAGTGCTCGGTTTTCCCCAACCTGGAGATGTGTTGAGGTTGTTTTTCACTTTGTTAGTCTTTCACAAAGTCTCTGCCTTTCCACTCAGTTCTGTAGTATCACCTCTGCTTTCTGATTTGCGTCACCCTCTGGTGACAGGGAAACCTCCCATGCGTTGGGCACCTAAGGTGTGCCATGTGAGGTGCTTTGGGGCCTTGCAAAGGTTGCCTTTGAAAGAAGCCCGGGGAGGGGGGGAGGCCGTGTTCCTCTTTCACATGAGAGAATGGAAATTCAGAGGGGTGGAGTATGTTTCCCAAAGCCACACAGCTGTTACAAAGTAGAGCTGGAGGTGAAATTTTAGATATATCTGACTAAAAGTGAGATAGAGTTGACATGGGTTCAAACTGCACAGGTCTGCTTATATGTGGAGTTTTGTTCATGTATTTCCATAAAGGTGCACCGAGTGTGCCTGCCTCTCCCACCTCGCCTTCCACCACTTCCACTTCCACCCATTCAGCCCCTGAGACGGCACCACCAACCCTCCTCTTCCTCCGCTTCCTCAACGTAAGACAGTGAGGATGAAGACCTCTATGCTGAGGCGCTTCCAGTTAATGACAGTATATCAGCGTCATGCCATACAATTCATCAGCTTCTGTGTTTGTGTGTGAGTGTAAGTGTGAGCGTGTCTGTGTGTGAAAGTCTAATAACTGTACGGGAAGAACTGTGTGAATCCACTGTTCATGTTATGGGTAAGTCTTCCAGTCAGTAAGAGGCTGTTAGTAGTTAAGCTTTTGAAGAGTCAAAGGTTACATGTGGATTTTTTGACTGCAGAAGAGATCACTGTCCCTAACCCCTGAGTTGTTCAGGGGTCAGCTGTACTTTATTCCTTCTACTGTGCCGCCCCTCTTTCTGGGGTTACCCAGGGAAGGGACACCCACTGAGGAGAGGGGGTGTGCATCTGCTCCTATGTATCAGCTTGCCCCATTCAGTGGACTGACCCTGACTCTGGGTGCTGTTGGCTTTCCTAAAGAAGTGAGTTGGTCTTTCAAGAAGCACCATACTTTGTTTTGGTCTAGCTGTCCGTGTGTGTGTGTGTCCTCCAGCAGGAAGAGCACATTTGATCTATATACTCTTAGCACCTCCTGTTTCCCTTGAGGCCCTGATCTGTGCTTTCTAATGTGTGGTCCTAGATGAGCATTGATGAACCTACCAGACCCTGGGGATGTGAAAGCATGATGGTTAAGGGTAGCCTGGCTCCGCCCTGTGCAGGTGATGTTGACTTGGGCAAGTTGCCTGACTTTAGCAAGCCTTGGTCTCCTTGATGATAAGAGGTAGACAGTAGAAGAGCCGGCCTACAGAGAGTTGTCGGGATACATGCAGGATGAGTACAGGGCTCAGCAGGAGGGGAGCCTTCATTGTTACTGTCACTTTGTTGCTGGTGGTAAACAGGTCCCTCATCCAACAAATGGTTGTTTATTTTTATTTAAAATTTTACTACCATTTGAGTGAAATTTTATAAAGCAGATTAGTTTTATGTTCGACAGTTCCTGTACACGTTTTGTTTTGTGATACTGGTTACATTCCCTGCAGTGTAATGTCTTACCTCCCGCTTCCTTCCATGTGGTTACCTTTTCTCTGCGTCCTCCTTGCCTATGCATTCCTGCCTCCTTCCCTCCCATCCCTAGTAACCAATAAAGATAATTTCCTTCCCTGTGTAAACCTTACCTTGACTTTCAACAAATATCTGTTGATCATACTGAACAAAATAAACATTTGTGCTATCGTGGACCTCATGTTCAGCGGGGAGAACAAGATACAAAGCAAATAAACAACTAAGAAAACAAGAAAATTTCAGAAGATAATGAACTCAGTATTCCAGTGCTGGGCTAGTAAATGGTTTAACAATCGACTCTCCAGGAATGGAAGCTCTGATTTGTAACCTCTGCCAATTTTTGTGGTGTAAATACTCCCAATTGGCCGATTTCTGTTTTCGCCAAAGTGACCAGCATGGTAGCTGTTGTTGTTGTTATGTGCCGTCGAGTCAAACCCGACTCATAGCGACCCCTCCTTGGGTTTCTGAGGCAGTATCACTACAGAAGTAGGATTGCCCAACCTTCCTTCTGAGGAGTGGCTGGTGGGTTTGAACCGCCAGCCGTCTGGTTAGCAGGCAAGTGTCTTAGCCACTATGCTACCAGAGCTCCTGATTCTTAATTTGCCCAAATTTTACACCTAGCTTTACGAGTCCCTAAGAACTGGTTCCAGCACACCACTGGGTGTATGTAGATAATGTGATGCGGTAAAGACCTAAGGAGCTGAGTGTTAAATGCAGACATCCAGTGGGAGGGTGATTCAGGCAGAGAAAACAGCTTGTGCAAAGGCTGAAAAGAGCTTGGTGTATTCAGGAGATAGGGTGGAGGGAGAGAAGGCAGAGGCCAAATTGTCAGAAGCTTTATAGACCATGGCACTGAGTATGAGTCTGATTCTGAGGCCACAGGAAGCCATCGGAGAGTTTTAAGCAGGAGTATCCAGATATGATTTGCATTTGTGAAAGATCATTGGGCTGCTTTGTGAAGAACCAGGAAGAACCCAGTTAGGGTGCACTGGTGCCCCGCTCCCAAGTCAGGAGGATGCTGGTTTGAATAGGGTACCAGCAGTGGAAGGCAGAGAAGTAGTTGGACTCTGACAGAACTCTCTGGACAGGACAAGGAAAATATTTGATCCCCAGGTGTCCCTGGCTTCTTACCACGCACACACCCAGGATGCGATTTCTGCTTCTCTAGCCTCAGAAGGAGGAAGTAGCCTTTGATCACCGGGACTTGCTATCTGTCCTGACTACTTTTCTTCTCAATATAGTGTTTACCATCTCCTGATAAATCCAGGAGAGGAGGTGAGGGAATATCTTTATCTTGAGTCCCAATGCAAAGGAAAAACAAAAACAAAATCTCTTCTTAACATTGTCCTTCTCCCTTTTGACAATTATAACCAAGACAATATCCTGTTCTTTAATTTGCATGGGGTAGAAAGATAAGTTTCTGACTTAGATTTCTATTTTTGCCCCAGGCTGCCTCTTGGGGTGTGCATCAGACAGATAGGCAAATATTGTGTGTGTCAGAGTGGCAGATGATGAAAAGAGCTGTCACCTGTCTCTGGGTCACCGCCAGCCTGTCTCTTTGACTAGTTTGTAGAAGGGAACACAAGAACTTCTCCACTTCCTCGATTGCATCATCCAAGATAACTTTCTGTCCAGATGGAAATCTTCTGGGTCTGGGCTGTCGGTTACGGTGGCCACTAGCCACGTGTGACCGAGGAGCACTGTAAACGTGGCTAGTACAACTGAAGAACAGAACTTTACTTTTATTTAACTTAAATTGCAATACTCATATGTGGCTACCATATTGAACCACACAATTCTAGACCCACATATAAATTCATTGTCGTGAAGCCTTTCTTTGCTTTTTTATTATTAATTCTTTTTTTTTTTTTTTTTTTTTACAATTGACTGGAGATCCTGTTGAAGTTTTGTAGAACTTCAGAAAAGGGCAGGGTCTTAGTGAGTTATCACTTGTCCCAGCCACCTCACCCCCCACTTGCAGAGAAAGGAATCAAGGCACAGAAGGATTAAATGATTTGCCTAATGGTTCTCATCTGGGGAGTGGCAAGATGGGGCCCCATCTCCAAACTCTCAGCTAACTGCACTTTTTTCTTCTGTTATTATTTTGTTAACCAAGGGTAAATTTCAATGTTTTCCAGGAATACATTCTTTCTATACAAAATTACGACATTGTGAATAAAGCTGAAGTCCCCTTTGACAGCTTTCTCAGTTTTGATATCCACTTCCATCCCCAGAGGTGATCAAGGTGTGGTCTGTTCGGGCACACCCTTCTACACCTTTCTCTATTGCACTGACATATATATAAATGGATGGATAGAACACATTTAGCATTTCTCTCTAAGTTATATCATACTGTATGTATATTTTTCCATAAATTGCTTATCTCTTTAAGAAGCACATTCTAGATTTTTCTGGGTCATTTCACAGACCTCTACCTTACTTTTAAAAAATACTTCATAGTATTTCATACCTTAGACTTGTCCTCGTAGTCACAATCTATTGATATAACTAATTGTCCATTATTATATTGTTTCATTAAACATTTTTGTATGCGTCTCCTGTATGCCCAGTATTTCTCTAGGGTCCATACTGAGAAGTATAATTACTAAGTATATGCATTTTTAATTTAATTAACTAGCCCAGTATGCTTTATTTTATTATTTTTTTTTTTGAATTGAATTTTTTTGTCTTTATTAAGACCAATTAAGTGATTTTGATCTAACATGATAGATTAGTCAGGTTTACTATCAAGACCCTCTACAACAAAGACCCCAAAAAACAAGTTAAACTAATATAGATGACAATCCTGGAACACTGAACCTCAAGGGAAAAGATAAAATTGACCAAATACCAATTAGGAGAAGAAGCCCAGTGTGCTTTAAAATGGTTATACCAGTTATATTCCTCCTACCAGCTCTATGAGGGTGCCTGTTTCACCCCAAAAACAACCACCACCCCCCACTGCCTTCGAGTCAGTTCTGACACATAGTGACCCTACAAATGAGTGAAAATAGTATCTCATGCTTGTTTAATTTGCATTTTCCTGATCATAAGTCAAATGAAACATTTATTGTAGGCTCCCGACCATTTGTTTTTCTGTGAATTGCCTGTTTAAATCTCCCCTCCCTTTTTATTTTTGGTTGGTTTCCTTAATTCATTCAATAAATAGGTACTAGAATACCAACTAGGAGCTCTGGTAGCATAGTGGCTAAGACACTTGCCTGCTAACCAGACGGACTCGACGGCACATAACAACAACAACAACAGAATACTGACTACATGCTAAGCACTATTCTATGGCAAATTAAATAGGTAAACATCCTTTCTCTCAAGGGGTGACATTCTAGTTGTGGGAAAAAGACCTAGACAAAAAGGATGAAGAAAGTATATAGTATGTTAGATGGTGATAAGAAGGAAAAGGATATGCAGAATGTCATTGGGAGTAGGATTCAAGTTTAAATTGGCAATTAAGGGATCTTGTCTTTTGCATATCTCTAGGGAAGTTGATTGCCCAATCTTCCTTCCAAGGAGTGGCTGGTGGGTTTGAACCGCCAGCCTTCTGGTTAGCAGTCAAATGCCTTAGGCACTGCACCACCAGAGCTCCCTCTTTATTTGTAGGCATTCATTATATGTTCTTTGTACTAAGCCTTTGTCTATTACATGCTACGCATATTTTCTTCCAGTCTTTAATTTGATTTTGGTTATAGTGTTTTTGTAATACTCTTTTTTTTTTTAAATTTATAAAGTCAAAACTTGTTCATTGGAATATTGTCATAAAAAGAGTGAAAGGTCTTTCCTCTGATCTTTGGAAGCAGCCATTGTCAAGAGCTCGGTGCTTGTTTTTGCAGATTGTTTTCTGTCCCTAAAACTATGCAACACTCCACTACCACCCACTGCCAATTAAATACAGTTTCTGGCTGTTTTTCCACAAAAGCAATTCTGTTCTCTAGTGTTATTTCTGCTCGTTTTTCCCTTTTAGAGGAGCTGCTGTTATTTATCTGAGCAGTCCCTGTGGATGGACATCAGGGTTATTTCTGGGGCTACCATATTCCCTTCTAGATACAGCAGCAATTCTACATTCTTCCTGATGTCCATGAGCATCTCTGAGCTTTTTTGTTTGTTGGACTGGAGCCACACCCCCTGCATATTACAGTGCTGTAATAATTTGATTTGTTTTCTCCCTTAGCTCCATGGCTACATGGAAAACAAGCCCCTGGGCCTTCAGATCTTCATTGGGACAGCCGATGAGCGGATCCTCAAGCCTCACGCCTTCTACCAGGTGCACCGGATCACAGGGAAAACGGTCACCACCACCAGTTATGAGAAGATCGTGGGCAACACCAAAGTCTTGGAGATCCCTCTGGAGCCAAAAACCAACATGAGGGCAACGTAAGGGCTGGGGGCTGAGGGTTGTTAGTCTTTTGGGGGAAGAGAGTGAGGGCCAAGAGGCAAGCACTGATAGTGGTTTCTGATCTGTAATTGACCCATGATGATTTCTGTTTTAAAAGCACTGCATGTAAATAGAAGAGCCCTGATTGTGCAATGGTCAAACATTCAGCTGCTAAGGGAAAGGTTGGGGATTCAAACCCACCCAGCGACTCTGAAGGAGAAAGACCTGGAGCAACCCGATAAAGCAGTTCTACTCTGTCACATAAGGTCACTGTGAATCAAAATTGAATGGAAGGCACTTAACAACAACGCCATATGTAAAAATATTTCAATAAATACATTCAGAGAAAGACTAATGATTCCTTGGATTATATTGCTTGGGACGAGGCTAAATTTATGAAAATTTACAAAATTGTGTTGACTTAAAATTATTAAATAGCAGTGCAGATAAGTCAAAACTCACAGGATGTATATGACTAAAATTTGGGATACACTGTACAAATGTATTTAAAAAAATCAAAACCAAACTCATTGCCATCGAGTCAGTATTTTGGCTAAATGAGGAAGGTGGTTTTGTGGGGTGATCTTCCACTAAGATAAACTCAAAAAACTCACTGCGTCAAGTCGATTCGACTCATAGTGACCCCTCCTTGAGTTTCTGAGGTGGTATCACTACAGAAGTAGATTGACCAACCTTCCTTCTGAGGAGTGGCTGGTGGGTTTGAACCTCCAGCTTTCTGGTTAGCACTCAAATGCCTTAGGCACTATGCCACCACAGCTATTTGGGTTTAAAAACTTTTTATTAGAAAACATTTTCAAATATACAGAAAAACTTCCAGAATCGTACAAAGAACTATGCCATCCATTAAGATTTACTTAATGAACTTGCTTAATAAATCCTTAACAAATAAATTTACTTAATAAAGTGATTATTTTTCACATGTGCTCTGCCCCTCCCTTTTTCACTTTCTTACCATTTTTTCCTGAATTATGGTGAGCCATGGGACATTTAATACCCACCTACATTTTCTGCCTCTGGGATTTAGTGGGAAGCTTTTATCTCACTTTTAGTGCATGCTGCTATCTGCTGAGGGTGTGTATAACTGCATGAAACTGAAGAAATGGGTCTCATCTCATTAACCCTAGCACCAGAGACCTCTTGGGACATATGTGTCCCACTAATTGTATCAAAATCCTTATTACCTCAAAAACATTTTTTTTTTTCATTTCATTCAAAATGCCTTCCATTACTGAAAGCACGTAGTTTCAACAGAAAATTCAAAGCAGAAAAGAACTTGATCTGAAAAGGGTTAAGAATCACTTGCAGGTATCCTGCTCTTTTATTTTTAAATACTTTAGTTTGTGTTTCTTAAGAACAAGGAAATTCTCACAGAAGTGCAGTACAGTTATCAAATTCTCCATGTTTAATGATACCCTTTTCTATTGAGTGATCCATATTCAGTTTTTGCCAGTTGCCTTTTTGAGTTTTGAGATACTTTTAAGGGTAGAAAAGTTGGCATGAAAAATCTCCCTAGAGATGAAATTTTCATTAGAGAATCTCACTAATAAATTTGTGTTTTTTCCCCGATTCTGGAGTAAATTCCTGGCTGAGACTTTTACTGATGTCTTAGAATTTACCCACCCCCAAGGGTGGCTGTAGAAGTATTTTGGCTAAATGAGGAAGGTGGTTTTGTGGGGTGATCTTTCACTAAGATAAACTCAAAAAACTCACTGCTGTCAAGTCGATTCGATTCACAGCAACCCCTCCTCGGGTTTCCGAGGTGGTATCTCTATGGGAGTAGATTGTCCGGTCTTCCTTCCGAGGAGTGGCTGGTGGGTTTGAACCGCCAGCCTTCTGGTTAGCAGTCAAGTGCCTTAGGCTCCCTTCACTAAGACAGCCAGTTCTAAATGGAATTCTCTACCTCCTGGCAGCATCGACTGTGCGGGGATCCTGAAGCTGAGGAACGCTGACATTGAACTGAGGAAAGGAGAGACTGACATTGGGAGAAAGAACACGCGGGTGCGGCTCGTTTTCCGGGTGCACATCCCAGAGTCCAGCGGGAGGATCGTTTCCTTGCAGACCGCGTCCAACCCCATCGAATGCTGTAAGTTGAATTTCCAGGGAAGGCCTTTCTCAGAAAGTATATTGTATATGACTTTCTACTCTGGGCAGTGCACCCTTGGTAATGTTGGACTGGAGCCCCTAGGGTGGCCATCAAGAATATGGAGGACCCACAAGGAGAAATAGTTGGCCCAGGTTGACCAAAGGACACATGATGGTGCATATTTAAAAGTTTTCACTCTATTTCTATTTACTTGGGGAGAGTTTTGTGGCTTCACAGGAAATTAAAAAATAATATGGCTAATGAGGAGCCCAAGGTTTTGTTTGGAAGATTCAGAGTGTGTAAATGCTGTTCTCCTGCAGCTGGAGTGAACTCATTGTACGTTGTCTTCGTTGATTCTTTTCTTTCTCTTCAAAAACAGTAACAGTACTATCATAGCGGTGCTTGTTTATTGAATGTTGACTCTGCTAGTTACTGTGCCAAGCCCCACAACGTGATATCTCATGGAATCCTTGCAGCAGTCCCCAGCAGTACCTAGTGCCCTTATCCCCACTTTACAGAAGAGAAGGTAGAGATGTGACAGGCTGAGTCACCTGTCTACACACAGGAAAGGCGGCCAGGCTGGGATCTGAACCTGAGTTTTCTCACCCTGAGGTCTTGTTCCACTGCCACCCTCAGTTGAACCCAGCGTGTGTTCTGAGAATCAGCTTGGTGTCTAGTGCTGGGCGCAGGGATCCACAAGTGAGTCTAGGTATTTTCCTGTCCGCAGGGAGCTTACAGTCTCCTGGGAATGACGACTTGCAAACAAATGGGTGCAAAGAAGCAGAGGGTTTTCTGAATCCAGGCTGAAGTTGCCAGGTTTTGCCATTGAGCTGTCATTTGGAAAGGCTCAAAGCAGAAAGCTGGCTCAGTTCTGCCAGGTTTCAAAAGAAGTAGCAGCTTTGAGCTCAGTCCTTAGGTACTTTTTAGAGCACTTTATTAATTTTTTGCAGTCAGGCATGACAAAGTTTATTATGTGTTCGTTTTTGAAAGTTTAGAAACTATAAAGCAAGCATAAAGAAGAAATGAGTATATATAGTTCCAGAAACAAATGGTATACTTTTTTAGTGTTTTTCCTAAGAATAATTTTGTTTTATGTTGTTGCAGTCATGTTCCACATTCAGTGATAAGTTATAGGATGATTTTTCCTCTATCCTTGAAACTAGGATCACAGACACAGTTGTCTTCAGAGGGTCAGGGTGGTTGTGGAAATGAGTGATGTGGGTTGAGTAGTAGACAGTACGGAATGGTGGAGACTATGGACTGGGATAGCCCATTCTCCATTTCATTGTGGGAACCTAGGCCCAGAGAGGCCACATCTTTTGAGTTTTTAAAAGATAAACCAAACATCACCTGACTTTTTTTTTTAATAGCAACAAATTTAAGTTTTTAAAAACGCTTTGTGGGTCAGACCAAATCTGCCAGTGGCTTCAGTTAATCCATGATTGCCTTCACGAGATGGCATTGTACAGAGGGAGGCATGAATTCTTAAGCAGAAGAAGTTGAGGAAGCCTGGCCCTTAGGATTAGAAGTGGGCACGGAGAGGGGGTGGACCTCCTTTGGAAGTAACTGCACTTTGGTCTTAGCTGCTCTCTGGAAAGGGACAAGGAGCACTCTGGGTTCTGGGAGCCTTGCAAATCAAGATGCTGATCCCAATGAATCTGATGGCAAGTTTGTACTATCTGCTATTAGGAGAGAGAGACCCAAATGCTGGCTAGCACAGGAAAACACGTTGAAAAATATCATTGCTGAGACACTGGAATTCCCCTATTCTGCCTACCCTACAGACCCCACCCCTGACCACAAATGCTGGTCATGAGGGCTGCCCACCCGTCTTGGCTTTGAACATCTCAAGATGGTTTTGGAGGGAAACTCAGGCTCTTCCTCAGTGCTTTGGGGAAATTTGAGCAGACAAGGTCTCCCTTTCTGGCAAATTACTTTCTAGGTTAGGGCTGTGGTTTGCAGCACGGTGGGGAACAGGAGCTCTAAGGAGGGAGCAAACACAGCAGCCCATGTGTCTCTCCACCTTTGGGTTCCTCAAATCAACTTACCTTATGTCAGTCTGAAACTTTGAGGATCATGATTGAACCACACGCAAGATCTTCAAGGTGTTATAAAGTTGTTTGAACCTTAAAAATAGGGCTGGTGTTTCTTCTTTTCCTTTAAAAAAACCTTTGGCCAACGTTCATGGTAAAGTGATTCACCCGTTTTTACTCAGTAGGTACCAGACCTAGAGTTTCCCACTTTGTAGTTCTGGGAAATACCTTCTTCTTTTGGTTTCTTACAATGCCATGTTGGGCTACCAATTGGTTACTCTCTCTCTCACCCAGAATCTTCTGTCATTTTTCTTTCTTTCTTTCTAGACCATTGGCTGGTTGTTCAATCATTATTTAATGACTAATTGACTTACTGAATAACCCTTGGGGAGATATTCAATAAATATTTATTGACTGATTGACTTAGGTGTCATCCTAGGGAGATTAAGAATTTACTAATTATACACAAATATTTATTGATACAGTATGTATATAATAAATATTTATTGAGCAATGACTTCCTGTGTACCCCATGGGAGGATGGGTTGCTAAAAAAAACTACTTAGGCTGGTACTTATTTGCAAGGCTAACTTATTTACCTGGGAGGTGCCTTTCATGTACCATGTTAGGGAATCAAGGAAGAGTTCTCAGTTTCTAGTAGAAAAACCCTGAACAGACTAACAGAGGCCACATTTTGGAAAGTGGACTGATTTGATAGAAGCACACATTCCTTCTATTAATTACATGCCGGCTTGCCAGAGGTCAGACCTCACCGTTGCACATAATGGCACCCTTCCTGTACGTTTCTACTTTTCAATGCCACTAAGTCTTCCACTTTGCCAAGGTACTGCTGTGCTTCCTCCACTGTGCCTTCCCTCATTCTCAGCAGTGACTGTTTAGATCTTTGCCAGTCTTCCAACCTCTGGTTGCTGCCTCCACCCTCTTCCCACTCCAGGCAGATAACTGTGCCCCCACTTTCCTGAGAACATGGAAGAGGCCAGAAGGGAACACCCTCCTCTGCCCAATGACTCACTACACCTCTTCAGCTGGATTTCTTGACTTCCTTCTTCCATAGGCTCCTTAGTTCCCTAGTGTACAAGGATCTTTCTCCAACTTCTTAGCCCTTTGCCAGCATGGTCACCTCTACCCAGAACATTGATCCTCACTCCTGGCCACACAGTCAAATCACCCAGGGAGTTTTCTTCTTTTGAAAATACTGATGCCAGGGCCTCCCCACCCAGAGACACTGATCTTGGTTCAGTGCAGCATAGGGGGTGGGGTGGGCATAGGAACTTTTCAGATGTCGCCCATGATCCTGATGCAGGACCCACCTACCTCAAGCCCCATGCTCCAGGCACTTAGTCAACTCCTTATCCACGGCCTCTCCTGGAGGAAGCCTGCCTTAGTCCCGCAGGATAGATGACCCCCTCTGTCCTCCGACAACCAATTTACTCAATCGTCTCCCTCACATAAGGGCAGAGACCAAGAATCACTAGAGTGTTGAAAAAATGACAGAGTCAAAGCAAACATCTCTGCACTGCCCAGCCGGGGACAGAGGCGGCAGTGGCACAGAAGGATGTCTGCAGACTGACCGCTGCAGCGAGAGCCTTCCGGAACCTCTCCAGCTGGAACTCCTGCAGCTGGGCCGTGGGTGGGCCACGGGTTCCTCCTCGTCCTGCAAAGAGCCTCTCAGCCATGGCATTCTAGAAACCACCTAACGCCATCATACACCAAGCCCTCCCTGCCCACGCAGAGAATAGAATGTAAATTCATTTTGCTCATTTTGCCAAGGAGGGTGGGGGCCCTTAGGCGTGGGCTAGAAAATGGATTCTTCCACGCAGTCTGGTCTGGTCTGTCTGTCTCTCTCTCGTATATAAAGTAGAGGCTCAGTGAAAGAGAGAAAGACCCTCAATAAGATGGATTGACACCATGGCTACAATGAGCTCAAGCACAGTGACAGTGGTGAGGACAGTCCAGGACCAGGCAGGTGTTGGTTCTGTTGTCCGTAGGGTCCCTGTGAGCTGGGACTGGCTTGATGGCACCTACAACAACAACAACACACATACTCAGGAAGCTATAACTAAGATAGGTTAAATCGCACAGGTTGTCAGTGTTCAGTGACTTTTGACGATTGTACGCACTCATGTAACCACCACTCAAAACAAGCTGTGGAACATTGCCTTCACCCCTGAAAGTTCTCTCAGGCCTCCTGCAGTCAAAACCTTCTTCCCAGCCCACACACAGAGGCAACACTGTTCTAATTTCTGTCACTGCACTTTAGTTTTCTCCCATTCTAGAACTTCATACAAGGGAATTATACAGAATGTACCCTTTTGTCCGGTGGTTTTTATTCAGCATGATGTTTTTGAGGTCCTTCACTGTTGTTGCGTGAGTTGGTGGTTTATTCCTTTTCATAGTTGAGTAATAGTCAAGGGTGTGAATATGTCACAAATTGTTTGTGTATCATTAAGAGGCTTTGGAGTTGTTTCCCGTTTTGGGGTGTTACAGCTACGGCTGCTATAAACGTTGGTGTTCAAGTCTTCTTGTGGACAAAGGCTTCCATTTCTCCTGGGTAAATACCTGGGAGTGGATCGTAGGGTGAGTGTGTGTTTCAGTTTACAAGAAACTTGCAGGCAGTTCTCCACAGTGGCTGTATCATTTCACATGCCCTGTATGAGTGTTTGAGAGTTTCAGTTGTTCTAGATGCTTACCAGTGTTTGGCATAGTCAGTCTTTTCAGTTGTAGCCATTCCAGTGAGTGTAAAATGGTACCTCATGTGGTTTTAATGTACGGTTCCCTAAGGGTGCTACTGCACCCTTATCTGTGCCCTTGTCCGCCATCTTTGTGTCTTCTTCGGGGACACGTGTGTTCAGACGTTTTCCCTTCTCTTTACTGGATTACTCATACCTCTGTTGTTGATAGGCAGCAGTTCTTTCTATGTTCAGGATATATTCTAGTCCTTTGTTAGATATCCTGAATGTCCTATAATATTTTTTCCCACACTGTTGTTTGCCTATTCATTTTCTATATGGTGTTATTTTGTGAGCATCAGTTCCTTGTTTTATTGAATCAAATTTATCTTTTTTCTTTTTTTTTGGGATTAGTGCTTTTTGAGTCCCCTCAAGAAATTGTTGCCTATTCTCAGGTGGCAAAGATATTCTCATATCTTTCCTTCCAGAAGCATTTTGCTTCTAGCTTTTACGTTTAGGGATATGGTCCACTTACATTAACGAGAAGGGTTTATAGCATCCGGCACGTTCAGTGGGGGTGGCTAGTGCTGGGACCTGAGAGGTCACTGACTGGAAGAGGGAGCGTGCTCCTGGCCTGGGCTGGTTGGTGGCTTTCCCACTGCCTCCTTCTCTGTTTTGCTCAAAAGGGGTGGTCCTGAATCCACCTTCCTCCTGTCCACCTTACTTAGCTGTGAGCTGTCCGGCATGTCCCCTCTTGTAGACTGAGCTATAAATTGGGAATAGTTTCTGCTTTGTGGTCTTGTGAATTTGAGCAATAAAAATAAACATACAGGCTGGATGAACCCCCAAAACTATTGCCCTGAGTCAACCTTTAGGCCTTAAACCCAAACTATCCCCCGAAGTCTGCTTTGAACCAAAAGATAGTTGATTGCGTTCGTGAAGTACGTCTGCTTGTGGCCTCGTGCTTTTTTCAGGAATCATCTGTGTGAGAGCAAGGTGATGATGGCAATTGGAAAGGTTGGATGAGAAGCTTAGGGGGCAGTGGGTTTAAGATAATGGTGGTGGAATAATTCAGGAAAGGCCAGTGGCATAATTTAAGATAATGGTGGTGGAATAATTCAGGAAAGGCCAGTAGCATAATTTGAAGACTAAGCAGTGCCACTGATTGTAGGTGTAGAAATTGTTGACATGGTGCATCCATGGCTGTGTGTACTTTCACCAGAATGAAAGAAGTTTAAAAACAGAGTGATGCCAAATTCAGAGAAGCCTGGATTATGGGCTAAATAATCAAAAGGCCCACGATTTCCTGCTTGCTTCTATTTTGCTAAACCAGTTCAGTAAACATCATTTTCTTGGGGGAGAAAAACTTAATCATCAAGTCCTGGCTAGGGGCCAAGCACTTCCCATGCCTTGGCCCCTTGGCTCTTCAGACACCCCAGTGAGGTCGATCTATTAGTGTTCCCCCTTTACAGATGAGAAAACAGAGGCATGCACATAGAGGTTAAGTGACTTGCCCACGGTCCCAAAGCTGGGCTTTGAACTTGGGCAGAACCACTGCAGAATCCTTACCTTGTACCCATGACCCAAAACTACGTCAGTGTGTTTGTATTTACTACAGTGAAACATCTGAAAGCCAGAACCTGTGTAAAGTGGAAAACTGTCAGAGAAGGAAAGCGTGAATGTTTGCCACTGACAGCAGCAGAAAAGTGGTGACACAGCACAAGGTCTGGGACAGAGAGGGAGAAAACACTAGAACAAAATTTAAAATCATAAAAAAGACTAGGCTGACTGGTCTGATAGAGGCTGGTGGAACCCCTGACACTATGGTCTTCAGACACCCTTCAAACCTAGTACTGAACCTACCCCCGGGGATCAACTTTCAGCCAAACAGTAACCTATAAAGTGAATAACTACACCAAGCAGGAACATGCTCCTCAGTGCAAACATAGGAGATGGAAAGAGAGGATTTACCCAAAAACAAAACTCAGAAGGCAGGAAGGGGCGAGGAAGAAGGATGGGTGGAAGTGGAGCCCAGGCAGGAAGTGGAAAGAGCACTGCTACATGGAGGGGCCGGCCACTAGTGTCGCAGAACAAAATGTGTGTCAATCGTTGCGTGGAGAACAGATTTGCTCTATCAACTCACCCAAACTACAATAAAAAGCTAAAAAGAAAAACGAATGGTGAGACTTCACCCTGTCAAAGGTGGAAAACTTGTGAGACCTGGAAAAACAAGGTGTTTGCATCGAGTCCTGGCCCTCTCAGGTCTCCCTGTAACATAACCAAGCACTTACGTGTGAGACGCCTGGCATGCAGGCGCTCTCCACACGGCTGTGATTGGCAGGTTATTAACAGAACCCACTCTGGCCCACTCTGCAGAAGTGGCTTTGGCGGGCCAAGCCTCTCCCGCTTTTCCCTGAGGTTCTTGGGGAGATGGCAATCCTTGGCCACCCGGACCTGTGACAGGGTGCGTTGCTGACAGTCGGGCAATCGTGTCCCATGGCTGGGGGCATGGCTGCTGTCAGCTACCCTCGTTGAGCCTTTGCCTCAACCGCTCTGCAGCACCAGCCACTGTTACTAGTGAAAGTAAACAGCCCAACTGGTTAAACCAACAGCGACCTGTTATTCAGAGCTCGTAAAACCCAGGAGCCCCAAGCCACTTTATGATGTGCTAGAATCCGGGCAGGCGGGAAGCCTGGGGAAACCACTTTGCAGGGGCCACCTCCATGCTGAGGGTCAAGGTGTCACCTACCCCAAGAATGGGCCTTTGAGGCTGCTTTGATACGGCAGCCCCCGGCTTGGTTAGAACACAGCAGGCTGTGTGGTTTGGATGGTCTAGTCTCTCCTTATGATTGAAGGCTGGGGACCCAGTGGGCTCGCTGAGCGCCTCTTGCAGGCCCTGGCGGTGTTACCCAATTAGCAGCTGTAGGTGACAGAGGTTGCATCAGAGAGGGAGAGCAGGTGGGCTCTCTGCCTTCCTTCGTTCTCTTTCAGGGGCTAATTGGATTGGTTTGCTCTTTGCAGCTGGGCCCTCTGAGGGTGCCTAGCTTCTCCTGGAGGGGTACCCCATCCTCAGGTCCTCAGGTGGCCTTCCGAGTATAGCACAGGCCCCCACACCAACATGTGTAACAAGTCTGTTCAGATGTAAATGCTGGGCCTCCCCTCAGAGATTTGGATGCAGGAGGTCTGGGGGTGTGAGGGAACTTCTGCTTTTTATCAAGCGCCCCTTCCACCCGCCCACCACTGGGAATAGACGTCAAGAGACCTGGATCCACCAAGACCAGTAGGCCAAGAGGTAACGTGTAACCACATGAACGTGGTCAGTAGGCACACGATGTGGTACTAACACAGGACAAACTGTCCATGCTTAGGACACGCCCTAGGGACAGTAACCTTAACTGTCGTTTATCTTGCTGGCCAATGTTTTTCATTCATCCATTTAATTCTCACAGCAACCTGAGAGGTGGGACTCTTGCCAGCCCCGTTTGACAGATGAGGACGCTGAGGTTTAGAGCCACAGAGCCCCTTACATGGATCACCCCACGAGGGACTCGAGCTAGAGCCCCGCTGTCTGTGACACGGCCCCTGGAGCCCTGAGCACGGCCGTGTGCCACCCTCCCCAAAGTGCAGTTCTGAGTCTCTTCCCCTCGGTAAAGCGGCGCTAACGGAGCTCCCTCGCTGATGCTGTTGGGTGCCCTGGCATCAGTTCCGACTGAGCCTCCCCACGGGGCAGAAGAGAACCGCCCCGTAAGGTTTTCTTTGCTGTCGTCTTTACAGGAGCTGATTGCCAGGTATTTCTCCTGTGAAGTCGCTAGGTGGGTTCAAACCACCAACCTTTCAGTGCTGAGCACTTACCTGTTGTGCCACCAGGACTCGGTGCTCTAAGGGTAAAAACCCATTGCTATCGAGTCAGTTCCAACTCATAGCCACCCTATAGGACACAGGAGAACTGCCCTGTAGGGTTTTCTTAGCTGGCATCTTTACGAGGGCAGATTGTCCAGGTTTTCTCCCATGAAGTATCTGGTTGGCTTCAAACCACCAGCCATTCGGTTAGCAGCCAAGTACTTAACCACTGTCCCACCAGGGCTCCTTTCCTTGCTGCTCCAGCATTGTAATTTAAGGGTTTAAGATGCATGAGACTGTGTTTAGGAGATGACCAAGCGAGAAAGAAGCAGGGCGTTTTGAAGGTTAACCATAGCTAAGGTGGCAGTTTCTTCCGTGGTTTTGAGTACTGGGTGTTGGTTAAGGGTTTTTGTCTATGTTAGACATTTCACCAGAGGTGTGTCATCTATCCACACGGCTCCACGTGGTACCTCTCCTGTGGCCTGGAGCAGGCCCACAAGGGCGGTGTTACTATGATTTTTTCAGAGGAAGCATTTGGGATGCAGAGATGAAGTGACTTGTGCAGCATCACTTAGCAGTGAGGTGGCAGACATGGGAGTCAAACCCCAGCTTTCTGACCCCAGTGCCCAAGTAGTTGGTGCCCATGCAGTCGCACCTGGCTGTCACACCTGGCTGAGGTCCGCTGGGATCCTCTGAGGTTATTGAAAAGCAAGAAGTACATGCCAGAGTCCCACCCTCAACCAGTCAAATCAGAATTTCCAGGACAGAGGTTCTCAACTGGGCTGGGCTTTGCCTCCCGGGGACACTGAACAACGTCTGGACATGTTTTTTGGTTGTCACAATTGAGGAGGGGTACTACTAGCTTGTGGTGAGTAGGGCCTGAGGATATAGGTAAACATCCTATAGCCCCCACCGCAGAGAATTAAAAATCAGTTGCTGTCGACTTGACTCTGACCCAGGACAGATCCATGTTTGTCAGATCAGAACTGTGCTCTGTAGGTTTTCCAAAGGTTGGTTTTTCAGAAGGAGATCACCAGACCTCTTTTCTGCGGCACCTCAGGGGAGACTCAGCCTTTTGGTGACCAGCTGGGTGTGTTAACCCTTTGTGCCACCAAGGCACTTGGAACAAAAAATGGTCTGGCCTCAAACGTCCATCATGCTGAGGCAGACCACCCCTGCTCAAGAATTGCAATCTGGGGTTCGATGTTTTCTAAGTTCCCCAGTGGATGCTAAGGTGCCAGGACTGAGCTGTGTCAGGGCAGCAGCACGTCTCGAACTTGGTACCCCAATCCTTTGCCATCAAGTCAATTCTGACTCATAGTGACTCTGTAGGACATAGCAGAACTGCCCTATAGGCTTTCCAAGGCTGCAGACTTTCGGAAACAGACTGCCACATCCTTCTCCCACAGCGGCTGGTGGGGTCTAACCCCCAACCTTTGTATGCAAAGCCGAGCACTTAACCACAGCGCTACCAGGGCTCTTGCTTCAACTCAGTAGTGGAATCTTGTTGAAATGCAGAGTCAGGTTCAGTGGGGCTGACTGAGACCTGGGAGTCTGCGTCTCTAACAGCTGTTGGGGACTGACGTTTCTGGTCCACAGACTGTCCTTTGAGCCACAAGACTGGCGTTGGGATGAATGAGTACAGAAGTTGGTGGACTCTCATTCTCTTACCTTTCTATCTCTTAATTTTCATGAAAAAAAAAAAAAATCTTCCTTCAGATACGTAGAAGAGGTGAGCCATGCATGCTTAGCAAAGGATGAAGCAGTTGGTCCCTCAGAATTGTGAGGCTTTGAAGGAGGATCAGAGAAGCTGCCTCAGGAAATAGAGGATTTGGGTTCGCAGCCATGTTGGGTGATTTACAAAGCAGCCATCAGGCCAGCTCCTGCCCAGCATCAAAGGCTCTCCCGGCCTGGCTCGTTGCAAGCCCCTGGCCAGCTTGCCCAGTAGTGATGACTCAGCCTTCCCACCTGTCCAGTGGGAGGGGATGGCTCTTGCCCACTCCCCACCCACTCCTGGAGTCAGAAGTGCCCAGCTGTCCATCAGAGGCAGATCTTAAAAGCCAGGGGATCTGCTTTTCCAGGTGACAGGGCTGCTTTTCTCACTTCTTATAAATCTCCATTTATGGCAGCTCAGTTAGGAAGTCCTCACAAAACTCCAATACTGAAGGATAGGACGGATACTGCACCCCGTGCTGGAGACGTTAGCAGAGTCTGGGGCGTGGCCTTCTTAATGCATATCTCAGCCAGCAGCCCCTCAGACCAGCAGCTGGTAGGCTGGGCTCTGGGGCAGAGAGAGGCCAGGCAGAGCCAGAACAGGGAAACTGTCAGCGAGGTTGTCCTAAGTCTCTGGGTTGGTGGTATACTTTCAAGGTGAAGAAGTGTCTGGAAGCATCTGGCTGGCCCACGACAGATTGCCTAAACGTTGCCAAGCACATCATTTGCATAAGGAGCTGTTTGAATGAGGCCCCAGTAGCTTCGGGGCAATGAAGGGGGCTGCTCAGCTGCCTGGAGGCCCAGGCAGGCCCGGTGGGTAGGGTTGGGCCTCACACAGCTGCTGCCCAGGCTCCCGGATGGAGAGGTCCACAGGCCCCTGGCACGAGAAGGCCTGGCCCTTTGCCCAGGACCCTGGGCTCCGGGAGGAACCCTAGGAACCTAGCTGATTCACTCGGGGACGCCCCTCCTTTTCAGCCCACGCTGCAAAGGTGGGGCCTGCGGAAGTGGGTCATACACAGAGGCCGGGCCCTGGTTCCCATCCTGCCTGGAGAACGCAGCTAGGAGAGGCTCTTCATTGTTTCCCACAGCCCGGCTTCGGGCAGAATCAATGGCTGCCTGGAGTGGCTAAGAGATTTGGCTTTGGAGCTGGACAGCTCTGCTTTTGAGGGTTCAAATCTCAGCCTTGCCACATGGCCTTGGTACATGACCTTGGCTACATGACCTTCACAAGGAGATTGTGACCTGATCTGTCAGTTTTTTCCCTAGTCAAATGCCAATAATATTCCTACTTCCTTTCTCAGAGGGCTGCTGCGAACATGCAGGACTTAACACAGGCCTGACCTGTTCGTCTCCCACCATCTTACACTTATGGTATCTATAAATATAAATGTATTGAGAGATATGTCAAGATGTAGTTTGGAGTTGAGTATAGATAGATAGATATCTTTATATGTCAAGATTTATATAAAGAGATATACACAGATCAAGATATGTACTGTATTTTCGCATCGTGTGAGCCCATGTAAATGCACACATGCATATTACATGCATAGCATACATAGGAAACGAATGTGCAGGGAGTTGCACAGTTTGCGGGGGGGAAAACACACACACAACCAAACATTATTTGGTTGTGTGTGTGTTTTTTGCATAAAAATGCAGTAGTTACATCAAGATGTGTGTGTGTCTAGAGAGAGATAGCTGTATCAAGATATGTAGCTGTATAGATGTCTGCGTATCAAGATACATAGCTAAACTGGGATGTATTGATGTGTCAGGGATACTTGTCTATCGTCTACGTACCTGCCTATCTCAGGCACCTTCCCCTAAGTCCTAGGCACTGTGGCCAGCCCTGCACTTACACCAACCACAAAGTCAAGCCCCTTCCTCCTGGGGCTTACCTTGTGAGGGGAGGGAGCCAAGCCAGATCAAGCAGGACCGAAGAGGGGGGAGGCGGCGGGCTAGTTCAGGGAAGTCTCTCTGAGGAGGTGACATTTGAATAGAAACCTGCAGGGAGTGAGGGAGAGAGCCGGTGGAGGTAACAGGGATGACCTTCCAGGCAGAAAGGGCAGCGAGTGCTGTTAGGAGGACACTGGTTGTGTTTGAGACAGCAAGGAGGCCAGAAAAAGGAGAGGAATTCCAGGAATCGGGCCACAGTGGTGATAGGCAGGTCATGGGTGTCTTGAAGACCATGTCAAGCGTTGCGAATGAATTGCCAGTAAGCATGTCTAAAACCTTCAGGAACCAGGCCTTAAAGTTGAAATGCTTGATCCCTTCCAATTTTGCTGATGTGAGATGCAAAAAGAGAAATGTGTGCCCTCACAAAGGAAATCTCTTAGGAAAAAACTGATTTTCCCATTCTTTTATTAAAAAGAAAAGATCAAGTTCTTATCCACCACTTCCTCCCCATAAGGAGAGGCTCTGTGCATTGATTTGTCAAATGAAGCATGTGTTAGAGGAACATTCCCCCTGGGACTTGAGGGCATTTTTCAAGAGCATACATCTTAGAGCCACAGGTGGGCAGGGGGTAATGGTTCCAGGCTGGCAATGGCAATGGGGTGATAAAGGTGGACAGAGCATATTGGGAGCTGGGTTGGGGTGTCACGTCAGTATAAAAGCAAGTGCTACTTCCTGCAGACCTGGACACCTCCTCTCATCACAGGACTTTTCTTTTCCTCCCCCTCAGCCCAGCGGTCTGCCCACGAGTTGCCCATGGTTGAGAGACAAGACATCGACAGCTGCCTGGTCTACGGGGGCCAGCAGATGATCCTCACGGGGCAGAACTTCACGGCTGAGTCCAAAGTCGTGTTTACCGAGAAGACCACAGGTCAGGCAACCTTTAAGCTCTTTTTCTTGTATTCCAGGGCTGTATAAAAGGAGACGTACATTTCTTCTAAACAGCATTGACTTGGGAAATAGATAACATTGTGTGAGTTTCATACCCTGCTCTTTTTACTCACTCTGAGATGTTTCCCCTATCTTCAGAGATTATAATGGAAATACAGCCCTCCAGGGAGGAATGATGCATATTGTATCTTTACTGATCCTGCATGGTTTTGTTGGATGCTAAGATTTTTCATCCTCGCCACTCTTTTTTTTTGTAATTATTTTTTTCATGTGGAGAAGCAATCTTTTGCTATTATCAAGAAGGAATACTGAACAGCATGATGATTAAGTATGTTCTAGGCCTGCATATCTTGGCTTCAAATTTTGGCTCTGCTGTTCGCTTGCTCTGTGATCTTAGACCACTCACCTAACTTTTCTGTGGCTCTATGTCCTCACGTATAGCATGGTAATAACAAAGTTCTTGGTCCATAGTGTGACCACCAAGGTTAAATGAGGTATTACATGTAGAATGATTGTAACAGCACCAGATACATCATAAGCATTTAATAAGCATTGGCTACTTAGGAGCTAGCAGTCCTGCTAGATATACATCTTACAGAAATAAGAGCCATGACATGAATCGCTGTATGCACACCCATGTTCATTCACAGTAGCAAAAAGGTGGAAACTACCCAAGTGGCCATCAACGGATGAGTGGATAAACAAATTGTGGTACATACACACAACAGAATACTATGCAGCATCAAAGAATAATGATGAATCCGTGAAATACCTCGTAACATGGATAAACCTGGAAGACGTTACATTGAGTTGAGTAAGTCCATTCCAAAAGGCAAATGTTATATGAGACCACAATGATAAAAAGTCAAGAAAAGGTTTACACACAGAAAGAAACATTCTTTGATGGTTAACAGAGATGGGAGGGAGGGAAGGACACTAACTAGAAAGTAGGCGTGTATTAAGTCGGATGAAGGGACAGGCAGTATACAGTAAGGGGAGATCAGCACAGTATGACCAAGACAAAGGAAGACTTGGGATGTGTACAAGAGTTAACGGCAACAAAAATAAATGCAATTACACACACAATGTTGCATTAACAGGAACAAAAGCAATCTGTGAATGGAAACACAGGTAGACACGCAGCTGAACAGGTGTGGGAAGGTGAACAGTATACCCGTGACTATAGGTTTGGCAGAAGATATTTATTCACGTATATTTGTATGTGCTGCAAATATGTTCATGTATGTAGTAGAGCATAAGGGGGATTAGGAAAACTTCTTACCCATAATCAACACCCTGAGGGACTGAGTCACTGGGCTTGGGTGCTTAGGACCACAGTCTTGGGGGACATGTAGGTCAACTGCCATAACATAGTCCACAAAGACAGTAGTGACTGAGGTCTTAAAAGCTTGTGAGTGGTCATCTAAGGTGTAACTATTGGTCTCTCCCCATCCGGAGCAAAGAGTGAGGAAAAAAAAAAATCTCAAGGAATTAATCAGTCCAGAAGTCCGATGGGCCATGAGAACCCTAACCTTCCCTAGCCCGAGACCAGAAGAATTAGATGGTGCCTGGCTATCACTGTTGACCGCTGTCATCAGGGTCACCAGAGAATGTCCTGGACAGAGTGGGAGAGAAATGGAGAACAAAATTCAGAATCATAACAAAAGACGAGACTTACTCCCGACCCTGTGGTCGTGAGATACTCTTCATACCTGGAACTGAGCCCGCCCCTGGGGACACCTTTCAGCCAAACAGTAGACAGGCTTATGAAGTGACAATAGCACTCGCCTGTGAGGAACGTGCTTCTCAGATCCATCAATCATACGAGACCAAGAGGGTGGCATTTGCCCAAAAACAAAGCTCAGAAGGTGGGAAGGGACAGAAAAGAAGGAGCCCCGAGAGGAAGGATGAAGAGCTTTTTACACTGAGGGGCTTGGAGCCAGTGCCACAGAACAAAATGTGCGTAAATTGTTGAATGGAAAACAAATCCGCTGTATAAATGTTGACCCAAACCATAGTAAAATGTTCAAGAAAGAAAAAACAAGAGGCATTGGTTACTTATAGTGCTGCAATTACCTTCAATAACTTTGTTTTAGCCTATAATGAACTTTTAGGGTTTATTAATCATATTGTATATGAATCTCTCTGTATCTTTTTTGTTTGTTTAGGCCTGATTCCTAGCGATGGAATTCTAGATAGTGGCTTTTAAGGCTTTGAATACATTACTAATTATCTATAAATTGAGCTTCTGTCTGTCCTTTGTCATTAATCATTCTAGCCCCTCCCAGAAGCACCATTTTTAAAGAAAGTATCTGCTGAATTGATACTTCTTTTTCACTTTGCATTCCTTTGCTGTGAGAGGTTTAATGTTTTTTGTTTATTGGCCCTTTGCCTTCTTTCTTCCATCCACTGTGTGTTAATATCCTTTGCCAATGGGAGAGCAGTCAAAAGATAATCATCTGAAGGAGGCAAAACAACCAGGTTATGCAATTATCTGATAGACGGCTGCTAGAGCTAGTTCTTTTGTTTTTTGTTTTCGTTTTCATTAAAGTGTTCAGCAGGTTGAAAGGGGTGGTGACGCTTGCCTGTTTGTTTACCGTCCTTTGCCTGGTCCAGACTCTCACAGGCGGGCCATCCAGTTGTGGGATGGTGCACTGCACAAGAGCATTCAGATCAGGCGCATCATCTGCATATGTGCTAACATGGGTTCTGACTGGGGGAAGCCATGTCTTGGGGGAAGGCATGCTTTATTGCGGTTCACCTGAAGCCACCTCCAGCACTGTGCTGGCCCTGGAGCTAGCGTGTGGGAACTGCATCCTCCCCCTTTGAAAGCTTGCTGAGAGGCAGAATTTATCTTAAAGACATTTGATGAGGACACTGCAGCAAACAGGCATGAAGTGTAAGGTCTAGGCAGTGAGGAGTGGAGAATGATTTGGGCTCGAGAGTGGTTTAGAAGGCAGAGGGCCTGTCACTGAGAATTTGGTGGCTGTGGTGGTGCTGTGAGGGGTGAGGAACGCAGAGAGAGGGGCCAGCCAACCAGGCTTTCCAGCCCAGCTCTGCTGCTCACCTGTGGCGTCACCTGTGGAAGGGCTCCTTCCTCTGTCCCTACCTGAAAAACAGGGACAGTGACAATGCCTACCTGTCCAGGTGAGGTTTGAATATATCGAGGCAAGTAGAACTGTGCTCCGTAGCTCACATGGAGAAACCTGCCAAAGACAGAACCTGTGTCAGGTGGAAACCTATCGGAGAAGAGAAACTCACATTTCTCACTAAAACAAGCGATAGAAAAGTGGTAAGGCGGCACCCTGTCAGAGGCAGAACGCTTGTGAGACTCAGGGAATGTGGTCGACCTGCTGTGTTCCAGCTCTCACAGGTTTGACTCCATTACTTGTAATTGTTCTTGCCCCGGGTTAAGGTCCAGGTGTGGCCTAATGAATCCAAAGGGTATGTCCATTTTTAAAGGTCTTGAGATGTTTGTTGTTGTTGTTGTTGTTATGTGCCGTCGAGTCGACCCCGACTCATAGCGACCCCTCCTTGGGTTTCCAAGGCAGTATCACTACGGAAGTAGGATTGCCCAACCTTCCTTCCGAGGAGCAGCTGGTGGGTTTGAACCGCCAGCCTTCTGGTTAGCAGTCAAGTGCTTTAGCCACTATGCTACCAGAGCTTTGGGGAAGGCTTATTTTTCAGTTGGGAGTATTATTAAAAATATTCTCTAAGCAAGAATTTGATGAGCTTTCATGAAAGCAGAGAGCAGATTCAAGTGGTTCAAGCAGAGGCCGGTCAACAGAACAGAGAGGTCTCCCAGGGCCACGTAGCAACATGGCCGCATTTGGTCTGCACATGGGAAGGTACTAGGGAGTCATCATGGATTCTTGAGTAAGGGAGTGGCTTGAAATGTCAGTCACCAAGTGAGCATAGCCTTTCTGGCTTTGATGCATTTCTAGGACCAGGAAATGAGCCTGTGGGCTTTCTGCTGACTTCCAGAAGCAGCATATGGCTTCAAAGTGCCTTATTGGCACAGGGGAAGTGCTAATAGGAGACACTCACCATTATTACTTATCTTCACAGTGCTGCCTTCAAGTTCTTTGTTTTTTTCCTATGAATTTCCAATGAATAATTTCATATGCATGTGAGTGGCCTCTTAGCATCTCCAGGTGGCTGTGAGGTTGAAGACTTTTTTGTCCTCTGGTGGGAGAGAGTCGGCTGCAACAGCCACGCTCACCTGCCTGCCTCTTGGACGGGAAGCCACACTTGAAAGAGAGAGCTGGGCCCACAGTGTGAATGCGGGATTAATCTGACCCTAAAGTTCTTAAGCAGATAAGGAAGTTAGAAAATGTCTCGTGTGTTCAAAAGGCCAGTGGTGATTGAGTACCGGGAACCACAAGGCCTGTGTCCAAACTCTTGTCTCTCACGTCCAGGGCAGCAGAGTCTCCACGGCAGGCTGGTGGAGCCGAGCAGGAAGGGCTCAGAGGTTGGGCCCTACCAAGTTTCTCATGGAAGTAGGAGCCAGCTGGCCCTCAACCTGCCTGGAAGCTCACTCACTTTTGAAGCTACTCAAGGGTGTCAATTAAATATTTGTTGATTGAATGAGTGGATACATAAATGAACAGATGGGCAGCATTTATTCTCTAGCTGCTTCTTTTGGTTTCCGAAGGGATTTCACATGTTTACCTCATGAAAGGAGGAAAATAGAGTCTGCTTCACCTTTGAAGAGTTGAGTGTCAACAAGAGTGATAATAACACTTCCCTGTTGCTGAGCACCATGCCTGGACGGGCCCTCTGCCTGGCCTGTGCAATCTCATCTAATCCTCCCGGCATCCATGGGAGATAGGGAGGGGTCAGGGGACTCGCCTGCAGACCGTGTGCACATTGTCCCGTTGCCCAGACTTTCCTGGGGCCTTGGTTTCCCCTCTGTAAATGGAGACAATGACAATTCTTCCCTCTTCCAGAAAAATGCAGACATGGGAAGTGTGTACTTACGTGTCGTAAGTGCTTGCTGAGTGTTCACTATTAGCATTCTGGTCTCCAGTATCATCAGTCTTTGGGTTCTTAGCATAAGGAGCTCTGGTGGCATAGCAGATAAGGCATTTGGCTGCTAACCAGAAGGTCAGTGGTTCAAACCCACCAACCACTCTGCGAAAGGAAGATGGGGGTAAAGATTTACTTCTGTAAAGATTTACAGCCTTGCAAACCCAATGGGGGTCACTGTGAGTCGGGGTGGACTTGATGGCAGTGAGTTTGGTTTTTTTGGTTTTGGGTTCTTAGCAGAGTCATTATTTATTTGGCGCACACTGCCCCAGGTGCTGCACTAGGCAGGCTTTGGGAGGCCATCCTTAGTGGTGGCTATAAGCAGAAGCTCTGAGGTCAGATGGCCTGGGTTTGAATCCCTAGCATGCCACCAAGGAGTTGTGTCACCCTGGCAGTCACTTCACCTCTCTGAGCCAGCGTTTCCTCCTTCATAAAGTATAGATTCTGGTAGTATCTCCCTCTGTTGGAGAAGGAACCCTGCTGGTGCAGTGGTTAATCGCTCAGCTGCTACCCAAAAGGTTGATGGTTCAAACCCTCCCAGTGGTTCTGTGGGAGAAAGACCTGGCAGTCTGCTCCCATAAAGATTACTTCATGCTGTGGGGGTGGTTCTGCTCTGTCACGGGGACTCTCTATGAGTTGAGCATTGACTTGCTGGCACCTGACGACAACCACCACAACCACAACAACTTCTCTTGGGAAAGGGGGCAGGTTAAATGAGATCATTCAGGGGAGGCTCTTAGCATCTCTCACTGCTGTCAAGTCAGTTCCGACACATGGACCTCTCCTTGGGTTTCCAACGCAGTATCTCTATGGAAGTAGATTGCCTAGTCTTCCTCTGAGGAATGGCTGGCAATAGGGCTTGGCATGTAAACGCTCATTTAGTTAGCCTCTGTTGTTATTACCATTATAAGAGGCCAAAGATGAGTAAAATTGTATTTCATGTAACCAAGAGACATTAAAAAACAATAAATAATAACAGGCAGCCACATGCCAGGCCTTGTTGTAAGTACTTTATATATGTTAACTAATTTGACTCCTCATGTCAGCTGTGTAAGTTAGGTTACTGCCTCCCCAGTTTTTTTTTTACTGATCTTGGGAAACAGCACAGAGAGGTGAAGTGACTTAGTGAAGCTCACACAGCTGGTAAATGACAGAGCTGGGATTTAACCCTAGTCAGCCTGACTCCAGCCTCTGCACCCTTGGCCCTTGCTGTCCTACTGTGAAGAAGCTTAAAACCAAAAAAAAAAAAAAAAAAAAAACCACTGCCATCAAGTCAGATCTGACTCATAGCGACCCCTCCTTGGGTTTCCGAGGCAGTAGCACTACAGAAGTAGGTTTCCCAACCTTCCTTCCAAGGAGTGGTTGTTGGATTTGAACAGCCAGCCTTCTGGTTATAGGTTATTTCTGCTGGACACCCTTCAGCTGCTCTGAATCACTGACTTGAACCTCTTTCTGGCAATATGGACACTTGACTCCAGTGGGTCACCGGGGTCAAGAGGATCCATTTTAACCCTTTCATGTCCAGGTACAGAATACCAGGCAAATGCTTAAGTGGATGATAACAGACAAGCAGTGGGGGCCGAGATACCCCTGAGCCCCTGAGGAGGGGGTCCCCTGGGGGATTTCTGGCTCCTGGAGGCCTCTGTCAGTGGGGAGGCACTTGCCTGGGGTTTGTAGAGAGCTGATCCTGCTCTTGGTGACCCCTAGGACTCACCTCCCAGCCCACAGCCGCCTTCTGCAGGGGGAATCCCTGTTGCTCAACCTCTTTTTTCCAAAACGCATCCCCGTTGCCATCTCCATGGATAGTTGGGCCGGCGAGGGTGCCGTGGGGCGGGGTGGAATGGAACAGCTGAGGTTTTCCAAGGAAGGGGAATCCCAGCTGGTTCTCACATTAAGGAAAGGTGACAGCCTCCCTGGCTAATCTTAGCGCCCGTGTTTGGTCATCAGCACCACCGGCTCCAACGTTCTTTTTATAGCTGTGGACTAAAATGGAATTGGCAGTTTCCACTCCAGCAAGATGACAAATTGGAGAACGGTGGAAAAACAGTAGAAGAGGGTAGCATGGTGTTTCTGAAGTTAGAAAAGCCTGGTGTTTTGGAAAATGGCATCTTATTTATAGCAGCAGTAATAAAGATTCTAATATTATTTTTTCACTATTTTTAATTATTTTTACGGCTTGCCTGGGCTCGTATGATCTGGCCCTTGCCCACCTCTCTGACTTCAGCTTTTCAGCTCTCTTTCCTTGCTTGCTGCAGCTATCCTCACCTTTGTTCTGTCCTCAAACACCCCAAGCACCTTTCTGTCTCAGGACCTTTGCTTTGGCTGTTTCCTCTTAGAATGTTCCTGCATCGTTTTCTTTTCTTAAAACTCAGATATGTATTTTTTAAAATATTATTTTATAATATAAATGTCACAGATACAATTAAAACCCCTTGTGCATCCTCCCTTCCTAATCCTCTCCCCTGGCTCCAGTGGACAACCACTACGTTGGATTATGTGTTTGTCCATCGACGTGTGTATCTGTAATAATATGTAAAGTTGTCTTGTGTACTTTTCAATTAACCAAAAAGATCCATGCTGATCATTTTCCTCTACAGCTTGCTTTTCTCATTCAGTTTTGTCTTGGGAACTTAGTTATTGATACTTCTAGCTACTGGATAGTATTATGTAAGTAAAAACCCCAAACTGAACTCATTGTCCTTGAGTTGATTTTGACTCATAGCAGCAACCCCATTGAGCTTCCAAAGCTGTAAGTCTTTACAGAAGCTAACTGTCTCATCTTTCTTCCAC